>NC_072003.2:83041579-83355954 GCF_028885655.2 Pongo abelii
CACCTGGCTGAGATGAGCTCTTTTCACTAAGCTCATCTTAGTGAATCACTGAGATTCATCCAAGTACTCACATCAACCGATAGCTGGTTCCTTTTGATTGCTGAGTGATATTCCATGGTATGGTATGCCAGAGTTCATTGAACCATTCACCCTCTGAAGGACATTTGACTTTGTCGCTAGATTGAAGCTACTGCAAATAGAGCCACCATGAATATTTGTGTAAGGCTTTTGAGTGAACATACATTTTCATTTTTCTGGGTACCAACTGCTAGATCATATGTTAAGTGCATGTTAGTTTTATAAGAAACTGCCTGTTTTCCAGAGTGGCTAAACCATTTTCATCCTTACCAGCAATAGAGGAGAAATCCAGTTCTTCCACATTCTCACCAGCATTTGGTGTTATCACTATTTTTCATTATAGCCATTCTGTTCAGCATATAGTAATAGCTGGTCTCTGGTTTGGTGTATAGCAATATGATGTTAATTTGCATTTCCCTAATAACTAGTGATATGAAACATCTTTGCATGTGCTTATTTGCCATCAGTGTTCTCTTTGGTGAAATGTCTAACTATGTCTTTTGCCTATTTTTTGTTTTGTTTTGTTTTACAGGCCATTTTCAGGACTTTAACTTTTGCCCACTTTCTTTCTTTCTTTCTTTCTTTTTTTTTTTTTTTTTTTTGAGACAGAGTCTCACTCTGTTGCCCAGGCTGGAGTGCAGTGGCATGATCTCGGCTCACCACAACCTCCGCCTCCTGGGGTCAAGTGATTCTCCTGCCTCAGCCTCCCGAGTAACTAGGATTGCAGGCACGTGCCACCACGCCCAGCTAATTTTTGTATTTTTAGTAGAGATGGGGTTTCACCATGCTGGCCAGGCTGGTCTCGAACTCCTGACCTCGTGATCTGCCTGCCTCGGCCTCCCAAAGTGCTGAGATTACAGGTGTGAACCACCACGCCTGGCCCCATTTTCTAACAGAATCTTTTAATGGTTGAGTGTTGAGAGTCTTTTATGTAGTCTACATGCACGTCCTTTGTCGGAGATGTGGCTTGCAAATATTTATCTCAGTCGGTGGCTTATCTGTTCATTCTCTTAATAGAATCTTTCACGGAACAAAAGTTTTTAATTTCATGCAAGTCCAATTTATACTTTTTTCTTCCATAGATTGTGCTTTTGGTGTCAACTCTAGGAATTCTTTGCCTAGCTCTAGGTGTTAAAGATTTTATCCTCTGTTTTCTTCTACAAATTTTTATAGTTGTATTTTTACATCTAAGTCCATGATCCTTTTGGAACTGATTTTTTTATGTAAAGTGTAAGGTTTAGGTTGAGTTCATTTATTTGCCAGTGGACACACTGCTCCAGTAGCCTTTTAGAAATAGCTATCCTTCTTCCATTGAATTGCTATTGTCCCTTTGTTTAAAAAAAAAAAAAAAAAATCATGTGGGTGCAGGTGTATTTGTGCAGATCTATTCTGAATCCTCCATTCTGTCCCATTGATCTATGTCTCTCTCTCACCAGTACTGTACTGTCTTATTACTGGAGCTGTAGAGTAAGGCTTCACATCAAGTAGAATGATTCCTCTGCTTTATTCTTCTTTTTCAAAAGTATTTTAGAAAACATTTTTTTTCCTTTTTCAACTTTTACTTTAGATTGCAGGAATACATGTGCAGGTTTGTTACGAAGGTATATTACATGATGCTAGAGTTTGGAGCATGATGAACCCTAGCACCCAAATTGGTAGTTTTTCAACCTTTGCTCCTTCCCTCCCCACTTTTGGAGTCCCCAGTGTCTATTGTTTCCATCTTTATGTCCATGTGCACCCAATGTTTAACTCCCACTTCTGACTGAGAACCTGCAGTGTTTAGTTTTCTGCTTCTGTTCATTAAGACAAAAGCCTCCAGCTCCATTCATGGTGCTGCAAAGGACATGATTTCATTATTTTCTATGGTTACATAGTATTCCATGGTGTTTTCTAACCCACAATTGAAGGGCACCTGGGTTTGTTGCATGTCTTTCCTATTGTGTATAGTGCTGCAATGGATATGTGGGTGCATGTGTCTTTTCAGTAGAGTGACCTATTTTCCTTTGAGTATCTACTCAGTGATGGGATTGCTGGGCCAAATGGTGGTTCAACTCTTAGGTCTTTGAGAAATGTCCAAACTGCTCTCCACAATGGCTGAACTAATCTACATTCCCACCAGCAGCATATATGTGTTCCCTTTTCTCCTAGTTCTACCAACACCTGTAATTTTTTGACTTTTTAACAAAAGCCATTCCAACTGGTGTGAGATGGTAACTCATTGTGGTTTTGATTTGCATTTCTCTGCTGATTAGTGATGATGAGCACTTTTTCATTTGTTTGTTGGCCATTCGTATGTCTTCTCTTGAGAAGTGTCTGTTCATGTCCTTTGCCCACTTTTTAATGGTTATTTGTAGAAAACCATTTTAAATGCAGTTTGAACTCAACAGCTTTTTATCCCCTCTAAAATTATTTTTCAGATTAAAACATAACTTATTTCCATTGTAAAAAACATTAAAATATCATAAACATCTAATAGAAAAAGTTAACAGATCTCACCACACACCTGAGAGAGGATTATGTTCTTTCCCTTTGTATATATCAAGTTCTACTTTTTTATTTACAAACGTGGGATCACACTCTGTTCAGTATATTGCAATCTGTCTCAGGATTTGTATCTTTTTCCTTGTCTATAAAAAGGGAGAACTATTAATAATACTCTTTATTTCTTTAGTCTGTGGTGAGGATCAAATGATAAAACACATGCAGAAAGTTTAACCCAGTGCCTGCTACATAGTAATGTCTTTGTTGATGTTATTTTTATTGTTCCCCCTTCAGCTTATGCTATGTGCTTTGGGTGATCTTGGCCTTTCTTGGTGGCAATAAAGGGCAGAGAAACTCCATAATGTTTAGTAATCCAAGTCAGTTTGCAGAAGCAGTCAGGAGAATGGGTTCTTCCATCACTCAGTCCAGGTTTCCTACCAAATAGAATGAATGAGACAGGTAGTACCACAAATTCATAGTTTACTTACATTAATCATAATGTCAAACATGTCAACAGCATCCTGGAGAGCCCCCCAAGGTTCCTGTCCACTTGTCCACTGTACAGCCACCCACCCACCCTATACATGCTACCCAGCTCTTCCTCTAAGTGGGATCCTCCCAGAAAGCCAGAGCTCCACTCCTAGAGATCCTTTGAGGAACTTGCATGTGGTTTGTCTTATCTTCAGATCTTTAACATAAGCTGTAACTAGGGCAGCTGGAAGCAGAGCCTATCAGATCAGCCCTGCCCAGCTCCAACTAGTGAAACCCAACAGAGTCCTTGGCCCCTGCAGCCTAAGAACAAAAATTCTGTACTCTCCTTCTCTTTATCTCAGCTCTGCCTTCAAATGTGTCCCTTGAATGGCCCACGTTCTCCCGATTTCATTAACTTAACACATTTTATTTCCACTAAGTAAACCCAAGGGGCTTCCATGGTCCAATACAACAGATTTCCCTTCTGATCCATAATGCCAAACAATGTGCTACTTCATTCCCTTTAATGGCTTTGTATTGTGTTCTGTTTTATGGATGTCCCACCATTTGACCAACTTCACATCAATGGACATTTTGGTGGTGGTTCCTGGTTTTCCCTTTTATAAACATTACGGCAATAAAAATGCTCGAATGTACATCTTCACGTACATATATGAAATTCTTTGTAGGATAAAATCCCAAAAGCAAAATGCCTGGCCCAAAAGTATGAGCACTTTACATTGCAGTTTATAGCCCTTTTTCTAATATGATTAAAGTATTTTTAAATTACCTTCACTCTTGTCATCCCTCAGTTACACTGGTTTCTGTATTGCATAGATTCCTAGCCTGCTCCACTGCAAATGGGCTGCCACACAGAGGATGAGGTTCATGGTCCAGAAAAGCATCTGGTACTTGAGCACGGAGCAGAGGTGGAATTCTAGGCCTGTGAATGGTTCACATCAGCAGTGGGGGTCCCCAGTGAAGTGGGATCCCAAAGGCCACAGCAATTGGATGAATACTAATATCCTTCATGCTTCCATGGGCATGAACTTGAACTTGCAATGGAAGCCTCTAAGGCACAGCAAGGCAGGAGCACATATGAAGTATGCTTTGCAGCTTGCAGCTCCTCTAGAATCCAGGGGCTAATGATCATGAGGGAGGTGCTAAATATTCTGGGCTCCTCGCTTGGACTTCAAACCTACAAGCTCCCCCCTCTTGAATCTAACCCCATTCCTGAGCTTCCTTCTATGCTCGCATCCACTCCCAAATCCTCTAACCACCCTGAGCTACATTATATTAAAAGGGCTACTCTTCATGTGTTCACCGCAGCACTATTCACAATAGCAAGGTCACGGAACCAACCTAAGTGTACATCAACGGTTGACAGGTTAAAAAAAAGATGGTGCTTATACAGGTGAAATACTATGCAGCCACAAAAAAGAATGAAATCCTGTCCTTTGCAGCAACATGGGTGGAGCTGGAGGCTATTATCCTATGTGAATTAACTCAGAAGCAGAAAATCAACTACTGCATGTTCTCACTTGTAAGTGAAGGGTAAGCAATGGGTACACATGAACATAAACGTGGAAACAGTAGACAGTGAGGACTCCAAATGCAGGGAGAGAGAGATGTTGGGGATGAGGGCTGAAAAACCACCTGTCAGGTACAATGTTTGCTGTTTGGGTAATAGGTGTGCTAGAAGCCCAGTCTCCACCAGGAGACAATATACCCACCCATATAACAAACATGCACACATGCCGCCCCTGCAATCTAAAATAAAATAATTTTTTTAAAGGTACTACATCAGAACACCCCCCATCCCCCGCACCCTCAGGTGTGGCATTACAGAAACCTCAGCAGCAAAGCCCCTTCCCCATCCTTCTCCAATCACCAGAGCACTATGCTGACCCTCAGAAGGGCCACATGAAAAGAACTTGCTAGCCCCTGCATGTGGCCTGTTCATGGTGGTAGGGCATAAGGGAAGGCGCAGGGAAAACAGGAGGACAGGAGGCATCGTTTCCTGTAAATCTAGCACAGGCTTGGTTTGCTTAGACAGTGGAAATACTAAAAAAGTCAAAAAGATCCTTCCTCCATCATACACAAGAAAAAGGGAGGCGGAAATTGAGGTGAAAAATCTTTCTGCCATTACTTAGCAAATCAATTGTGAATCCTTTCCTGTTCTTAAACCATAGCTACATAAACTGGAGGAAACGTCTGCTGTTGGTTTGCTCCACATCCAGCCTTGCCCCCTTAGAAGACTTGGAGCTGTATGGGTTGGGGCAGTGTCTGTGTAGAGTACTGACGCTTTCCCACCAGGCCGCTAGGGAATTTTTCTTTCGACACAGTGTGGGACCATATGTGAAAGCCGCCAAGTGGGGTTGCACATAGACTCTAGACTCAGACCAACCTGGGTCTGAATCCCATCTCTCCACTCCCTTACTCTGCTACCCTAGGCAAGTGCTTGAACTTCTCTGTGCCTCAGTTTCCTCACCTGTAATTTGGAGCTTGTGATGGTAACCTACCCCACTGGGTGAGCAGCGTACCCAGGTCATGACAGGAAGGATGTATGTAATCGTTAGCTGTGATTATCACCATTCCACTAATAAGCTTTCTGTTGCTGCCGTTCTGCAGAGCACGACTTTCTTTAGAAAATAGTTGTGTTGGCTGGGCGCAGGGGTTCACACCTGTAATCCCAGCATTTTGGGAGGCCGAGGTGGGTGGATCACCTGAGGTCAGGAGTTCAAGACCAGCCTGGCCAAAATGGTGAAACCCCATCTCTACTAAAAATATAAAACATTAGCTGAGCGTGGGGGCGCATCCCTGTAGCCCCAGCTACTCAGAGGCTGAGGCAGGAGAATTGCTTGAATCCGGGAGGGAGAGGTTGCAGTGAGCTGAGATCATGCCATTGCACTCCAGCCTGGGTGACAAGAGCAAGACTCCGTCTCAAAAAAAAAAAAAAAAAAACGCACACACACAGTTGTGTTTGCATCCTATTATTTGAGTTAGCTCAATTCTACCGAATTCCCATCCTACAGCCTGTTCCACTTACCCCAGGGCCATGAGACCTGGTCTGATGGCTTCTTCTCTAGCTGCTTATATTAGAAGAAGGCAACTCCCCCCGTCCCCTTCACCTGCTAATGAGGCATGGAACTTGCAGTCCACACCACAGCATCATTTACTTTTTGTCCTTTCCTGGAGGTCTACACCAGGCAGCTGGGACTGCAGGCTTTCTCTCTCCCTTGAGTCTTAAATTACAGTAACATCGGCCAGGCGCGGTGGCTCACGCCTGTAATCCCAGCACTTTGGGAGTCCGAGGCGGGCGGATCATGAGGTCAGGAGATCGAGACCATCCTGGACAACACAGTGAAACCCCGTCTCTACTAAAAACACAAAAAATTAGCCCGGCGTGGTGGTAGGTGCCTGTAGTCCCAGCTACTCGGGAGGCTGAGGCAGGAGAATGGCGTGAACCCAGGAGGTGGAGCTTGCAGTTAGCCGAGATCGCACCACTGCACTCGAGCCTGGGCAACAGAGCAAGACTCCGTCTCAAAAAAAAAAAAAAAAAAAAATTACACTAACATCCATTCTTACCCTACCTGTAGGAAGTATGGTGTTACTCACAGGTGACCCCAGGAGGCTTACCTTTCTGTTTTGTTTGTGAAAGTTTCTCCCCCATTTCGCTTGTGCTACCATAGCAATGATGCTAAATGTTGGCTCACTTTGGAAACACTCCCTTCCTACAACATAAGTGTGTGTATGTGTGTGCATGCATGCGTGTGTGTGTGTGTGTGTGTTGAACTGAGTTACTTATGAGCTGGGCTTCCTCAAAACCTGATAATCAAGGGACTCTGTTTCCATTCAGAAATAGCTGTTATTGACAGAGAAGGAAAATTCACAGATTTTTCCATATTCAGGGATTATCTAGAATATGATTCCCCTCAAATGGCCCATCTTTTTATCCTCAACAATCATAGGATCTGTGACACGTGAAGAATAAGTGTTGTCTGGTTGGTGGGTATCAGCAGTGATGCTGGTAGGACCAAAGGGGAAGAGATTCTGTCCAGGTGTCTCCTTAACTGCTCAGTCCTACCTGGGTCCAGAAAGTTGATAGCCACCATCCCCATTATGATCCCTGTTAAAATCCCCATGCCATGGGGATGTGTTATAAGCACACATGCAAGATGCATTACAAACCTGATCCTAAAGCCCCACAACTGCCCAATAAGGTAATAGCATTATCCCAGTTCTTTGCCTAAGGAAACTGGAGTCTAGTGACCACACCTTTTTTTGGTTCCCTGACTTAGAACCTCTTAAATATTCCCTCAAGGCGTGTTTGAATTTGTTGCTTTGTAAAGGCAACAAAGCATGAGTTAAGGGAAACCAAAGCCATACCTTGGAAGGACCAAGGTATGGGGTTAATAAAACACAGATGTTTCATCATCCAAGCATGTAAATTACACATGTCTGGCCATGTGCTCTCAAAGTCATGTGTATTTTACATGCAAGAACAAGCCAGTGGGTGGTCTCCAGGCAGAACAACTCCCAGGAGAACTTTCCATATGGACTGTTTTGGAGACTTAAGGGTCACTTTGATTCAATGCGAGTTTGTGTGATGCACTGATTTTAGAAACTGTAGCAAGAAGGTAAGGCTTCATGGTAGCTAATGCAGAGGCATCACCGTGACTTGCCAGAATCTTTCCTGGGTGGTGTCCGTGATTCCTGCCACCCCTCCTGCCTCCCAGAAGTCCCAGGCTTAGTCTGAATGCTCAGTCTCTCTGCAGCTGCCCAAAGTGGTCAGTGAGTTACACCGGAGGCTTCAACCACTGGGTTTCTATCGACATTGAAATTTTCATTCATGGTTTCTGCTGACACCGACCCCCTGGGAATGCTGAAAACACTGGAACGCAGCTCTTGATTCGCTCAGATTTTCCTATTTAAAACAAAGAAAATTGCTTGTGCAAAAATCGAGTCATTATCATTCTATCTTTATTCTCTATTCTCTCTCCCCATCTCTCTCTCCTGTCTTTATTTTCTTCCTTATCTCTCCCCCTTTTTCTCTTTCCCTCCCTGTTTCTCTCTTCTTCCTCTCTTTGTCTCTTTTCCTAACTTTTTTGTATATGTAGCCGTGTCTTTTCCTGCCTTCTTTTTCTGCACTCTATCCCCAGCTCTCTAGCTTCCCCCCAACACACATACAACCCTTCCTATGCTATCTGGCAATTCCCACCGGGTAACTGTGGCAGGACATCTTATCACTGGGGAAGGAAATTCAAGCTGAAAGAATTTACCTTTTTACTTAAAATTTCTTAACTCTGTGACTATTCCTGTTTTCCACTTATGAATTCCAGCCTCCTCGCCCCCACTCCCCCCAGGTGTGGCAGTGAGGTTAAAGTGGCCGCACGCTGCTGTTGGAGTGAACCTTCCTGCTCCATGTGGGTTCTATAAAAAGTGCCCTTGGCACCTGTTCAATCAGACCCAATGAGGATTTTGGAACAGTATGTTTTCTACTGTAATTACATCTCAATAGTGACCAATTATATTATTCCTTGATTGCAAATAAATTTACAACGCTTATTTTTGTGCTCTCTACCTTCATTGCATCTTTCAATGTATTTAATACACCTTAATCACAATGGGAGGTGAGGAAATACAGGCCCCTCTTGTGAAGGGAACAAGAGGGTGGTTGGGCTCAGAGCTGCTTTTTCTTTGTTACGCGTGTGGTGGTTGTTTTCTAATTGGAGAGTCATGAACACGTCTGTGGACCTGCAAGGAGAGATAAGCTGATGTGCAGGAAAAGAGGGCAGGAAGGGGTAAGGCACTGAGGAGTACATAGCGGGTGGGAGCCAGTGACTGGAGTTCACTTTGAGCAGCAAGGGAGATAGCCTCCTGCAGCCAGGCGAAGGAGGCAAGAAAGAGGCAAAGGGAGGGGGCCTGTGGGTTTCCGGGTCGGGGATGCTGAACACGGAGGGCACCTGCCTTCTCGCACTCTTCCCTTGTGGGTCAAGCAGCAAGGTCTGCTGCTGAGAGAGGCAGGGGTCTAGAACCCACTTTGCAGCTTTGCTGAAGCACCCAGCCAACTGAGGACCTGATTCAAAAGGTGGGCCCAGGTTCTACCTTTCTAACCAGCTCACAGCTAACCTGGTCAAAAGCCCACACTTTGAGTAGGGAGGGGAAAATGGACCACATACCATTTTTTCTTCATTGCGAAGTAAGCTGGAGTCTGAACACAGTTCTAATTGGACAAAATGGAAAGTGCCGTGTTTTAATTTTCTGAGGCCCATTGAGACAGCTCCAAGGGTGACACAGCTGCCTCCTTTCAAGCCCCTGCTCCTTTGTAGGTTGATGGCACTTGACCCTGGCTGTAGGACCAGAGTCAATTTGTTGCACCTGCATCCACTTGGCACCCACAGGTATAAAATGTATTTATTGAAAAGTGGCAGGAAGAACAGAAAGCAGGAAAAAAAATACCTTTCTTCTTTTATAAAAGGGATTATCAGCTGCTAATTCAAAAATTGTAGGGTAATGAAAACTACATCAATAATTTTCATAATAATTATAGTCTTTGGTTTTACCCTTGAATGTTTTTCTGGCAGCATCTGATTCAATTACCCCAGAAAATGTTATTATGCTCTTCCAGCATTTTCCTGTGAGGTTTGAATCTACGACCAAATAACTGATAACTCTTGTCCAAGGAGAGCTTGTGGGCTGCCATACACAGGCAGCTGTCATGTAGGGAGACCTGAGACACACAGCTTAGCTGGATTAGTGGTTCTCAACCCCGGAGGGTTTTACACACCCCACTGGGACACCCGACAATGTCTGAACACATTTTTGATTGTCACAGCTTGGGTGGTGCTACCAGCATCTAGTAGGTAAGAACTAAGGATGCTGCTCAGCATCTCCCAATGCACAGGGCAGCCACCACCCAGTGAACAATTATCCAGCCCAGAATGTCATTAGTGGCGAGGTTGAAAGACTGTAAGTGAGATTAGGATTACGATTAGATTACAATTCGAAAAGAAAAAGCAGGGTGGATGCGGTGGCTAATGCCTGTTATCTTAACACTTTAGGAGGCTGAGGCTGGAGGATTGCCTGAGGCCAGGAGTCCAAGACCAGCCTGGGCAACATAGTGAGACCCTGTCTCTATAAAAATTTTAAACATATAAAATATATTTTAAAAAATTTAAATATATATATTTTTTAAATTTAAATATATATAATATATTTTTAAAATTTAAATATACATAATTTATTTTTAAAATTTAAATATACATAATATATTTTTAAAATTTAAATATACATAATATATTTTTAAAATTTAAATATACATAATATATTTTAAAAATTTAAATATATAATATATTTTAAAAATTTAAATATATATAATATGTTTTAAAAATTTAAATACATATAATATGTTTTAAAAATTTAAATATATATATAGTGTGGTGTCACATGCCTGCAGTCCCAGCTACTCTGGAGGCCGAGGCAGGAGGATCCATTAAGCCTGGGAGGTCAAGGCTGCAGTGAGTCATCATCACACTGGTGTATTCCAGCCTGGGCAACAAAGCAAGACCCTGTCTCAAAAAATAATAAAATAAAAATTATTGATCAGAACACTTCTGGTTATAAGTGACCCCTAGCTCTAAGTAGTTTAGATAACAAGGGGACTTTCTATTGGCAGGAATATTAGGTAGTGAGAGACTAGGGTACTGTAACAAAAAGTTCCCAAAAGAACAACGTGTATTTCTTTGTTCATGAAATTCCTTAAAATGATGTTCACTGTAACAAACATCATTTCTTTATGTATTTTATTTATCCACTTTCATTATAACAATGTGCATTCTCTTGCTTACATGCTGGGCATTCCTGCAAGCATTTTATAAATTATTTAATCCATCATAATCCTATAAGGGTAGGTATTATTATTATTAATTATTCCCATTTTGCAGATGAGAAAATGGAGACACAGAGAGGTTAAATGACTTGCCAAAAGTCACAGAGACAATAAGATGTAGCTTCCTGTGGCTTTAAACATGAATCACTTTCCTCATTGGTCTTTTTTTCTTCCTTTTTTTTTTTTTTTTTTTGAGGTGGAATCTTGCTCTGTCACCCAGGCTGGAGTGCAGTGGCACAATCTTGGCTCACTGCAACCTCTGCCTCCCAGGTTCAAGAAATTCTCCTGCCTCAGCCTCCCAGTTGGCTGGGATTACAGGCGGCCACCACCATACCTGGCTAATTTTTGTATTTTTAGTAGAGACAGGGTTTCACCATGTTGGCCAGCTGGTTTCAAACTCCTGACCTCAGGTGATCTGCCTGCCTCAGCCTCCCAAATTGCTGGAATTACAGGCGTGAGCCACCACACCCGTCCCATAGGTCTTTTTTAATGTGACAGAGTGCCATTGGAGTGCGTCTCTCCTCACGCAGATTTTCATTATGTTACTCCACCCGGTGATCAGAGCCCAGGAGGGACAGAGAATGCTTATTAATCCTCCTTATCTCATTGAACCTGATTCCCAAGGGAACAGTTCTCATCCATTTCTTCTCCCTCTAGGACTCAGAAACTCCATCAGCCGCCTCTGGAAGGAATATGCGATGTGCTCATGGGAATTACAGTAGGGCCCAAGGGGTCTATTTGAAACTGGAATCAATGGTGTAAACACAGAGAATGGATTTAGAGCAGTTTCTTCTGACTAAGACATTTGGGATTTAAATGCAAATTAGAAGCTGTAAGTCAATTCCATGTATGAATTTATACAAATCCCTTGTAATGAAAGCAGAAGGTTTCTCTTGTCCTTCTTTGTGCTGCGGTGTTTGCATCAAGAGCCTAACCAAGTGTGTCAATCTCCCTACAGCTCTGGAGATTAGAGATGTGCTTTCTCCAGTTAGAGACGGCTGTGAGTGCCAGGCTGGGGGTGGGATTCTCCATGGGCTCCAGGGGGTCCGTCTAGTTTCTCCATTAACTTCAGCAACACCCCATGGAAATTGGGAAGAAGGAGGGTCCTCGTGGTTTAGCCAAAGGTTTTGAAAGAGACAAGGCTCTCATTGTACCCCCTCTTTACTGGCCCCTCATGCCATTCACAAAGCAAGCCCTCTTTCTCAAATATTGCCTTTCCTCACTCAGGAGCTGGAGGCTGGGCTCTGGGAAGCTGACAGTCCACAGTCTCTTGTATTTGAAAGGAGCAACCCAGGGGCTACATAGGTGTTAAGAAATGACTTGAATCCCCAGCGCCTGAAGCCTGGAGTCACCCTATGACCCAGCAGCTCCACTCCTAGGTGTAAACCCAAGAGAATGAAGGCATAAGTCCTCCCAAAACTAGTATGTGAACATTCACAGCAGCATTATTCACAGTAGCCACTAAGTGGAAACAATTCCAGGTCCATCAACTAAGAAATGGAGAAACAAAACATGGTCTATCCACATGATGGAATGCTTTCAGCCACACGAAGGAATGAAGTACTGATCCATGCTACAGTGTGGATGAACCGTGAAAACACGATGTTCAGTGAAAAAAGTCAGACACAAAGGGCCACATATTGTGCAATTCCATTTCTATGAAATGTCCAGAACAGGCAGATCTCCAGGGACAGAAAGCCAATTAGCGGTTGCCAGGGGCTGGGAGGGGGTGAGGAATGGGGAGTGGCTGCTCCTGGGGGTGGGGTTTCTGTTCAAGGTGTTAAAAAAATTCTAAAATTGATTGTGGTGGTGGTTGCACAACTCTGTGAATGTGCTGGAATCCATTCATATGTACAATTTAAATTGATCAATTTTTTGGTATGTGAATCATAGCACAATAAAACTGTTAGCAAAGAAAAAACTGCATAGCACCATGTCTAAAGACTACAGGTGATGTCACCCAAAGGGTCACCTTTTTAGGAAGAACTTGAGCTCTTCTTTAGGTTTGAAAAATCACAAGCTGTTTTTTTTTGTTTTTTTTTTTTTTTCCCTCCATAGCTCAGAAATCAAACCAGATTGAGGAAAATCTTTCTAGGGGAAAAAAAAACTCACAAAAGCTGAGAAAATTAAAATATATAGAGCTCCTAGAATCAGGAATTGTAGCTTACTTCTAATATCATCAGCACTCTAGCATAGTTCTGGTACTTAGGTGTTGAAGAGTTGACAGGAAACAGAACCCAGGAGGTAAATGAAGAATCAATCTGTTGGGAAGAGGTTTCGAAAAGAAGAAATCACTTAGGAATTCTCTTACCCTGCTTTATTTTTCTTCAAATAATCCAACAAGCTGGGTATATTATTATTTATGTATCTATGTAGCATCTCACTCCCACATAGGGACAACACTCATGACAGAAGGGACCTCCTATGGTTTGTCCACTTCTGTGTCCGGCATCAAGAATGGCGCTCAGCATGGCGTCATCAGCCATAAATATTTGTGGAATGTACAGACAGGGGATTGAAGGCTTGAATAGGGGAATATGTCCTTGGAGAGTGAAATGAACGAGTGGCTAGGAACACACACATGGATGGGGGAATTAACATGCTGACAGGGAATAAGCAAATGGGTGGGGTAATGAATGCACGAATTGGAGACTTAATACATAGACAGGGATGAGCATGTGGCTATGGGATGATGGATGGAGGATAAAAGTGTGGATAGAGGATGAATGAATCATTCCACCAGAGACTCGTAGGCAACCAGCATGACTGAATTTGTTCCGGTTCTTTCTATTAGGTTGGTGCAAAAGTAATTGCAGTTTTTGCAATTAAAAATGACAAAAAATCACAATTACTTTTGCACCAACCTGATACATCTATAAGCATGTCTGGGGGGAGAGTCTCTCCTGCACCCTCATGTGGTGGGGTTTATCTGAACATTAGGGTATAGCCCATAGTTAGGAACAGCCCCTGAATTTAACAGAGAAAGACCCTGAAGCAAGTAAGGCAGGTCGGGAGACCAGGATGGGCAGAGGTCCCGTGCAGGACTATGTGCAAGAAAGGACCCAAGCCAGGCAGCTTTGCAAGATGGCGGGATCAGGGGCCACGAGGAGAAGACACACAAGAGGTCAGACGAAGAATCCTGCCAGAATGCAGATTGTTAGCCCCAGGATGAGGAAACAGGCCCGAGAATCTCGTGTGTTTTGTCAGACAGCAATAAAAGAAAATTAAAATATAAAAATGCCAGGATGTTCCAAACAGCTCTTTATTGCTACAAAACTACCATGCCTGTGCTTCCGTCTCCAGGCAAATACTCAAAATAGTTTCCTATTGCTCCACTCACCCCATCATTCGTCCCCTTTCTGCATTAGGCCTACAGGTTAATGAATGCTGCCACCAGATCCCTGCATGATTTCCCACCAACCCTATGACTCTGGGTTCTGGAGAGATGAAAGAGCATCTCCAGATGGCTTAAAACTGTGGGTCCAGGTACTACTCCTTCAGGCGGGCTGCTCCCTGGGGCACATGTTCTCAGTCTACCAGTGGGCCACACCGCATCAACCCACCTGCTTCCTGGCACATGGGATGCACAGCCCGTGACCTTGGACCCAGCAGTAGGCAGCATGCTTTCCAGTTTTGAAGGCAAGGATGGAGGCATACAAGGCATGACTTGAGATCCTGTCCAATTTAGAATTTTGTAGGATGGATTCATGTTGTTGAACACATTGAGTGATGAGAAACCTGGCAAATCTTGTTGGCAAATCTCCCACCTTGATTCCCTTTGGCATCCTTTGTGTCTGTCTGATCCTTCCAGCCTGGCCTTTGGATAGCTGACAGGTACCCACTTCTTAGGATGTGTCAGACACCACACTAAGAGTTTGATCTGCACTCGTTCATTTATTCATCAGAATCACCTATGGAGTTAGCAATGACTGTATCCCCATTTTATAGATAAGGAAGTACTGAGGCTTACAGAGGTGAAGTTGTTTCAGGGCACCCAGCTGATGAGTGACAAAGCCAGACCCTCTGAGGTGGGGCACTGAGCAGAGGCCCGAATGGCAAGATGGTGCCAATACATGAAGACAAGAGTCTGTCAGAGAGAACAACACAGGTAGAGTCCTGCAACTTGAGCAACTGCACAGAAACCCATGGCAGAGCCCAAGTGAATGAGGGAGAGAAGGGAGAGATGGGCAGATCCCAGA
This sequence comes from Pongo abelii, assembly GCF_028885655.2. NCBI lineage: Eukaryota > Metazoa > Chordata > Mammalia > Primates > Hominidae > Pongo > Pongo abelii. Next base: position 83,056,700 of record NC_072003.2, read on the forward strand.
AGGCCTGGGAACCCATGGAAAAGACTCTGGATTTTGTAAAGTAGAAGCTGTTGCAGGGCTGCGAAGAGAGAGGAATGTCAGCTCCATGAAGCAGGAATGTGTGTCTTCTTTGTTCAATGAAGACTCCCAAACACCCAGAATCGAGCCTGGCCTGTGGAAGGTGTTCAGTGGCTTCATGGAATCAATGAATCATGTTTAAATTTGTAACAGATGACTCTGGCTCCTAGTATGCAAAGGACAGGTTGTAGAGAGAAAGTGGCAGAGGGAAAAACAGAGGAGGAGTCAAACACCCCTGTAGGAGATAATGAAATTACCTGAGCAGAGCTTCTGATGGCTCCACCAAGGTTGGTAGGGGTGGGACGCAGATAAATAGGCCTATTCAGCACATATTCTGCATGCATGCAACCTTCACCACTGTCTAAGGCTAGAACTTTTTCATCACCCAGGGGGAAACTTTACACCCACTAAGGGGTCATTCTCCATTCCCAGCCCTCACACCCAGCCCCTGGCAACCATAAGTCTGTTTTCTGTCTCTCTGAATTTGCCTGCACAGATATGTCACAGAAATGGAATCATGTAGTTTTTAAGAGTTGTTGCTGATGGACTGGGTGTGAGAAATGAGAAAAGAGAGGAATCAAAAGATGACTCCTGGGTTTTCAGCCTTCACAACATGAGTAAATGGTGCTTGGCAAATGGTGCTCTTTGCCAAGAAAAGGGAGAAGGCGGAAAGACGAGATTTGTTTTGGTGGAGTCAGGAGGTGGAAAGCCCTCTGTTTCGATCATGTTAAGTTTGAGGTGCCCATTAGACACCCAGAGGCAGATGCTGGCTGTGACTTGGCACTTGCAATCCTGGATACAGGGCAGAGGCCAGGGTTGGGGGTGTGAGTGTGTGATTCCTCAGTAGAGAGGCAGTGCATGGAAGTTCTCATCCAGGTGGTGACTGATGAAGAGCTGCCATTGCCCAAGCTGGGACCAGAACCCCTGAGCCACGTTAAGAAAAAGTCAACCAGATCCAGGCACTGTTACCCTTGAATGGTAAAGGTGATTTAGTGGCATCTTGATCAAGGCTCCTGAGCCATTTCCTGTGGGAAAGTAGATGTCTTAGAATGACTGCACAGAGAATCTTGGTCTTTGCCACTCTCCCCTACAGTTTTGGCAATATCAGAGCCAATTTTAGGGCACAAACACAAACCATTCCCAGTTATCATTTGCCTGTAATAGGAATAAGACAGCATGGTGTAAAGAATTACTTGATTTTAGGAGGCATTTCATCTCTCCAAGTCAATCTTTAGGGATCGACACTACTGGTGGCTTATGAATTTCAGATGTGGTACATTCTGGGAATGCCAGCTCTTGGGCCCCAGGAAAGGTGATTAAAGGACAGGCTGATGCCATCGTTTATGGAGAATAAAACTTGCACTTCAGGTACAGTAAACTCAGGGCACTCAATTGGGCTTTATTCTTCCATAATTTTAGGAAAGACTGAAGTCACATGAACTGAAAAGATCTCAGCCCTGCATATGTAATGGAAAAATGAAAGATGTAGGCTCTTCCTTTGAGAAACTAACAGACTGTGGATCCAGCTCGTTGTAAAGAAACAGCCATATGAGTGATGTAAAGGGTGTTAATCCCTCAACACAGGTTCATTTATCTGTACTGCCACTCCATTGCTGCGTTGTTCCTGAGCCAAGTGTCCTGGCCACCATGTCTCTGGGACAGTGATTGACATTATGAAGTCAAACAAGGTGTCCCCCATAGACCGTCAAGAAGACAGGCTGCTGCTTTTCAGGGATCTCTACTCTGATCCCCTTGGGATAGCTTCTAGGTTCATGAGTAGGCAGAATCCCACTGAATCACTAGTTCCTCTTTGACCCCCAAAGCAGCACTTTAGACATAAAGTTCATCTATGCTCAGGATGACAGCCAACCAGTAGCTCCAAAGTGCTCCTTGTCAATCAGTTTCTACTTCACTGAACAGCCCACCTTCCTCTGCAGCAGACCTCTTCTTTGCTGGAGAGGCTGTGAGCTGGGGATATGGAGAACAAACTGATGAGTGAGGGATGTGTCTGCAGAAATCAGTCAGTGGAAGAGATGACCTCCAGGAGACTGTGATTTCCTTGGCAAAGGTACTGCATTCACTTGCTTAGCAATGTCTGTGAACTCCTTGTCCATAGAACAGCAAGAATTCACAACATTCCCCACCAGTGGCATCCTTCAGCACTGCCAGCCACATGTCCTCACCACCAAGGCCCCATGTCCTCACCACCAAGGTCCCAACACAAGTTAGAATGCGCCACCAAGTCTCTTTTAATACTGGGCAGGCTGGCCAATATTACATTGGAGCATTTAGTCCAAGTCTCTTTTATCATTTGATCTTAGAACTAAAAGGGACCTCAGTGGTTACCTCAAGCTGTTGTTCTCAGCCCTTGGCTATTCATTAGAATCACAGAAGGGTGTTTTCAGAAATACAAATGCCTGGGCCCCATCCAAGAACGATCTCTGAAAGCAGGACCCCATATCATTAGTGGGTTTGTTTTAAGATTTTCAGGTGTTTTAATGTGTAGTCAGGATTAAGAATGACAGCTTTAGTCTGATACCCTTTTCTCGGATAAGTGAACTGGGACTCAGAGATCTTGCAGAATTTACCAGAAATGTACCCATGAGTTAGAGCAGCAGTCCACAACCTTTTTTTTTTTTTTTTTTTTGAGATGGAGTCTCACTCTGTCGCCCAGGCTGGAGTGCAGTGGCATGATCTTCGCTCACTGCAACCTCCACCTCCCGGGTTCAAGGATTCTTCTGTCTCAGCCTCCCGAATAGCAAGGACTACAGGCACCCACCACCATGCCCGGCTAATTTTTGTATTTTTTGTAGAGACGGGATTTCACCGTATTAGTCAGGCTGGCCTCGAACTCCTGACCTCAGGTGATCCTCCTGCCTCGGCCTCCCAAAGTGCTGAGATTACATGAAGAAGCCACCATGCCCAGCCAATCCACAACCTTTTTGGCACCAGGAACTTGTTTTGTGGAAGACACTTTTTCCACGGACCAGGGTTGCAGGGATGGTCTTGGGAGGATTCAAGCACATTACATTTATTGTGCATTTCATTTCTATTATTATTACATTGTAATATACAATGAAATAATTATACAACTACCATAATGTAGAACCAGTGGGATCCCTGAGCTTGTTTTCCTGCAACTAGACGGTTCCATCCGGGGGTGATAGTAGACAATGATAGATCATCAAGTATTAGATTCTCACGAGGAATGTGCAACCTAGATCCCTCGTGTGTGCAGTTCACGATAGGGTTTGTGCTCCTATGAAAATCTAATGCCACCGCTGATCTGACAGGGAGTTGGGAACCACTGAGTTAGAGGCCAACTAGAATTTGCCCCACTTCATTGAATTCCCAACTCCTTTAAATCTGCGGAATTGCATAAGCCAACTCCAGTGTCTTTAGAAAGCAGACTATGTTATTGTCTCTTGAAAAGCCATTCTACACCCAGATTCAGATGTTCGTGGTCAGATGAGTATCTCTACAGAAAATCTCTCTGCTTCTCAGAATTAAACTATTTTCAATTATCTTGTCAGATGAACAAATGTGTTTTGCATTTTCTTTCATTTTTTAAAGAGAGAAACTCAAGTGAAGGAGAGCTACTAACATCCAATGAAATAAAGTATCCAAGCCTGAAATTCAGAAAAAAAAGAATATAGGCATATTTGCTCTTTGGTTCTTATTTGTCTGTCACCATCTAATGTAATATTTATTTCATCATTCCCCTAAGGCAATGATTTTCAAACTCTCTTTAGCAGCAAAACTTTTTTTTTTTTCCAAACAAAATCCTAGGCAGGAATTCTAATATACAAAACAGATAAAATATAATTAACAGATTCCTCAGGCAGTTTAAATTCCTATTATTTGAAGGAAAATGTTTGCCTTCCTTGCCTTGCGTTGCCTTGGTAGGACTCCTGTACCATCTCAAACATTCTTGCTGGACTCAGTGGCTCACACCTATAATTGCAGCACTTTGCGGGGCCAAGACGGGAAGATCACTTGAGCCCAGGCATTCGAGGCCAGCCTGGGCAGTGTAGTGAAACCCCATCTCTACACAAAATGTAAAAATTAGCTGGACATGATGGCACACACACACCCAGCTACTAGGGAGGCTGAGGCACAAGGATCACTTGCGCTTAGGAGCTCAAGGCTGCAATGAGCCACAGTCACACCACTGCACTCCAGCCTGGGTGACAGAGCAAGACCCTGTCTCAAAAAAAAAAAAAAAAAAAAAAAAAATCTTGGTTCTCAGGAACACAGTTTAAGAACCATCGTTCCACTACATCATTTTCCTGTCAGTCTTCAGTGGCCATGTCTTTTCATTTTGTTTTGTAGGGCAAAGACCTACTTTGTTATGCGAGCCTCTTCTCCGTGAAAACGCATTTGATTTTTAGTTTTGCAAATGTGCAGTTCTGTATTTGTGTAGACAGGGTCATGTAGAGGAAGAGTACAGTCATTGGAAGGTGGACTGTCCCAGGTGAGCATCTTCCTCAAAAGCCATGGACTCAGCACCTCCTGTGTATCTGCAGCCAACACCTGGAAACATCTCATAGGAAATGAATCAGAGAAGTGTGCCCTGAGGGGAAGAGGGAGCAATTCCTGCCAGGGCAGGCAGTGAATGTTTCCCTTTCTTGCCCTTTGGTTCATTCGCCAGCACCTGTAGAGCCAGGAGGTTGAGGGATGCTTCATTTTCTCTCTCAGTGGAATGGGACCCACAGATAGCTGCTGTTTAGGAACATCATTTTCCTTTCAACCCAGGATCACTCTGGGTGGGTGGGTCACATGGGGGCAGGACATCAGTAAGGCGGACATTAGTAGCAGTCCAGGATCAAGAACCACACTACCTGGGATGCCAATGAGTTTTGGAGAGGACTCTTCACTCGGGACGTTTCTTTCTTGTTGAGATGCTATTCCTTATTATTTTTGAACTATTTCCACATTCGGGTTTTGCATTTTCTCACCTGTTTAGTAACGGTGGATGGCTTCAGACATTTAACTGGGAAGACTCTGGATGTTTAGTAGACCTTTCTGTCACTGTCCGTTACCATAGCTAGTAGGTACTCTCTCTTTGTATGATGGAGATAACATGCAAATACTTTTAGCAAAGCATCTGGCACAAAAGAGAAACACAAAATTGTGCGTAGAAGAAATTAGTGTTAGTTGGACCAAGAAAGGACTTTGATTATGTTTTCTTAAAAAGAATCTCTGTGTTTTAGACTTAAATCTTTACAGATGCAATGGCATGTCTGGGATTTGCTCCAAACAGTGCAGAATCGGGGTGGGGTGGCTGAGGAGATGAAGCACCAGGAGCGGGGAGTTGAGGATCTCTAAAGCCTGAAGACAGGCATGTGAGGGTTATTATCCTATTGTACCAGCTTTTATACATGTTTAATATTTTTCACAACAAGATGTGAAAAAGAAAAAATACTTGAGAAAACATCTATGAAACCCAAAGAACCATCAAAGGGACCACTCACCTGATGAGATCAGCAGACATCTTCAGAGTTGTTTTCCCCAGGGCGCCATTATTGCAAGGAATAGAAACCTGCTCAAGGCAGCTGGAGTGAAAATGAAGTTGTTGATGGGAACAGAGGTTCCAACAGACAAGAACATAGGGAACCTCGTAGGACTGAGAGCAGGACTGGGAAACCAGTCTGCTACTGAGAGCACTTCCTATCTGTCTTTTGTCTTTAAGTCCCAGAAAAAAATCTCTTTTGTAAATTTTTCTCTCAATTTCTCCATTCTTTTGCTTCTCCATGCATATTGGATTTCTCTGATAATGTATCCATATCCAAATGACAAAAAATGGCCACCCCTTGCACAAATGCTGAGAAACCTATAATTCTCTTAGTTCAAATTTATAAAAGAAATAATCCCATTTTTCATGAATCAACTGATGGAGTGGTTACTCCGGAGTCAGGTGATCAGCTCTGGGTCCAATCAGCTATGGCCAAGGAAGCTAGGATCACATGATACAAAATGACTCCCTAGTACCACTCTTTTCAGCAGGGACTGGGGGTAGGTTTAGTTCCCTCAAATGTTTTATGGATTATGCAGGCACCCTGAGCTATATCTACTCAAAACCGCTAAGATTTTCAGGAAAGAAATACTCTAATTTGCCATTTAGAAATTCTATCATTTCTGTCATTTAAACTACAATTGAGTCCACTTTCCTTTTTCTTAGGAGAAATAGAAAAGAACTGGTTACTATTCTCATTGGGAGACTCTCAAACACATGTACGTTGTTATCTTTCTACCTTGGGTTTTTATTCTTGAGACAATCCCAAAAGTTAATGTCTACTTACAGTGCTCTTACTTTATGAAAGATGTGGCATTGAGAATTTTGGGGAATCAGAGACGTGACTCCGACTCTCCAGGGGCTCAACATTGGGAGAGGCATGCCCCAGGTTGTCTCTGTTTGAGAGGCAGGGAAGTCTGTGCCAAGTTCTTTCTGTTCATGGTTACTGGAATTCTCACCTCTAGCATCTGATTTATTTCTTTCGTGTGTGAGCTACCTCCCATGGGCATTAAAAATCAAGTCTCTGACACCACTCCGCATCTTCAAAGAAAACAAATCATTTACAGAATTTTAATCAGATAAAGAGAGGAGAAGGCAGGGCACAGTGGCTCGTGCCTGTAATGCCAGCAATTTGGGAGGCCAAGGCAGGAAGATCACTTGAGACTAAGAGTTTGAAACCAGCCTAGGCAACTTAGTAGGACCCCATCTCCACCAAAAAAAAAAAAATTTAAATTAGCCAGTCATAGTGGTTTATGCCTGTGGTCCCAGCTAAGGCAGGAGGATCACTTGAGCCTAAGAAGTCGAGGCTGCAGTGAGCCATGATCATAACACTGCATTCCAGTCTGGGCAACAGAGCAAGATCTGCTTCAAAAAAAGAGGAGAAGAAAAAGATGCTCACCAATGACTGGGACTATGATGATCTGGTGGGTTCCTGAATATTCTTTTGTCTTGCTCCTGTAGTCACTTCAGGGCCTGACTATGCCTTTTCTACTGTGATGTAGCTAGGGAAGGACTTAGTAGGTTCCAATCATCTTGAGGACTTGCCAATGAACAGACCATGGTTCTTAGTCAAGCAACCACAGGTCCCTTGAGTGGCTCTGTTATTAATCTCTTCTGAGACATCAGGCTTTCTTAAGATATTGAATGAGCTTTATTTAGAACTCTGTACTGTATACTGTTTAAAATTTTTATGTAAATATATATCTTATGTATATTTTATATAATTATAGTTTTTATATTATATTTCATATTATATATTATATATATATAGTGCACACAAACATGATGTGGAGGCTGAATGAAAATGTTCTCATATGTTTTCTTCTAAGAACTTTACTGTTTACCTTTCACATTTTGTGTATGGTGTGAGGCAGGGGTCAGGATTCATTGTTTTCTCCAGATGGATATCCAATTGATCCAGCACCATTTACTGAAATGACCATTACCTGGAAACTAAATCATGTCCAAACATAAAAGCATCCATAATTGGCCATAGGTACAGCCTTGGATGTATGACAGTGAAGGAAATGGTTTTAGAAGTGGGAGAAAACAAATTGTCAGGATATATTGTAGATGGACGGTACCTACAAAGAATGGGGACACCCGGAGAGAATACTAGCCCTCTCATTTACTGATGTATTTTTGTGCCTAGTGGAGTCTCCAGCATGCAACAGACACAACCAGTATTTATTAAAATGAATTGTTGTATCTTTCTACCATGAGATAAATCCTAATCATAGAAGAAAACCAGATATCTAATGCAGCTTTCCCTTCCAAATGTGGACATGATAGGATTGACATCATTTGCCTCATGTCTATTGTTGGAGCATAACAAGAATGAGCAAGTGTGTGAGTGCCAGGCATACATAACTGAAAAAAAAAAAAGCTTCTTCCACACCATTCGAGGAAAATAAAATACATATATACATAACTACATTATAAGGCAGACTATGATAAGAGCAGAAAGAGTCACAGGGGTTTAAACCAAATTCTCCAATTTCTTAGTAAGAATTTCATATGATACAGGGCAAAATCCATCATCATTATCCTTGCTAACAAATACTGACTCCTTGTTATACATATGCCAGGCAATTTGCCAAGCTCCTTAAATGCATTATCTTATTTATATCAGTCACTGTTGCTACCCATTAGACTATTGGGTATAGCCTTCCAATAAGCTGTATCTTTTATGTAAACATAGACTCAAAAATGTTTGCAAGTTACATTTCTGATTGTCTCTCCCCTACCCTTTTATCATCACAAATAGAAATTAGTGAGACCCTGTCTTTTAATTTTTTTAAGCCAAGGCCCAGATGACTACATCCCAGCTTTTCAAGTTCCATATTAGTTCTCTGTGAAACTTTAGGGTTAATGGCTCATGAACTTGGTCTAGTATTCAGGTCAAACATGCAAGTAGCCAAGCATGCAAGCTTGCATATGTCCAGTCCTTTAAAATTGTCCTCTGTCACTTCTTTCCCATCTGTGGCTTTCCAGCCTTCTGATCATTATTTCCATCTCCCATGTTAATCTAAAGGTCAACTTTCTGCTCTTGGAGGAAGAACATGCAATCTTGGTGTATAATAAAATTCAAGTTCCTCTTCCCACTAGTGATGGCCTTTGTGGCTCATCCAGGCAGCCTCATCCTGAATGTCTATGATGTAACTCAAAGAAAAGAAAATACTCAGTTCTGAATTTGGAGGGAAGAGATCATAAGCCTAGTACATAGTCCCAACAAGCCACAGTGATTGTGTAAAAATACTTTTTATATCTGGTATTTGATTTGCCACACAGTTTAACAGAAAAGTAACTTTATCTATTTTTTCCAATTAAAGGTAGTAATAGTACAATCAATAATTCCTCCTGCTCTAGTGTGGTAAATTAATGTCTGTCTATTGTTTTTAAATCACAAAGTGAGCATTGCTATAGAAATATAAAATGGTACCATTTCATTTTAATCTATTTAATTTTCCTTTCTTGAATTATATAATGGGGTTAAAACATTGAATAAAATTAATAGAATGAGTATTTAATTAAGCAATAATGAGCTTCTAAATGGATGCTCAAAGAAACTGCTTCATAGTTTATGCAGAAATCAGATAATGGTCTTAACAAAGACTATAATAACTGTGTTGAATGCTTTCCATATTTAAAGATTTTTTTTTCTGTATTCTCTCAGGAGTAGATTTAAACATAACCCAGTTGCTTGATTAGGCTACACTTTGCTTTCAAAGTAAATCCCAAATGCCTTTCCATGGCCCACAGGGCCCTGCATAAGCTGACTCTACCACCTCTGATGGTAGAGTCTGATGTCAAAGAGTTCTCTCTGGCTCTCCCCTTCATTCCAGCCACACCCAGCTTGCCTTTGTTCTGCAAAGGCACCTTTGGCTCTTCCTGCCACCTGGCCTTTGCTCCTCCTCTTTCAGATGCCAGGTATGTTCTCACCCCCTTCACCTTTCTAAGGCCTCCTCTTCTTTCAGTTCTCAGGGAATTTTTCCCTGATGATCCTCTCCAGACTGGATCAGATACCCACCTCCACACATACACACACACACAGACTCCCCAAGAACTGTGATTTTATTTCTTGACAATTAACACGTTGTTATACATTTCTTTCCCATCTGTCTCTCCTTTCAGCCTGTAATCTCCATGAGGAAATATATCATGTCTGTTTTGTTTAGTGGTATATCCCTGGATGGATGGATGGATGGATAGATGGATGGATGAATGGATGAATGGAAGGATAGATGGATGATGAATGGAAGGATGGATGGATGATGAATGGAAGGATGGACAGATAGATGAATGATGGATGGATGGATGGATAAATAGATAGATGAATGGCAGGTAAATGTCATTGTGGACCCATCCAAGGACATATGAGGGCCACAATGCACATCTCTGAGAATTCCTAGCACATCAGCACCTTTCCATTCTACTTGAATTCATTTGCTCACACACTAAAAATGTATTCTATACCAGCCCCTTCGGCAGGTGCTGCAGACATAAAACTATCAGTGTTGTGGAAGAAGCTGCACAGGTTTGTCTCACTTATATGTGGCCTAAATATTAATTTTATTAATTCATTCATCCACCCATCCACCCACGTACCCATCCATCCATCCACCACCCACCCATCCATCCAACCATCCATCTATCCATCTATCCGTCCACCCATCCATCCATCCATCCCATCTTCAGACCTGCTCATGTGTTGGGCACTGTGCTGTTTACTGAGGATCAGGGCTTACTCATCCATTAGGCACCATTATCACAGTGCTAGGACCCTAAAATCAGAAAGAAATAAAAAGAACTTTTAGGGTAAAATAAATTTTTAATTCTTTTCTTCACATCACAAAAATAATTTTTTCTGAGACAGGGTCTTGCTCTGTCACCCAGGCTGGAGTGCAGTGGTGTAATCATAGCTCACTGCAGCCTCAAACTCCTGCAGTCAAGAGATCGTCCCACCTCAGCCTCCTGAGTATGTGGGACCACAGGCATGTACCACCACACCTGGCTAATTTTTTACATTTTTTTTTTTTTAGAGACGGGAATCTCACTATGTTGCCTAGGCTCATCTTGAATTCCTGGGCTCAAGTGATCCTCCCACCTCAGCCTCCCAAAGAGCTAGGATTACTGTGTTAGAATACCATGCCCAGCCCCCAAAATAAATTTTTTAAAGCGCATTACTCTATTATGATAGGAGGGGTTGATGAAGGCAAAGGTGCCTGGGTTCCACCAGTCACGATGCAGCTCTGCTGGAGCACAGGGGAGATCAGTCCATCCCTGGTCTTCTGGAACACTTAGGCAAGTGAAGGGATTAGATCACACATGTGTCACCAAGCCCCCTCCTGACTACATGGCAGATAGCATTAATTGATCACAGCACTCTTTCCTGCTGAGCCCAGATGTACTGCAGGCCTGTCCACACCAGGATCAGGCAGCTTCACCCATTCACAAGGGTAGGTCCTGTCATTGACACCTGCCTGTCATCCTTAGATGGGGACTCCATCCTGCTTCTTGCCCCGACTACATATTAGAATTATCTAGGCAGGTGAAGAAAATAATGAGTCCTAGACTTTACCCCAGAGCCTGGGGAATCTGAATTGATCTGGAGAGTCTGAATCTGAATTGATTCCCTGACTGATGCCTCATTCTGCCACTTGACTGCGTGTCCCAGAAGACCAGAGATGGACTGATCTCCCATGTGCTCCAACCTGGCTAGAGGACCCCAGGCACTTTATCCTTCATCAACCCCTCCAACCATAATAACCATAATAGATTTTCATGTGCTTTAACCCTGGGGAATCCTGAATTGGAATAGGACTCAGGAAGTTTTTTCAAAGCCTCTGGGAGATTCTAATGTGCAGACAGGGCTGAGAACCGTTCGTATAGTTTTCTTGCTCAAGAATCCTGTGATTTTTGTGAGAAGAGAAGATAGAAGATAGATAGACATTAAACAAGAATCATACGAATCAGATCAAAATAATTGCACCCTGGAGTTGTTTCTGTGTGACAACAGCCTCAGTATCCCTCCTCATTCCCACTATTTTCTAGCATCCATGCATGTTCTAAGAATTTTCCAGCTCTCCTTTTATCGAAGACAACTCGCCCAGGTTTGCCAATGTGCAATAAACAAATTAGTTCCAGTCCCCGCCCTGTCCCCCAAGAGGCCTCAGGATTAAGGTTTATGATTAATGATTTGCAAGTCAATTAATCAGCTACTGTTTTTGAAACCTCATTTCTCAAATTACTTTTCTTTGAACACAAGGGCTTTTTGACATCATCTTACTGTCTCTAGATTCACTTTCCTACTAATTGAAATTCCAAGATATTTCTTCTTCTTGTCAGCTTATTGGTGTTACTTGTTTATAAAATATTTGCAAACAGATTGCTGTTCACCTGTAGTGTGTCAGAGGTAAGCACCAAAACAATACTTTATGCTTTCAGCTCAAAGGAATGTGCTAATGATAGCTCATGAAATGCTCTATCTATGAGAAGGTTGATTTTTCATTTATTGATTTATTTTCACCACACCTACTTGCAACAAGTATTTGAGATGTATTACAATAGAAACACAGGTACAACAAGGCTCCAAACAATTGATGTAGATGATTTCTTAGAAAATGGTTTCTAAGGTCATATTAAGAGTAAATATGGAGTGGGAAGGATGGGATTGGTTTTCTTCATTAGGGAAAATAGCAGGATCTAGCAGAGGATCTGGGGTCAAATCCCAGTCTCTTCACTTACAAGTCTTAGTGCTTTACTCATCTGATTATGTTGTTATTTTGGGGAGGCAAGGCTGCGAGAACAAATGCAAACAAAAATGGCTTGAACTCAAAGAAAATTTGTTTCTCATTCATTGATAGTTCAGGACAGGTGTTCTTGGCCACCAGGTTGCTCCCCTCCATGTGGTGACTCAGGAACAGAAGCTCCTCCTTCCTTGTAGCTCCCTGCTCCCCTGGGGTTTTGTGGTCCTCTGCATTCAGGTAGGCAGAGGGTGAAAAAGCACAGAGAGGAGGCACAGCTGTTCTTTTCACCCTCCCACCACAGAGCAGCACAGCACAGCCATGGTCAGTATCATTCCTGCCCACATTCTGCAGGAGAGAAGTTAGTCTCGTGACCTCACCTAAGTTCAAGGAAAGCTGAGAAGAGGAGCATAGTATCTTCCAATCATAATCCTCTTATGTTATTATTTATTTTTAAGTGAGATGATGTGTGTAACATACCCAATGCAAAGCATGTAGTAAATGACTATGTGTTTTCAAAATAGTGACCATTACCATCTGCTTTGTTTGCAGTTTCAAGCCACAGTCGAGGAAGGAGCTGTGGGAGTTATTGTCAATTTGACAGTTGAAGATAAGGATGACCCAACCACAGGCGCCTGGAGAGCTGCCTACACCATCATCAACGGAAACCCCGGGCAGAGCTTTGAAATCCACACCAATCCCCAAACCAACGAAGGGATGCTTTCTGTTGTCAAAGTAAGGGTGCTTCCAACTGCCTCTTTCTCCTCATGCAAGCACGGATGGCCCCATCAGGGGTCTCATAGAATCACTGAGTTTAGAAGGCCACAGATAAATTCCCCCAGTCTCCTCCTTCTGGGAATTAACAAAGGAAAAAGGCTCATGGCTTAAGGGTGCACTCGTATCCTCAGCAGCGTAAGCAAGCAGCCATAAAACAAACCTGTTTTATAGGTTCTAAAATACCCAAACTTATGTGTGACTTTAAGAAAACCAAACTTAAGTGGATTTTTTTTGTTTTTGTTTTTGTTTTTTGAGACAGTCTCACTCTGTCACCTAGGCTGGGATGCAGTAGTGTGATCTCAGCTCACTGCAATCTCTGCCTCCTAGGTTCAAGTGATTCTCGTGCCTCAGCTTCCTGAGTAGCTGGGATTACAGCTGCCTGCCACCATGCCCGGCCAGTTTTTGTATTTTTAGTAGAGATGGGGTCTCACCATGTTGCCCAGGCTGGTCTCAAACTCCTGGCCTCAAGTGATCTGCCTGCCTTGGCCTCCCAAAGTGCTGGGGTTACAAGTGTGAGCCACCATGCCTGGCCCAAACTTAAGTTTTAAATGAAATTCTGTATACATTTGCTAAGGAATTATTAACAGCTATGCCAAAATGAGATGTGTGAAGGTGTTTTTAGACATCTTTGCTCAAAATATGGGCTATGACATGTCTTCTTAATCTTTCTTAGCAGAGCTCAATTTTTCCTTAAAAACACACACAACATAGTTATTGATGTGAAACCCTCTGTGAGCCTTGCCACCTCGCACGCTGACCCTCTCTATGGCAACAAGTAGAACAAGGAGGAAATGTAATTATAAATGTAAAACCTCAGCTCATGCTGGTAATCCAGAAATATTAGCGGGGTTGGTGGCACAAAAGGCTTGCTACAGGTGGCCTTGGTATTCTGGGAGAAGGCATTTCTACACAGTTTCATTCTTTCTGGGAAGTTCTGGGGAGAGTTTCTGCCAGAGACCAGGACCTTCATGGGAACACATTTTCTTTTCTAGTGGATGAAGCCATTTGCCTGAGCAGCAGGGATCAATCATATTTATAGTGATAGTACCAGTGGGCAGAGCAGGGACATGGCTGCCCACTCCCTGTGTGCCCTTGGCCAAGATACCCATGTTTTCTGTGCACCAGTTTCCTCACCTGTAAAATGAGAATGTTAATGTAACCTCCTTCTTAGGGTTGTTGTTGTAATCCATTGAGTTGCTATAATGAAGTACTGTAGGCTGGTGCCTTATAAACCACAGACATTCATTTCTCACAGTTCTGGAGCTTGAAAAGTCCAAGATCAACCTTCCAGTAGATTCTGTGTCTGGTGAGGACCCACTTTTTGATAGATGTCCATCTTCTTCTCTCTCTATCCTCACATGGTAGATAGAGTGAGGCAGCTCTCTGGATTCTCTCTCTCTCCTTTTTTTTTTTTTTTTTTTTAGATGGATTCTTGCTCTCTCACCAGGCTGGAGTGCAGTGGTGTGATCTTGGCTCACTGCAACCTCCACCTCCTGGGTTCAAGTGATTCTCCTGCCTCAGTCTCCCGAGTAGCTGGGATTACAGGTGCATGCCACCACACCCAGCTAACTTTTGTATTTTCAATAGAGACGGGGGTCTCACCATGTTGGCCAGGCTGGTCTTGAACTCCTGACTTCAAGTGATCTGCCCGCCTCAGCCTCCCAAAGTGCTGGGATTACAGACATGAGCCACTGCACCCTGCCAAATCCTGTTTTGCTCATATCTATTTTCCTTGAGCTGTAGCAAACACATTTTGGGGAGGACTGAGCTCCAAGATGTGTGATGGAGATGTCTATTTACCCAAGTTTTATCTTCAAAACTTGGATGTCTATCTACCCAAGTTTTATCTTCCAAACTTCAGGTTTGGAAAATTACCTGACAGATTTTATAGACTCAGGACTAGCCACAGAGGACAGCCAGTGGCTATGTCATTCTATGACTTTTACAGCTTCGAAAGTGCAGCAGCCATGGACACAGAGGGCCAGTGCCAGGATTTCCTAATAACTTTGCCATTGCCCAATACATTAGTGCTTTTATGTACTTCGTGCATTACTGCTAGTCCCCATGAATAATATACAGTACTATAATTGCTTATTCGTACATAGTACATTCATATATAAGAGTACATTACAAACCTAGTCTATATAACATAAGCACATATTAACAATCCCTTAATTAACTATCGCACATCTACTGTTGTCAAATACACAATAAAACCTAACCCATACGAATAGTGACCCGTACTAGAAATCCTTAATATTACGTAGTACATACATTCGTTCATCAGACATAGCACATCTCAGTCAAGAAATCTCTCGCCAACATGGATATCCCCTACCAAATTTTGGCCTCTGAATCTACCAATCTCTGAGAAATCATCCCCGCTCAGGAGTACTACCCTCCTCGCTCCAGGCCTATAGCACTTGGGGGTGACTATTCTGAAACTATACCTGGCATCTGGTTCTTACTTCAGAGCCATAACATTAAGTTCGCCCACATGTTACCCTTAAATTAAGACATCTCGATGGACTAGTGGCTACCACCCTATTAACCAACCTTGGCAACAGAGTGAGACTCTGTCTCAAAATAACAACAAAAAAAGAAAAAAAGAAGAACTAGACTTGTAGGAAGGAGCCATTCTCCTCTCCCTACATTCCTGCACTGGTCCACAATGTAATGGCTCTCTCAAATGCTAGCATATATAAGAATCATCTGCAATGCTAGTTAAAATGCAGATTTCTGGACTTGCCCCAGACCTGCTGTGTCAGAATATGAAGGAGAGGTGTGCCAGGTGGTTCTGTTGTTCACAGGGCACACCTCTTGTTAAGGGGCATGGCCTTAGGGGAAGCGGTTTCCATCAGCTTGTCCACCCTCCCTGCAAATTCCAGGGGAAGAGATGCTCACAAAGGCTGAGGCTCTTGCTGACTTCAGCTTTGCTAGTGAGTGGACTTCCTTTGCTTTGGAATTGGGATGCAGACTCTCCCTCACCCCACATTGGCTGCCTCCCAGGTCAGTAGGAAGGGCTTTGAGCTCTATCTATCTCTCAGCACATGTGAGGCAGAGCCCCAGAACACCTTCTAGAAGCCAGCTAGGCCATGCTCTCTGCTGCTGTCCATTGTGCCAGCCATTGATGCAACCATTAGGAATGCATTCTGCTGCAAGTAACAGAATGTTAGACTAATAGTGGCTTAACTAATAAAGCGAATTTAAGAATTTTTATAACTAGATGAAGGTAGGCCAGTCCAGGATTGGCCAACAGTTCCAGGTGGCAGAGAGCCGGCAGTGGGGTGCCTCAGATGCTTTTGACATTTTCCTCTTGGACATAAAGTAGCTGCTGAAGCCCCAGGCATCATGTCTTCCCATTGCTGCGTCCTAATGTAGGAAACAAGGAGGCAGCCTGGCAAATGAGAGAAGGTGCTCTCATGTGACCCTCTCCTCTTATCAGGGCAGAAAACATCCTTTCTCAGGGTCCCCTGGCCAATTTCCCATGATGTTTCATTGGCCAATGACATATGTTCTTCCTTAACTTCAAGGAAAGCTGAGAAAGTCCAAATCTGGCCTTTGGGCCTTTACAGTGTATAAGGGAGAGGGGGGCTGGTGATTGTGGTGAGAGTCAAGCACAAGCAGGTCTGCCCTAACCAGTTAGCAATCCAACATACAGAAGAACTATTTGGAGTCTCAGGATGCTGCTGGTTTCCAGCAAGGTCCTGCCTCTCAAAAGGACCAAATCCCAGTGGCTCTGACAGATGAGTGTCAGCTTCATCTTTAAAACCTTCAGATCAGAAGCACGCTTTGTTGCTTTCTTTTTTTTTTTTCTTTTTATTATTATTATTATTATTATTATTATACTTTAGGCTCTATGGTACATGTGCGCAACGTGCAGGTAAGTTACATATGTATACACGTGCCATGCTGGTGTGCTGCACCCACCAACTCGTCATCTAGCATTAGGTATATCTCCCAATGCTATCCCTCCCCCCTCCCCCCACCCCACAACAGTCCCCGAAGTGTGATGTTCCCCTTCCTGTGTCCGTGTGTTCTCATTGTTCAATTCCCACCTATGAGTGAGAATATGCGGTGTTTGGTTTTTTGTTCTTGCAATAGTTTACTGAGAATGATGATTTCCAATTTCATCCATGTCCCTACAAAGGACATGAACTCATCATTTTTTATGGCTGCATAGTATTCCATGGTGTATATGTGCCACATTTTCTTAATCCAGTCTATCATTGTTGGACATTTAGGTTGGTTCCAAGTCTTTGCTATTGTGAATAATGCTGCAATAAACATACGTGTGCATGTGTCTTTATAGCAGCATGATATATAGTCCTTTGGGTATATACCCAGTAATGGGATGGCTGGGTCAAATGGAATTTCTAGTTCTAGATCCCTGAGGAATCGCCACACTGACTTCCACAAGGGTTGAACTAGTTTACAGTCCCACCAACAGTGTAAAAGTGTTCCTATTTCTCCACATCCTCTCCAGCTCCTGTTGTTTCCTGACTTTTTAATGATTGCCATTCTAACTGGTGTGAGATGGTATCTCATTGTGGTTTTGATTTGCATTTCTCTGATGGCCAGTGATGGTGAGCATTTTTTCATGTGTTTTTTGGCTGCATAAATGTCTTCTTTTGAGAAGTGTCTGTTCATGTCCTTTGCCCACTTTTTGATGAGGTTGTTTGTTTTTTTCTTGTAAATTTGTTGAAGTTCATTGTAGATTCTGGATATTAGCCCTTTGTCAGATGAGCAGGTTGTGAAAATTTTCTCCCATTTTGTAGGTTGCCTGTTCACTCTGATGGTAGTTTCCTTTGCTGTGCAGAAGCTCTTTAGTTTAATTAGATCCCATTTGTCAATTTTGGCTTTTGTTGCCATTGCTTTTGGTGTTTTAGACATGAAGTCCTTGCCCATGCCTATGTCCTGAATGGTAATGCCTAGGTTTTCTTCTAGGGTTTTTATGGTTTTAGGTCTAACATTTAAGTCTTTAATCCATCTTGAATTGATTTTTGTATAAGGTGTAAGGAAGGGATCTAGTTTCAGCTTTCTACATATGGCTAGCCAGTTTTCCCAGCACCATTTATTAAATAGGGAATCCTTTCCCCATTTCTTGTTTTTCTCAGGTTTGTCAAAGATCAGATAGTTGTAGATATGTGGCATTATTTCTGACGGCTCTGTTCTGTTCCATTGATCTATATCTCTGTTTTGGTACCAGTACCATGCTGTTTTGGTTACTGTAGCCTTGTAGTATAGTTTGAAGTCAGGTAGTGTGATGCCTCCAGCTTTGTTCTTTTGGCTAGGATTGACTTGGCGATGCGGGCTCTTTTTTGGTTCCATATGAACTTTAAAGTAGTTTTTTCCAATTCTGTGAAGAAAGTCATTGGTAACTTGATGGGGATGGCATTGAATCTGTAAATTACCTTGGGAAGGATGGCCATTTTCATGATATTGATTCTTCCTACCCATGAGCATGGAATGTTCTTCCATTTGTTTGTATCCTCTTTTATTTCCTTGAGCAGTGGTTTGTAGTTCTCCTTGAAGAGGTCCTTCACATCCCTTGTAAGTTGGATTCCTAGGTATTTTATTCTCTTTGAAGCAATTGTGAATGGGAGTTCACTCATGATTTGGCTCTCTGTTTGTCTGTTATTGATGTATAAGAATGCTTGTGATTTTTGTACATTGATTTTGTATCCTGAGACTTTGCTGAAGTTGCTTATCAGCTTAAGGAGATTTTGGGCTGAGACACTGGGGTTTTCTAGATATACTATCATGTCATCTGCAAACAGGGACAATTTGACTTCCTCTTTTCCTAATTGAATACCCTTGATTTCCTTCTCTTGCCTAATTGCCCTGGCCAGAACTTCCAACACTATGTTGAATAGAAGTGGTGAGAGAGGGCATCCCTGTCTTGTGCCAGTTTTCAAAGGGAATGCTTCCAGTTTTTGCCCATTCAGTATGATATTGGCTGTGGGTTTGTCATAAATAGCTCTTATTATTTTGAGATACGTCCCATCAATTCCTAATTTATTGAGAGTTTTTAGCATGAAGGGTTGTTGAATTTTGTCAAAGGCCTTTTCTGCATCTATTGAGATAATCATGTGGTTTTTGTCTTTGGTTCTGTTTATATGCTGGATTACATTTATTGATTTGCGTATATTGAACCAGCCTTGCATCCCAGGGATGAAGCCCACTTGATCATGGTGGATAAGCTTTTTGATGTGCTGCTGGATTCTGTTTGCCAGTATTTTATTGAGGATTTGCATCAATGTTCATCAAGGATATTGGTCTAAAATTCTCTTTTTTTGTTGTGTCTCTGCCAGGCTTTGGTATCAGGATGATGCTGGCCTCATAAAATGAGTTAGGGAGGATTCCCTCTTTTTCTGTTGATTGGAATAGTTTCAGAAGGAATGGTACCAGCTCCTCCTTGTACCTCTGGTAGAATTCGGCTGTGAACCCATCTGGTCCTGGACTTTTTTTGGTTGGTAAGCTATTGATTATTGCCACAATTTCAACTCCTGTTATTGGTCTATTCAGAGATTCAACTTCTTCCTGGTTTAGTCTTGAGAGGGTGTATGTGTTGAGGAATTTATCCATTTCTTCTAGATTTTCTAGTTTATTTGCGTAGAGGTGTTTGTAATATTCTCTGATGGTAGTTTGTATTTCTGTGGGATCGGTGGTGATATCCCCTTTATCATTTTTTATTGCATCTATTTGATTCTTCTCTCTTTTTTTCTTTATTTTTCTCTTTTTTTCTTGCTAGCGGTCTATCAATTTTGTTGATCCTTTCAAAAAACCAGCTCCTGGATTCATTGATTTTTTTGAAGGGTTTTTTGTGTCTCTATTTCCTTCAGTTCTGCTCTGATTTTAGTTATTTCTTGCCTTCTGCTAGCTTTTGAATGTGTTTGCTCTTGCTTTTCTAGTTCTTTTAATTGTGATGTTAGGGTGTCAATTTTGGATGTTTCCTGCTTTCTCTTGTGGGCATTTAGTGCTATAAATTTCCCTCTACACACTGCTTTGAATGCATCCCAGAGATTCTGGTATGTTGTGTCTTGGTTCTCGTTGGTTTCAAAGAACATCTTTATTTCTGCCTTCATTTCGTTATGTACCCAGTAGTCATTCAGGAGCAGGTTGTTCAGTTTCCACGTAGTTGAGCGGTTTTGAGTGAGATTCTTAATCCTGAGTTCTAGCTTGATTGCACTGTGATCTGAGAGATAGTTTGTTATAATTTCTGTTCTTTTACATTTATTGAGGAGAGCTTTACTTCCAAGTATATGGTCAATTTTGGAATAGGTGTGGTGTGGTGCTGAAAAAAATGTATATTCTGTTGATCTGGGGTGGAGAGTTCTGTAGATGTCTATTAGGTCCACTTGGTGCAGAGCTGAGTTCAATTCCTGGGTATCCTTGTTGACTTTCTGTCTCGTTGATCTGTCTAATATTGACAGTGGGGTGTTAAAGTCTCCCATTATTAATGTGTGGGAGTCTAAGTCTCTTTGTAGGTCATTCAGGACTTGCTTTATGAATCTGGGTGCTCCTGTATTGGGTGCATATATATTTAGGATAGTTAGCTCTTCTTGTTGAATTAATCCCTTTACCATTATGTAATGGCCTTCTTTGTCTCTTTTGATCTTTGTTGGTTTAAAGTCTGTTTTATCAGAGACTAGGATTGCAACCCCTGCCTTTTTTTGTTTTCCATTTGCTTGGTAGATCTTCCTCCATCCTTTTATTCTGAGCCTATGTGTGTCTCTGCACGTGAGATGGTTTTCCTGAATACAGCACACTGATGGGTCTTGAGTCTTTATCCAATTTGCCAGTCTGTGTCTTTTAATTGGAGCATTTAGTCCATTTACATTTAAAGTTAATATTGTTATGTGTGAATTTGATCCTGTCATTATGATGTTAGCTCGATGTTTTGCTCGTTAGTTGATGCAGTCTCTTCCTAGTCTCAATGGTCTTTACATTTCGGTATGATTTTGCAGTGGCTGGTACCGGTTGTGCCTTTCCATGTTTAGCGCTTCCTTCAGGAGCTCTTTTAGGGCAGGCCTGGTGGTGACAAAATCTCTCAGCATTTGCTTGTCTGTAAAGTATTTTATTTCTCCTTCACTTATGAAGCTTAGTTTGGCAGGATATGAAATTCTGGGTTGAAAATTCTTTTCTTTAAGAATGTTGAATATTGGCCCCCACTCTCTTCTGGCTTGTAGGGTTTCTGCCGAGAGATCAGCTGTTAGTCTGATGGGCTTCCCTTTGATGGTAATGCGACCTTTCTCTCTGGCTGCCCTTAACATTTTTTCCTTCATTTTAACTTTGGTGAATCTGACAATTATGTGTCTTGGAGTTGCTCTTCTCGAGGAGTATCTTTGTGGCGTTCTCTGTATTTCCTGAATCTGAATGTTGGCCTGCCTTGCTAGATTGGGGAAGTTCTCCTGGATAATATCCTGCAGAGTGTTTTCCAACTTGTTTCCATTCTCCCCGTCACTTTCAGGTACACCAATCAGACGTAGATTTGGTCTTTTCACATAGTCCCACATTTCTTGAAGGCTTTGCTCGTTTCTTTTTATTCTTTTTTCTCTAAACTTCCCTTCTCGCTTCATTTCATTCATTTCATCTTCCAGGGCTGATACCCTTTCTTCCATTTGATCGCATCGGCTCCTGAGGCTTCTGCATTCTTCACGTAGTTCTCGAGCCTTGGTTTTCAGCTCCATCAGCTCCTTTAAGCACTTCTCTGTATTGGTTATTCTAGTTATACATTCTTCTAAATTTTTTTCAAAGTTTTCAACTTCTTTGCCTTTGGTTTGAATATCCTCCCATAGCTCGGAGTAATTTGATCGTCTGAAGCCTTCTTCTCTCAGCTCGTCAAAGTCATTCTCCGTCCAGCTTTGTTCCGTTGCTGGTGAGGAACTGCGTTCCTTTGGAGGAGGAGAGGTACTCTGCTTTTTAGAGTTTCCAGTTTTTCTGCTCTGTTTTTTCCCCATCTTTGTGGTTTTATCTACTTTTGGTCTTTGACGATGGTGATGTACAGATGGGTTTTTGGTGTGGATGTCCTTTCTGTTAGTTTTCCTTCTAACAGACAGGACCCTCAGCTGCAGGTCTGTTGGAGTACCTGGCTGGCCGTGTGAGGTGTCAGTCTGCCCCTGCTGGGGGGTGCCTCCCAGTTAGGCTGCTCGGGGGTCAGGGGTCAGGGACCCACTTGAGGAGGCAGTCAGCCCGTTCTCAGATCTCCAGCTGCGTGCTGGGAGAACCACTGCTCTCCTCAAAGCTGTCAGACAGGGACATTTAAGTCTGCAGAGGTTACTGCTGTCTTTTTGTTTGTCTGTGCCCTGCCCCCAGAGGTGGAGCCTACAGAGGCAGGCAGGCCTCCTCGAGCTGTGGTGGGCTCCACCCAGTTCAAGCTTCCGGGCTGCTTTGTTTACCTAAGCGAGCCTCGGTAATGGCGGGCGCCCCTCCCCCAGCCTCGCTGCCGACTTGCTGTTTGATCTCAGACTGCTGTGCTAGCAATCAGCGAGACTCCGTGGGCGTAGGACCCTCTGAGCCAGGTGCAGGCTATACTCTCCTGGGGCACCGTTTCCTAAGCCCGTCGGAAAAGCACAGTATTCGGGTGGAAGTGACCCGATTTTCCAGGTGCTGTCTGTCACCCCTGGAAAGGGAACTCCCTGACCCCTTGCGCTTCCCGAGTGAGGCAATGCCTCGCCCCTGCTTCGGCTGGCGCACGGTGCACTCACCCACTGACCTGTGCCCACTGTCTGGCACTCCCTAGTGAGATGAACATGGTACCTCAGATGGAAATGCAGAAATCACCCATCTTCTGCGTCGCTCGCCTCTTGCTTTCTAAACCGATTCTAAAACCACCAGAAAGTTATTCTTTCAGCTGAATATAATCAACCCTACATTTTAAGTTCATATTCTATTCTGTCCTCAAAGAAAGTATAGTATCCAGAAAGCATCCCTTATTCCCCAAACCTTTCACAGGCCTAAACATAGCTATTCAATCGGTTCTGGATCCTCCCTCTTCCAGCCAACAAACCCAGGTCCTCCATCCTTCCCATGTGGGTCAACTTTTCCAGGCTTTAAATTTCCCAGGACAGTGGTTTACATCCTCTCTTGACACTTGAAAAAATATTAATTGAATTGCCTCTCTGTAGTTTCCATCAGGAGTATTTTCAATTTCCTCCCAGCCCTGACACAGAGGCCCAGCAACAGAAAAAGCACATTAATAAGATTGTGTGCTTTGTGAGATCTTGGAGGGCTTCTTAATCCAATTACAGCCCTCGGAGGGGATTAGGAACAGAGACCCACGTGTCACCAGCTCCAGGTGGTCTGGCCCTGGGCATCATACAGCTGGAGTTAGTAGATCCCACCTTAGGCAAATGGAAATAAACATTAGCGTGGCCCTGCTCCCTTCCTAAGGCCAGCCTCGCATTGTGTGGCTCCCTCCCTCGCTGCTCCCCTCCCTCTGTGGCAACCTCCATGGCATAGTTCCTCTGAAGCCAGCGTTCCGTTCAGGGAGTGTCAGCCTGGGAACATAGGAGAAACACTGGGGCTGGGGAAATGACTCTTGCAGCTCTTGCTTCCCTACTCTTCTTCCTCACCATCTTAACAGCTTCTTGTTATTGATATCAACGCCAGGCCTAGCTCCATGGGAAATATTCAACATTCATCCTGTCCGCTGATCTTTACAACAATCCTCTGTACTAGGATTTTATTGTAGAGACAGCTGAGACTTCAGGGGAGGCAGTGACTTGCTGGTGGTCCCAGAGTTATGATGCATCAGGACCAGGACTTGACTGCCACCCATCTTTCTATTTAATAAAAAAATAGGGAATTTAAAAGGCAGAAATATCCAAGAATGTTAGATTTTTGCATAATCAAAATAATATATAATTGTGTTGCAAAAGACTAGTGCTAGAGAAAAGCACAAGAATTACAGTCATTCATTCATTCATTGATTCATTCATGCAATGATATTTATTTAGAGCCCACTATGGTCCTGACATTGTGCTAGGTGCTGTGTATTCACTGGTGAAAGAAATGGTCTCTGTCTACAGCCTCCCAGGCAGCTTATAGTTACAAGAGCAAGAACTTTTGCTGCAAATAATGATATCCCCAGGAAAGAAGGAGAGAAGGAGGGAGGGAGGGAATTGTCTCCTTGGGAAAAAACAACCAGCGGTCCCCAGCCGAGGAAAGGAGCTGAGCGGCACAAATTGGTTATTTCCAAGCATCTTGACTGTCTCACTTGTCAGCAGTTGGCTGGATTCCCCAGAAACCCCACTATCCTCCTGCTTGTGCATAGGTCTCTGGCTGTGGAGAATCAGATGTCAGACCAAACTAGGCCAAGATTGTGATTAGTGCTGGTATGGGGTGGAAATGGCCCTTGGGAGACTGGGGTGCTCTGCATCTCACTTCTGTTCAGAGGGCCCACCCTCAGCATCATCATGGCCCAGCAAGCCAAAGGCTCTGTCCCCTCCAGGATCCTAATTGAGATGAATAGCTGTATTTTCCAAGCATGGCAGCTCCCTGGCCCTGGTTTGAAGTTTACTTTACCGAAGTTGCACATTCTGGCATCACTTGGGATGGACAGAGATCCATTATTAGGATCCATAGAAAGAAGGATAGAACGGTAAATTACTGCTGTGTTACAGAGATTGAACCGAAACATCACTGTGCAGCCACTCAGCACTAAGAGCTTTGCATCTGTTAACTCTTAAAATCCTATTACTAACCCTGCTGGGAGTTGTTCTAGGTGAAAAGAGGAAGTCCAGTTACAACCAGGAAGCATCTCCAGTGTGTGTATGTGGGCACACACTCTCCCATATGTGGAGTGCTTAGCACTGAATACATGTCAGCTGTAATTATTATGAAAGTGACTTTATTTGCCTAAAGACACTCTGACCCAACCTGCCAGATTCCATTCCCACCTCGGTGCCAGCTCTTTCCCCAGCATCAACGGTCCTCATCTCTGCTTTCATTTTCCCATGTCCACTGCAACTCTTGTTGCTTACTTTTAGTTGAGTGTAAATCAAATCTCTTCACTCATTTAGTCTTGTCCTTCTTGCAAGAATACCCATTACGGCATGGGTCTGATGGGTGAGCTGTTTGTTCCAGTAAGCATTAGGAAAATAACTTGATAGAAGCAGTATGCCCTCATCTTACCTAAATGTCTCCCCATTCACCCCTGACAGAACCCCACTCTGGGAAATGCTGCGCCCACCACATCATGTGCTCTCGTGGTTGGGAAAGAGAGTGACAGACACTCAATTGACAGCACCATTGTATTACTAATGTTTATCATGGAGTTTCTTTGACATCCTCTGGTTTAGTCCACACAGTGGCTGGGGGAGGTGGGTACTTTCAGCCCCCTTTGCAAAATCACCTAGAGTGGTCCTCATCAAGGCTGCCCATTGACACTGGGATAGGACAATCCACCGTTGTGTAGGACTGTCCTGGGCATGGCCTTAAGTCTAGTATTGCTGTCCCCCGCCCGGCAAATGGCTGTAGAGCCTTCGAGTCAATTGAAAATGCTCCCATACATTTTCACATGCCCTCAGATGGGCAGGGCCCAGCGGCTTAACTCCATGTGGCTCAGACTTTCAAATCCTTTTCCCTACATCATACTCCACTAGAAACCATGTACCCAGGCTACACTTGAAGGGACATAGAGACCCTTTGACTTCGTGGCAAGTGAGTGAGAAACATTAAAAATAAAACTTTGGTTTTCCTGTTCCATTTGATTCACTGTGATCACAGAGGCAGGGTTATCTTGCTATAAAGGTACTGAGGCTTGGGCATTGGGGTCTCATTTACCAGAGCCCCCATGGGTGTCGGGGATACGGAGTTACAGGTTCCAGGCAGGGAGGCTTTAGGCATCACCATTTCCAGGGAGTTGCCTAATGAGATCTCAGAGGGAGGCTCACTAAGATTCAAGTCACTCACTGCCCATATCACTAAGGTTCAAGTCACTCACTGCCCAGATCACTAAGGCTCAAGTCAAGTGTTATCATTCATTTCTTAATCAAAAACACAAAAACAAAAAAAAACCCAACATCCACACCTAATCTCACATTCTCATGTTTCATATTCTTTGTCTTAAAGATAGCCCCCCAATTATACAGGCTTAGCCTCCAAAGCCCAGCTCCGTCCCTGAAGGCCCACTGTTGCTCATGGAATTTCAGAGGGAGTTGGTGCAAACCACCTGCCTTTTGTGACTGGTGTGCATCCTGAGACCCTTCTGTCTGCTTTCCAGCCATTGGACTACGAGATTTCCGCCTTTCACACCCTGCTGATCAAAGTGGAAAATGAAGACCCACTCGTACCCGACGTCTCCTACGGCCCCAGCTCCACAGCCACCGTCCACATCACTGTCCTGGATGTCAACGAGGGCCCAGTCTTCTACCCAGACCCCATGATGGTGACCAGGCAGGAGAACATCTCTGTGGGCAGCGTGCTGCTGACAGTGAATGCCACGGACCCCGACTCCCTGCAGCATCAAACCATCAGGTGGGTGAGTGGCTCCGGAACCACAGACGGGAGGTGGGCAGGAATTTCTTTTCCTTTCCAGTCACAGAAGCTGGTTGTCAGGAGCAGATACCATTAAATTAAACTTGTCAACAATCTCAGCAAGTGGGAGGAAAGCGTCATAGAGAGGAGGTTGTGGCTGACGGCTGCAGAGGGCCAGGCTCTCTGGTGAGGATGGTGCTCCCACCTGATTCCAGCCTGGGAGGAGAGTAGCTTCAGTGCTGTGTTCCCAAATGACCAGCCAGGTCTGCTGCCCCTGAGCACAGCCCTTGAACGGAGAGAGAAGGGAGCCTCTCTGGGTGGCCTCCTGCATCTCAGAAACTTACCTACTTTGTCATTAGCACTGCTTCATGACAAAAGTTTTGCTAACTCCATTTACAGATACAGGTATTGCGGATTCGTAGATTCGTAGAGGTTTGGTACTTGCTCAAGCAGCCCAGCTTGGTGGCAGAGGAATCAGGATGGAAACAGGACACTCTGCAAAGTTCATGCTCCTTCTAGCTGCTAAATGCTCACTGACTCTGAGCTATCAGAAGGGGAAGGAGCAAAGTCACTTCCTGGTGCTTGGAAATAGAGCATTGGGATTGGTGTTCTGCCTGATGAGGGGCAGGCAAAAATTAATAATAATAATAATAGTCTTCAGAAATTTCTGTCTTCATTTCTTAAGCTCTGCCCAGTGCTTAGATAGAAGGCATTTTCCTAATGAGATTTAATTAAATGGTTGCTGTCTACCCGTGGTGCAGCTAATGCTCACAAATAAAAGATGCCCTCATTGGTACATTGTTTCACAATAAACTTAAATCAGCGTGCAGATCCAAATGCACGCCTGTCTCTGCAGAAGAAAGTTATTAATCTTCCTCCTCCAAAATCTAATCATCTTCTCATATGAGGTATAAATAATCAAGTATTGGACACACTTACGATAAACATGTGTCTGATTTTCCTGATTTGAAACACCTGAAAATGTGCAACGGGGACTGAGTCAACCACTTTACTTTAGAGCAAGCTGGCGGAGAAGATGCAAAAGTTATTTTCCAACACCAAAAGTGGATTTATTTTTATGGCTAAGCTTTCTGAATGCCAGATGAACTAGACAAGCGTGTGAAATAATACCAAATCCTATAATAATGTGAATCTGAAATAGCCATTCTTTTTTTCCTTGTTGCTATCTGACAATGGAAACATGCAATTTAAACATCAAAGAGAAAGTCTTTCTTAAGTACTTAGATGGGAAAACTGGTAGCTTAACAGACTCCAAGGTAGTCGGACAAAGGTAGGATGTCGCCAGGTGAGCTTAAGTGTCATCTTGTATTTCTACAATTGGAGGTGAAAGCAGGGACCCTGGGGGCAATAAAATGAGTTAAATCAGGTTGATGTTTTGGACCCTGTGTCTCTGCCATTGCTGGGACAACTTGGGATGCTCCCAGTCATGAAAGAGTTAATGCAATGGGGAGGGGTGGATGGAGGTGTCTGGGACCCAGGACTAGATGTCCCACTAAGATGGGACAGACGGTGGGAGAGGAAGGTCAGGCTGGGTTGTTTGATTAAGACCAGCTCTGCTGACTTTAGGCAAAGAAAGAACGTGCTGGAAGACCCTATGGATACTATATACGATGGAGGAATATCTGAAGAAACTGCTCGAGATAGCACAGGAGCTAGGGCATCCTTCAGGCTCTAGGTCACAGGAACAGACAGACTTGCAGTTCAGGATCTCACAGTGAGAATAAACCAGCTCCAGCTGTTTTCCATTCTAGTGTCACTCGGCCCATGGTCACATTCCCAGGGTGGCTCTGCCTTGCTGGAGCTGGGGTCATGCACCTCCCTGCTCCAGGCACCTTGGCTAGTGATCAACCGGGATGACGTTCCCAGATACCCAGCACAGAGGGCCGCTGACTGAGAAGGAGGGATGAACATCCTGTCTGACAAATGAAGCTTACTGCTGGGAGTATGGAGGCAGGCCACAGGTGCAGTCCCAGCAAACTGAGTTAGGAACAGGATTCCAGCCTGGGGAGGGAGGGGTGCCTGGGAGAGCTGAGACATTAAGGAACATCCAGGCCAAGATTCGAGCCATGGGGAGCAAAGGTCACCTTACTATTAAACAGCACTGGCAGATAAGGGACTTCATCCTACCGCTGTGCGAGAGAAGAAGGAGGTCAGAGAAAGCAACCTAGAAATGACTTGAGGTGACACCTGTGGGGAGAAGCTGGAATGCAGAAAGTTCTGAGGATCTTCCTGTTTCTTTAGCCAGTGTGATCATCACAGCTTTGGCCTTCCATCACAAGTAACTAGTACCTAACTCACAGTGACTTATGCCAAAGGGGGTCCTGCTTACTTGCATAGGTCAGCACACCTAATGGAAAAATCCATGGGAATGAAGGCCTCCAGCATGATGGAATTCAGGTGCTCAGACCATATTCCTTCTCTATATCTGGCTCTGCTCTCCCCTGGGTTGTCTCCGTCCTCAGCCATATTTGCACATTTGTAGAGGGAAGAGGGAAGAGGCACCAGCAACACCTGTCCTTGATCCTACCAGAGGAAAGCAACATCTTCCCTCCTAATCAGTAGCCCAGCCCAAGGCCCAGGTTGAGTCACAAGCACAACTCTCCGAACCAAGCAGAAGATTAGCAGGATGGATTGTGCCACGAGTCCTGGTGCCTGAGCCTGCCACAGACCCCAGCACCCAGCTCTGAGGGCCTGCAGGGGCGGCTACCCGAGGAAGTGCAGGAGGCTAGTCCCAGAGGATGGGAACAAACGCTGTGTAATCAGGAACCACAGAGAGCCCCTGGCACAAAGGTCAACCTTGTGAACCCCACAGAAAATAGAGCTGCAGTGTGTCTCTGCAGCTGGTCTAAGAGTTCTAGCATTTACAAATTGGCCTAGCTGAGTGATGGCGGGACTAATCCCTTTCCTAGCCTTGGAGCAAAGTAAATGTGTGTGTGCATGTGCATATGTGTGTACCGCACACATTTCTCTCTCTGGCCTCACTCCTCAGGCATATTCCTTCCTGCTGGGAGCCACAGTGGCCCACACGTGACCCTTTCTCAGCCTGTCACTGGCTGGACACCCCCTTTTTCTTCCTCCTTTCTTCTCCCCTTCCCTCCCTCCTACTCACCTTTCCCTCCTTTCTCTTTCTTCCCCTCCACCCCTCTCCTCTCCTGGAGTAAAGCCGGGATAACATCACCAACAGGTTGAGCTATTGTCATGGGAGCTCTTTGGGAAAAAGAGGCTCATTAATTATTTGCAGCCTTTGATCCTGCACACTGAGAAGTGCTGTCCCTTGGGGACTGTGTGTGCAGAGGAGGAGTGGGGCTGCAGAGAGGGGCCAGGATGGGAGACAGTTTTCTAACCTAATCATCTGCGCTGGGCTACCCCGGCTTCTCAGACAGATGTAACAGCCTTCCAAGTTGTGATGTTACTGCTGTTGTTGTGATGATTCTTCAGGGAGCAGGCACTGGAAGAAGAAACTTATCTCGAAGAGAACTCTTCCTTCTTCTTCTCCTCCTCCTCCTCCACAAAACAGGAATCAGGTGTCTCCTGATAACATTTTAGTATCTCTAATATCTTTTTCTTCTTCTTCCTTGTGTTGACTGCTGATGTGATACCTCTGTTCTTGTCTTCTTAGTTTAAAAAAATTTAAACAAGAGACACCAAAAGAAGTGCAGCATAGAGTAATTTATTGCAACAGAAAAAGAATATGTTGAAAGTTAGGTGCAGAATAGCCAGTACACTCTGAGAGAGAGGATTCCGGGCGGGCTGCTCGCAACAATGAGGCAGCAAAGACCCACACCAGGGAGGGTCCCTTCTGGGAGTCTTCCATGATTATTGATAAGGAGGTGGGAAGAGGCGTTACTAGGAAGCTGTTCTGGGTGGTCTTCTGGGTGCACGTGTGCAGTAGCTGTACATGCTTGTTCATATGTCGCATGTCTCTTTAGCATCTAAAATCTCCACCCAGGGCTGTGTTTTCCACGATTATGATGAGCAGAGTCAGTTTGAGGACAAGCAAAATTAAAATGTGCATGTTCTGTAGAGGGGAAAGTCCCCACTGAAGACAGCTTTGCTTGAATGAGCTCATTTACCGTGCGCATCCTGAGATTGACGGTGTTGGCTGTGCGGTCACCACAGTTGCTGCTGCGTCCCGAGAACAAGGTCACTTCCTTGACTACCTGTCCGGCCTCACTCCTCCTCCTTCCTCTGTCTCTTTGCCTGTCTGTCTCTCTGCTGCTCTGTCTCTCTTTCTTTCCCCACCCCACCATCTCTGTCTTTTCTGACATTCCCTGTGATTCAGCTCCAACAACCCCATCTCATGTCACATTAGTCACCAAGCCCTCGAAACTAAAAGCCCCCATGAGAGACCGGGACCCTGAGATCCTGCAGCAGGGCCTGCCCATCCTAATGGCCACTGTCACCTCCTCCCTGAGGGGGCTCCTTCCATGGTCAACGTGGGAAGCCTTCTCCCCAACCCCAACCCCACTGAAACTTAGGAACGCACTTCCAGCTAAGTCCAGCTCCTGGGCCATGTCCTGCCTTGCATGAGGAAATGCACATCTCAGGCACCACTGCTCCTCTGCTGACCTCGTCCAGACACCCTTTCATCTCCCCAGGGAATGCTCAAGTCAGCAAAGGGCGCCTTGATCTCCAAGGAGCCTGTGACTCCAAAGACAAGTGGTGTCCAAACATCAGAGGGGATCTTCTCACTAAAAAGCCTGGGTTATTAAGACTTGTTAAAAAGCCCTTTACATTGTGTTGTTAGTCAAATCAAAATGAACAGCAGTGGTCTAGTGACAGATGAAATTCTTCTTTTTAATGACTTTTATCTTCTTATCCTTATTATAAAGTTAAGATAGTTTCTGGAAGAAACTTTTGAAAAGAGAGGTAAGAATAAGGAAGATAATAAAGTATCTGTCATCATCTTAGACAAGGAAATCCCTTTTTCACAGCTTGGATCTATCTCCCTCAATCACGTATGTAAGTATTCTGTTTTTCATTACCAAAATTGGCTTGCATTATCCATCCTCAAAACTCACCATTTTTATTTCCCAGTATATGCTGAACAGCTTTCTGTCCCAAGAAATAGCCATTATTTTTCATCGCTGAATAGCGTGCTATTATTCCATTACAGGGATATACTCATCTGTTTATTTATTCCCTTGTTGTTGACTATTTACATTGTTTACACTTGTTTGCAGTTTTTTTAAAACATTAGCGGGTATGCTTATAGTGAAATTGTTTAATGCATCATTACTCTCCTGAAGACAAGTCCCTGAAAATACTTTGGTTGAGCAAAAGTATTACTGTGTATTGTTAATGTTTTTTGGCATATACAGAATTCTTTGTTTTTAGGTCTAGGCAGTCAAATTTATATTTTCCATCATTTCTAAATTGATGTCACAGTTTAGAAAGTCCTTTTCCTCTCCAAGATCATGTACATCAGGTCCTAAAACAGAGCAGGTTCCCACTCTATCCTCTCCACGTGAGATGATAATAAGACTTGCTTCCGCTTTCAGCATAGCAACCGTCCTCCAGGTGCACCAGGTAAAATATCCTAATGATATTCGAGTATCTCTAATGAGGAGAGGACTCAGGTAACTGAACTTGTTAGAAAGAGTAGCTCAGGCTGGGCACGGTGGCTCACACCTGTAATCCCAATACCTTGGGATACTGGGGCAGGTGGATCACTTGAGATCAGGAGTTCGAGACCAGCCTGTTCAATATGATGAAACGCCATCTCTGCTAAACATACAAAAATTAGCTGTGCGTGGTGGTGTACCCCTGTAATCCCAGGTACTTGGGAGGCTGAGGCAGGAGAATTTCTTGAACCTGTTAAACCTGGGAGGCAGAGGTTGCAGTGAGCAAAGATGGTGCCACTGCACTCCAGTGTGAGCAATAAAGCATGACTCCATCACAAAAAAAAAAAAGTAACTCAAAGATAATTATGCAAAATGGAAGTAACTACATTTGCTAAACCTTCTCCAACAGTGAAATGAAACATGGGAACTAACCCTTCCATCAGATCCCCGATTTGGTTACATTAGGGAGGCAGCCGGCAGCTAAATCCTTCTGAATAGCTGGGAGGACTCACTTCTTTCTCTCTACAATCAAGGGCAACCAAGTAGCAATTCCTACTCCAAACCTTTTTCAGACAGAACTCATCTTGCCCAGGATCTATAGTAAACAATTCCACAGCAGAGACTTCTGCCTACACTTTGAATATAGAAGGTATGTGTGGAAGAAAAATATTGTTCCTACCCATGTAAAATTTCATATCACTGCTCAACACTTTTTTTTGGAAAGGGTCATTCATCCAGGGAGCCCTGCAGGTATGTGTCAAGCATTTTATCTGTGGGGACTAAGTTTGGTCGAACATAACAGGAAAATTCAAAATGACAGTGGCTCAGAGCAGATAGAAGTTGATTTTTTTTTTCTCACATATAGTAGGTCTAGAGCAGGCATGGCAGTCCAGGGACAGTGGCAGCCCCAGACGGCCCCACACAGGGTTCTACTGTCTCCCTATTTTACCACGTCTAGGCTGGCACCCTCTTCCTCATGGTCTGTTATGGTTGCTAGCACTCCAACCTTCATATCTGCATTCCAGACAGCAGGATGGGAAATGGACAAAGAAGAGGGATACTCCCTCCCTTTTAAGGAGGCTTTCTGGAAGTCATCCACATTTTTATTTAAATTTTATTGGCCAAAATTGGTCACATGGCCATACCTAGCTGCAAGGGATTATGGGAAGTATGGTCATTTGACTGGGAAGCAATGTGCCTTGTTTTTTAAACCAAGGTTCTTCACTAAGGAAGAAAGGAAGAATGGATAGTATAAGGTATATAGCACTTTCTGCCATGAATGCCTTTTTAAATGGAAACTTTCTACTTATTAAATAACTACAGGGTACCTTTTAAAAGAGAAAACTATCCCATGATATTAGATATTTGCATAATCAAAATAATAGATGATGTTGCTAAAGACTAGTGCTAGAGAACAGCATACGGATTACAGCAATTCATTCATTCATGCCATGGTATTTATGTAGAGCCCACTGTGGGCCTGACACCATGCTAGGTGCTGTGAATTCACTGGTGAAAGAAATAGTCTCTGTCTACAGCCTCCCAGGGAGCTTATCGTCATAAGAGCAAGAACTTTTGCTGCAAATGATGGTGTCCCTATAGAGGAAGAAAGAAAGGGAGAAAGGAAGGGAAGAAGGAATGAAATAAATGGCTTCCTTGGGAACTAAGAACCAGTGATCCCCAGCCAAGGAGAAGGAGCAGAGTGGCACAAATTGCTTCTTCCCCCGCACCATGCCCGGCTGACTTTCAGCAGATGGCTGGATTCCCCCAGAAATCCTGCTTTCCTCCTGCCTGTGCACAGGCCTCTGCCTCTAGGGAATCGGGTGCCAGACCAAACTAGGCCAAGATTTTCACAACCCCCTGCAGACATGGGTTTTGAGAATGATGGTAATAATATTGCTACTAGGATGATTAAAATACCTAACATTTTTATGTAGAACTTTACCAAAAGTACTGTTACCAGTCTTGTATTTTCACAACCACCCTGTAAATGAGAACATCTTGTTCTCCCTTTTTACTGATGAGGAGAGAGAACCTCCCTGAGCCGTGGTTAAAGGAGGAAAGCACACAAGCAGGGTTTATGGAGGCTGAGTTAATGTGGTGAATCAGAACGCCGGAGCTTCCTCCACACCACTGCTCCTACTGCTGATGTTGGCTTAAGGCTTTTTGAGCATCTCTTAGTGTAACTTCACCGAGCTTCACACTTCCTCAATCCTTGACATAATTGTCCATCTTCCCACTAGACTTTGTGCTCAGGGAGAGTAACAATCATCTTTATCTCCTTCCCTAATGAGCCACCAGAGTTTCCTCAGTACCATTGAGTTAATTAAGCACTTTAGGCACAGGACTAAGACCTTCAGACTTTCCACGGGCCTACAAAAATGTCAGGGACCTGAATACATAGTCTATTGCCTCCAAAATTCAAAAAGAAAGCAGCAAAATTGAAATTAATAAATATCAACTGCCCATGGCATCATGACAACTTTAGCAGGTTAAACGTAATATTTGCAAAAGTGTCTTTACCTTTGCAAACTATTTGTAGCTCTCACCTTGCAAGAATGGCAGATAAATTATAGGTGATTATTAGTAGAATATTTCTTATGGCACAATAATTCCAAAAGCAAAAGTATAAAAATAATTTCAAACATGTTATAGGAAAAAAATGTATTTTTAGTGTGGGTACATTTTAGTACCTTTGATACAATTTGGGGTGAGGCCACCAAAGACAGAGAAAAATTCTTAAGGGCTCAAATGTCTGGAAACAGCCCAATCCCAGCATTAGGACTGGTGCATGACAAGTGCTCAGTAACCAGGTAGAATAGATTAATGGCGGCTGGGTTGGGGGTGACTGCATGCACACATTTTTCTGCATTAAGTAGACATAGGTAGACCGAATGCAGTGGCTCACGCTTTGTAATCCCAGCACTTCGGGAGGCCGAGGTGGGCAGATCATTTGAGGTTAGGAATTCAAGAACAGCCTGACCAACAAGGTGAAACCCCATCTCTACTAAAAATACAAAAAAAGTTAGCTAGGCATGGTGGTGCTTGCCTGTAGTCCCAGCTACTAGGGAGGCTGAGACAGGAGAATCACTTGAACCTGGGAGGTGGAGGTTGCAGTGAGCCAAGATCGTGCCACTGCCCTCCAACCTGGGTGACAGAGTGAGACTCTGTCTAGAAAAAAAATGTAGACATAGCTTGTATTAGTTCCATTCTCAAATTGCTACACAGAAATGCCTGAGACTGGGTAATTTACAAAGAAAATGATTTAATTGTCTCATGGTTCTGCAGGCTGTATAGGAAGCATGGCAGCATCCACTCAGCTTTTGGGGAGGCCTCAGGAAACTTAAAATCGTGGCAGAAGACAAATAGGGAGCCAGCACTTCATATGTCTTGAGTAGGTGGGCCGAGGTGCTACACACTTTTAAACAACCAGATCTCACAAGAACACACTATCCCGAAGACGCCACCAAGGAGGGAGTGCATTAACTCCCCTGATCCCATCACCTCCCACCAGTCTCCAACATTGGAGACTATATTTCAGTATGAGATTTGGGTGAGGACACAAATCCAAACCACATCATAGGTTTTGTTTTCTTTTTATCTTCAAACATTGACTAATGTCTACCAACCATGCAAACATTTGCATTTGGCCTTGTTTTAAACCAACCCCAGGAAGGGTGACCAATGCTAGCAGGGAGACTTTAGAAGGATGTACAAGTCTCTCACAGAACTTTCCAAGTCCATGAAAGTTACATTAAAGAGCCATTGCCGTCAGCCAACCCTTTTTCCGAAGCCTTGATCCAAATTGAGCCTATTCTTTGAACACAGAATATCTGAATCAGATCCAAATTAGATACCCGTCTCTTTGAAAACTGCAACTGCTTTGTCCTGATTTCTTTGGGGCTCTGTCTTTTTGAAGTCATTTCCTTCCTCCTAATCTTTCTGACCTGGATGCTTTTTAACTTTACAGTAGAATTCATTCATGCATTCAAACTGGTAAAGAATACAACATAGAATAATGACATTTCAGCCCCAAAAGATTTGTTAAAATGCCCAATTTCCATTTTTACTGGTCTGCCTATGATTCATCAAGTCCTTTTCTTTAACACCTTGTTTAATCTAATATTGGAGCTCATTCAAAGGAAATCACGAAAAATGATGGGAAATTAAGCAAAAACCATCATTGATTGGCTATGGGACATTTTATTCTGTATCTTCTAAGACCTTTGGAAGAAAAAGGCAAAAACCAGCTCTCTTGAAAATGCAAATTTTGTTATCACTGGCATTCTCAGAAACATAGGAGTTCAAAAATATGTAGTAGCCTACCATTTATTGGGAGGAAGGAGGATTTCTAATCCCAAAACCAGGTTTCAAAACCAGATTTAAGAGTTTAAATTGGGGTGACTCCCACCTTTTAAATTTTAATCAGAAGTTAAAGGCCAAATAATAACATTTCTACCTGGGGAAAGTAAGAGAAGGCCTTCTTCTACTAAACTATATTATTAACACTTCATCTTAATTAAATGTGGTTACTGACCTCAATAACAGGATCTGGGTTGAGGTCATTTTTTTGGTTCTTGTTTTTAATGAGTTAAGATTTTTTCCTTTTTTAAGTCAACAAACACAGAGTTTGAAACGTAAATGGATTGTTTACAGTGGTGCCTTTGTGATGGTTAATTAAAGTGATGTTCTTCCATTGTAAGTTTATGGTAGCAATACATTTTATTGCCTATTCTGCTGTGGAATTTTTAATTATTTATGCAAATATATTAGCACAGATGACTCTTATTTTTAGTGGTCAGATTTTCTGTTATGAAGATGCTGGGGGAAACAAAGCCTCACAAATTTAACTATGGGATTTTTAAAGTTTTAAGTGCTTCACTGGCTAAAAATAGAATCCTGGCTTTTATAATGATCTGGAGACTGAAGATTTTCATTATTCATGTC
This sequence comes from Pongo abelii, assembly GCF_028885655.2. NCBI lineage: Eukaryota > Metazoa > Chordata > Mammalia > Primates > Hominidae > Pongo > Pongo abelii. The sequence continues at coordinate 83,093,809 of NC_072003.2, forward strand.
AATTAAAGGTGCTCAATTTGGTTAACATGAAACATCTGGCCATTTGGGTAAACGGATGAAAGGCTATTTTACAAATCAACCACCTTTTTAACATCCATCTACATATGTTGTTATAAATTTGCCATAGGCCAGACTTTCATTATTGAAAACATGGTTTCAAATTGGCTATATTTGAATATAATTATCAGGGTCCTTCTTGTCAGCCTTAGAAATTAATCCTCAGAAGCAATATAGAAAATATTGACAAATGTTAATATTGTTCCTTGACCAATATTTTCTAAGCTGTAAAATCTACTTAGCTTTTTTTTTTTAATAAACCCATTTGAAATAGATGAGGATTGCTACATAAGCTACTAACATAGCACTGATTGAAAAAGCCACACATTTCAGGATTGCAACAGCAGTCAGTTGCATAGGGAGACTAGCTGATTTATTATCTGAGTTTGTCTGTCAATCACTAACACCAGTCAGCCAGCAAGCACGAGGAGCTTATCATGGCATTAACCCTAACACGGGTAATGAAACCACAGGCGGTGAGTCATGTAACTAATTCAAGAAATACATTTCATCATCTGCTCCCAATTTGCTTTCCAAATGAATCTCAAAGCTTGTATTTTCAAGTGATGAGGCTCTAAACTACAGTCCTCCTACAAATGCTTAATTTGGGGATTTCCTCATGCATTCCAATAGCGTTGGCAGGAATCTCACTAGAAGATCCGACCTTATTTGGCTGCTTCTAAGTATTCTTGGGTCCCTGAGTGTAGGCTGCACATGTGAAAGGAGGACCTCGGGATTTGGACTAGGGCTATGACCAGAGGACCTGTCTCTCCATTCATTCATCCCACACCTACAACATACTGGGTGCTTTTCTAGGCATTGGGGGATACAGTAGCCCCAGAAACAATTAAAAATATCTGTTGGCCGGGAGCAGTGCCTCACACCTGCAGTCCCAGCACTTTGGGAGGCCAAGGTGGGTGGATCACCTGAGGTCAGGAATTCAAGACCAGCCTGAACAACATGGTGAAACCCCGTCTCTACTAAAAATACAAAATTAGCCGGGTGTGGTGGTGCATGCCTGTAATCCCAGCTACTTGGGAGGCTGAGGCAGAAGAATCACTTGAACCCGGGAGGCGGAGGTGGTGGTGAGCCAAGATCATGCCACTGCACTCCAGCCTAGGCAACAAGAGCAAAACTCCATCTCAAAAAACAAGAAAAAAAAATCTGTTATCATCAAAATTATATTCCCGTGGAAGAGAGAAAAAGAATGAGAAAATTAATAAATACAATAAGTAGCATAGTAACTGGTGATTAATGCAAAGAAAGAAAGCAGAGAAGGAAGGAGGGGAGCCGTCACTCTAGATAGGGGGTCAGCACAAGCGTCACCAGTGCTGTGACGCTGCAGTGAAGAATTGGAGGAAGTGGAGGTGAGCCACACAGCTATCCCGGGTGGAGAGGTCCAGGTAGAGGAAGCAAGTGGGAAGGCCCCGAGGTAGAGTGTGCAGGAGTGTGCCCAGTGCGCAGTGAGTTGGGGGAAGGTGGGAGATGAGGCCGATGCTCTGGAGAAGATGGGGAAAGTGTTAAGCATGCTAGTGGGATTAGGAAAGGGGGCAGTTAAGGGAAAGGGAGACAGAGGCAGAGCAGAGGACTGGAGTGTAGCGTACCATAGTAATCCAAGTAAGAGGCCACATGGGTCTGCGCAGGGATGGTTGCAGTGCAGGCAGTGAGAAGCTGCAGACACTGAATTTGTTGTTGTTGTTTTTATTTTTGAGACAGAGTCTGGCTATGTCTTTCTGGCTGAATTATAGTGCCACGATTTTGGCTCACTGCTACCTCTGCCTCCCGGATGCCAGTGCTTCTTGTGACTCAGCCTCTGGAGTAGCTGGGATTACAGGCATGCACCACCACACCCAGCTAATTTTTGTATTTTTAATAAAGATGGGGCTTCACCATGTTGGCCAGGCTGGTCTCAAACTCCTGGCCTCAAGTGATCCACCTGCCTCGACCTCCCAAAGTGCTGGGATGACAGGCGTGAGCCACTGGGCCAGGCCCTGAATGTTTTGAAGGTACTGGTGACAGGGATTTGCAACCAACTGTGTCGTGTGTGTGTGTGTGTGTGTGTGTGTGTGTGTCAGAGAGAGAGAGAGAGGAATAAAGACTGACTCCAAGATTTTTGTCCCAAACAATTGGAAGCACAGAGGGCACATCTCTGAGCTTTGCAAGCTCGCTGGAGAAGTGGCAAAGTAACTTATGGGAGGAAAGTACAGGAACTCGGTCTTGTTCTTGTTGAGTTTGAGGTAGACAAAGGGAGCACATGAGCTGGGTATCAGGGGGCGTTTGTGCTAGAGATAGAAGCCTGGGTGTCATCAACATCCAGATGGAATTTAAATCCTTGAGACTATGATCCCCAAAGAGGGAAGTGAATGTAGGGCTGTGGCCAAGCCCTGGGACACTCTCATATTGGGAGGAGTGGCCCTGCCTGGCGCTGTTTCACATGAGGCACTGCTTCCTGAGAATCCCCTTACAGCCTTGCAAAGAAAAGTACATAGCCGGCCAGGTGCGGTGGCTCACACCCACCCGGCACTTTGGGAGGCCACGGCAGGTGGGTCACAAGGTCAGGAGTTCAAGACCAGCAGAGTTCCGTACAACAATGCTGTTAACTTTGCAGCCAGACCCCAAATCAGCATATCCTGAGTCTATGCAGTCCCCAGGGTAGAGTGCACAATGTCCCCAGGAGTCGAATGGACCTGGGCCATCCTGGCTCCTTCCATCTCCTGTCTTCTTTGACTAGCATGTCTGATCCTCTTCCCTAACACAGCCAGGCTAGGCTGGCCACTTTCTGTTATAGCTATACCAAATTGCTCAAGGTTACAATATAGTAGCTTGCATTTACTTTGTCCCAAGCACTGTTCCCTGAGCCTTCTGCATTAGATCACCCCTCATTTCACAACAACCCTGTGGGTCTCTGATTACCCCTTTTATACAGGGGAAGACAATAAGGCTTAGGAAGATTCAGGAAATTACCCAAAGAAATTCACACTCAGATTCACACTCAGGAAATGTGCCTCAATGACAGCCATCCTCACCTCTCTGCTCTTCTGCCTCCCAAACCAAACTGAAGCCAGAGACACGTGCCCTGTGTGTGCAATTACCAGACCCAATAGCTTGCTCTCTCCAACTTCTGTTTTTCAGAATAAAATTGTTTGTTCCATTTCTGATTTTAGTTGATGGATTTATAACAGCTTTCACTGCTGATAGCCACAGCAAAAATCACTGCTGCCAACTGCCTGTAAGAGCACGGGGAGGGAGTCTGGCCAGACCTCCATGGACTCAAGGTTGCTCCCAGGACTCAAGGTTGCAGGAGGTCCCTAGGGATGCATTCTTCCCGGCTTGCTCTTTCCATAGCACAGAGGCTCTTTCTGCCATCATCTGATGACAGGGATGGCTTTGCCTGCTGGACATCCACCTATTGCATGGGTTGATGATGCTACATGTTTTTACAGACTCTGTCACGGTTTCTTTCCATTTAACTCTTTCATGCCCACTTCCCTGTGCATTCTATTCCTGTGGTTGCCTTAGGGAGAACAAGTCTCTGTCATAAACTTCCTTATTTTGCCAAACTTACTATAGGCAAATAGAGACTCTTGGACTTGAAGGATGTGTTTTCCTTATGGAAGCAAAGGAAACTGACTTTGACTCTTTTTATTTCATCTAAGATTCAGGCTGTCTCTAGAAACTACCCCAGAGCAGCTGCACGGGAAATGTCAGACCCCTGGTCTCTTACAGCCTTGCAAAGAAAAGCACATAGCCGGCTGGGCATGGTGGCTTACACCTGCAATCCCAGCACTTTGGGAGGCCAAGGCAGGTGGATCATGAGGTCAGGAGTTCAAGACCAACCTGGCCAATGTGGTGAAACCCCACCTCTACTAAAAAATACAAAAATTAGCCAGGCATGGTGGCATGCACCTGTAATACCAGCTACTCAGGAGGCTGAGGCAAGAGAATCACTTGAACCTGGGAGGTGGAGGTTGCAGTGAGCCAAGATTGCAGCACTACACTCCAGCCTGGGCAACAGAGTGAGACTCCACCTCAAAGGAAAAAAAAAGAAAAGAAAAGAAAAGTACATAGCCAAGTGGCCACAACTGCCAGACTAGTGCCAGACTTCCAGAGCACAAATCCCCACTTGTCCATCTTCCAGAAGCATAACTTTGGGCAGATTCTTAATCTCTCTGGGTCTCAGTTTCCCCACCTGAAACATGGGGAGAAATAATAATATCTAGGTTATAGAGTCACTGTGATGGATAAAGAAGAAAAGAATTCACGGAAAGTGTTTAGAACACAGTGCATGGGACATAGCATTAAATTAACTGATTAGCATTTTTAGCAAAAAGCATAATGTGTAGTCATTTACTAAGGGTGTCTTCTTTGAGACTGATAGGGGTGTTTTTCTAGAATTTTTGGTTTTCGTGGCTTATGGACTTAGTTTATTTTTACTTTCCACAAGCCAGCCCCGGGTACCTCACTGCTTAAATCTCATGATAACAGTCTCTTCCTCATTCCTGGTAAAATCCAAAGGAGCAGTTAGGAGTTTCTAAATATTAAGTTTTGCCATCTGCTGTTTGCTTGCCTGTAAGCAAGCACTCAGAGGTGACAGTGCCAGTGAATGAATGGTGAACTGCTATTAAAAGTAGGAGTTGAACAACTGATTTATGAACGTTTGCAGCTTGGCCCTTTGGTGGAGGTAGGCTTGATTTTGCAATTTTTCTAGAGCACACATATAACATAGTCATATTTTCTGCTAGTAAAACTGTTCCTAGTTTGGGCATTGGGATTAAATTTATCAGTATTTTAAGATGCTCTGCAAAGTACATCACACTGTGCAAATAACACCATGAGTTGTGGATACGCTGTCACCCAAACAAGTTTAGGATCTGGTTGAATGTTTGAAGTGAAATGAATCAGAGGAGACTCTTCCTGTGAGCAGAAGAGGATGTGACAATTCAGAACCTCTAATCATACCTAGTCCACTATCTGTCAGGATTCATGGTCGCAAGCAACAGAAACCAGCATGGGCTATCTTAGATGGAATAAAACGAGAACAGACTGGGTTGACATTACACATCACAGAATGGATAGAAAGCCAGAAGACAGACGGGAAAAAATGAGTAGCCACCAAATAGAACTCAAGGGGAGGGAGGGAGGGATAAGGGACCACCACAAACAGAACAGCCAAGTTCTCATGTTATGCTTCCCATGCAATGAACATGACCTGTGCTCACCCCCACATCACTCATGAAAGAGCATCCAGTTTGCTGGAGTTGTCTCATGTCCCATATCCACTCCTGCTGCATTGGGAGAGAATGGGAGTGGTTTACTACCTCCCACCAACACTGCACAAAACAGGGTTTTCTTCAAAAGAGGGATTGGGATGCTATGAGGGATGATAAAGGATGGGGAGCAGTCAGGAATGAGAAACATCCACTCCAAATCCCTTCCACAAGTGTGAGTCTTCCACAGTGCCCGCGATGACCTCCACAGCAGACTTGCTGTTATGACTGTCCCCAGCTGCCCTCTGTGAGGATGGGTGCTTATGAGGTGAGAGGTAAACATTTGCATATTCAGTTCCCACACTAAAGAGTGCCTCTGTCACAAGGCAGGAACAGGTGGCATGGGCCAGCAACCAGGTAAATCTCTGCAGAGTACGAAGAACCAAGAATGCTGCAGAACAGGGCTGTGGCTTGCAGAGGGCAGGGTGTGGCTCTGGGCAGACCATCAGGGCAAGAGAAGGCACTCCGCCCAATACCTCCCTTTGGGCTGGACTAGGGAGAGTCAAGCCAGACCCTCATCTTGGTCACAAGCTTTAAGGGGATACTGAAAAACTCAATCATCCAGATAGATGTTTTAATGCAGTATTTTAAAAATCAAAATTAATGCAAAAATTAGCCAGGCACGGTGGCTCACGCCTATAATCCCAGCATTTAGGAAGGCTGAGGTGGGCAGATCACTTGAGATCAGGAGTTCGAAACCAGCCTGGCCAACATGATGAAACCCCGTCTCTACTGAAAATACAAGAATTAGCCAGGTGTGGTGGTGCATGCCCGTAGTACCAGCTATTCGGGAGGCTGAGGCAGGAGAATCGCTTGAATCTGGGAGGTGGAGATTGCAGTGAGCCAAGATCATGCCACTGTACTCCAGCCTGGGCAACAGACTGAGACTCTGTTTCAAAAAAAAATTATTGCAAAAATTCATAATAAGCAAAATCTCAGATTTTTAAGTAAAGCAGGATCATTGTTACTGATTTTTCCTTTTGTGTCCAGCTCACATATGACTCAGCATGGCGCTGCCGTGCACAAGCTGCTTTTCCTCTTTGGGCCCATTTCTTCTTCTGTAAACTTAAATAGGATCAGAAATGCTGTGACTCTGTGGATCCCTGGATCAAGAGTAGAAATGAGTTCAGCCTGCGTGGCAGATGGTCTGGGCCAGGCCTGTGCCTACAACCTAGTGGACTAGGCGAAAGCAGGTGCCCTTTCTGCAACAGACAGTTAGCAATGTTGAGTAAACTGTGACCCTTTCACCCATGGAAACCCACAGCTAGGATCCAAAGAAAAAGAAGATAAATCTCTGAATTTAACAAATAACTAGAATATAAAATAGTTATGTTTAAAATGATTAGGGGAAAAGAACAGGGACCAGGAAGAAAGGATAAAACATAATGAAATAGAAAAGGCAGATGTGAACAGTAGCTAAATAGAAAGTCTAGAAATCTGATAGAGCATTATCTCATTAATACTTTGGACACACCTGTGAGATGGGTGTGATCATCCCTATTCTATAGATGAGGAATGGAGGTCGAACCTTTTGTGAGTGAAAGAGATGGAATTCAAATCCAGATATATTTATGCCAAAGAAATTTTTTTTTTTTTGAGACTGGGTCTGTCTGTCACCCAGGATGGCCTGCAGTGGTGCAGTCTCGGCTCCCTACAACCTCTGCCTCCTGGGCTCAAGGGATCCTCCCACCTTAGCCTCCTGAATAGCTGAGATCACAGGCATGCACCACCATGCCCAGCTAATTTTTCTATTTGTTTGTAGAGATGGGGTTTCGCCATGTTGCCCAGGTGGTTCTTAAACTCCTGGGCTCAAGCAATCCACTCGCTTCCGCCTCCCAAAGTACTGGGATTACAGATATGAGCCACCACACCTGGCCTCAAGGAACTTCTCAACAGGGAAACATTTCTTTCCTTTGTTTTGCAAGAGAAAACACTATTTTTTTTAAAAAAGTCATACTCAGTAGAGTGTGCAGGTTCGTTAAACACCCGTGATATCTTTTTATAATTCTGTGTCAGGTGGGGCCTTCACGTGCAGCGGACCCATTTCATCTCTTTTCCCCATTCACTCGTGTTCTTTGTGTCTGGGGCTTCTTTTGAAATCTGTAAAGGTGGGAGGACCAGGGGATCCAACAGAGTGAGCACATGAGGAGACATCCCTCGAGCCCACACTGGATCCACCTGGAACCCCCACCAGGGAGTTCACTAGGAGTGGGGACTTGGCACCTGCCAGGGAGTATTTTTAGGCAAGTGGTTACTGTTTGATGCTTCACCCTAAAGTTATAAAGATGAAACATTTTACAGCTCAAAAAGTAAATATTTCCCAAATACTTAAAACATAGATTACCTAGTCACTGGTAAAACACAGCAGCTGGCCTTCATCTCCAAAATATATCTAGAATCTCCGCAGTTCTTGCAACTGCACTGCACAAACTTTGTCTAAGCCACCACCATCGTCCACCCAGATGACAATAATTGCCCTAACTTGTCTCCCATTCTTACAAGGCACCATCCACATCGCGGTGATCCTCTTAAACTGAAGCTCAGATCCTGTCTCTCCTCTGATGAAGCCCTTTAGTGCCTCCCATTTCACACTGAAGTAAAACCCAGACCCCCTGCCCTGGCCCAGGAAGCCCCCTGGCTGGCCTTGGTGCTGAGCTTCCTCTCCTCTCGCTCCTCTGGCAGTCTCTTCTCCAACCACACGGCCTTTCTTCCTCAAGCTTCTTTCCCATTCAGGAACTGTGCAAACATTGTTCCCTCTTCCTTGAATTACAGTCGATCCTTATTAGTCATGAATTCCATATTTGTGAGCTCACCTACTCAATAAAATGTATTTGTCACCCCAACATTAATATTCATGGCGCTTTCATGGTTATTCTTGGAGGAGTGCAGAGCAGGGAAAAATTTGAGTTCACCTGACGTGCACATACACAGCTGAGCTCAAACAAGGCCTTCTTTTGCTTTGCCTTCTTGTTTCAGCTCTCATACTACAAATAAGTGCCCTTTTTGTGATCTGTTTAGTGTCGTGATTTTTGTTTTTATTTTTGCACGTTTTGTTCGCAATTTTGCTGTTTGAAATGGCGTTGAGCACAGTGCTGAAGTGCTGTCCAGCGTGTCTGGGCACAGAAAGCCGCGCCATGCCTTACAGAAGAAACGCGTGTTAGGATAACCTTCCTTCAGGCATGAGTTACAGCTCTGCTGACCATGAGTGCAATGTTAGTGATCAACTGTATATATTAAGGAAGGGGTCTTTAAGCAGAAGTGCACATAAAATAAGGCCGTGTATTGATGAGTCGACAAAAATGTTGTGACCAGAGGCTTGAAGAAACCTAACCGTGTATTCTTCCTGAGAGCAATGGTTTGGTGTTTGCATAGTTTTTTGTTTGTTTGTTTGTTTGTTTTGTTTTTGAGACAGAGTCTCACTCTGTCACCCAGGCTGGAGTGCAGTGGCACAATCTCCGCTCACTTCAACCTCCACCTCCCACATTCAAGCAATTCTCCTGCCTCAGCCTCCTGAGTAGCTGGGATTACAGGCATGCGCCACCATGCCTGGCTAATTTTGTGTTTTTAGTAGAATGGAGTTTCACCATGTTGGGCAGGCTAATCTCAAACTCCTGGCCTCAAGTGGTCTGCCCCGCCTCAGCCTCCCAAATTGCTGGGATTACAGACGTGAGCCACTGCACGCAGCCTGCAGCAGTTTTATAGGACATAGCTATGGTGAGTAACAAAGATCAAGTGTGCTTTCTTGCCTGAACATTCACTACCTGTCTCCCTACAGTAAACTGTAAACCCCTTGAGGGCAGGGACCATGTTGGTATTCAAGTGGGCCTGGCAAATAATAGGCAGTCAATATATGTTTGTTTAATTAATGAATGAATTGCAAATAAATTATTTCCAAGACAATTTTTAACCAGGCTGTACTGTACAGGACTGTAGTGTGTCCTGTTCAGGAGTTAATATTTAATAAGTCTTTGCAAAGGATAACAAAGGATTTCCATCAGGGTCTGACTTTAGTATAAACAGTGCAAATGAATGCTAATTAAATATCTTCACTTAATTATTATTTGATGCACTTCCTTGGTTTGGGCCTCCCCTTTGGGCTTAAAAAGATAGAAGAAACTGCTTCTGTTTCTTTACTTTCTCCCAGTGTCACTGACTAGGCACCTTTGGCTTTGATGAACCTCCCTGAGGCCACCATGGGGAGATGGTGTTGCCTGGTTCCCAGTGCTGAGGCTCTCAAGACACTGCTTTCTTGGAAAGTTGATGAGGCCAGGAGCATCTGTTTTGTGCTTCCTCCTGGGCAGACAGGGGCTGCTCTTGGAACTCCATTCTGCTTCTTGCTAACTCACACAGGCAGTATGAGGAGGATGCTTAGCCCTAACTGATCTTATGATCTAGCCTGGAACACTGAGAGCTGGGTTTGCTAACAAGCTGGGTCAGTAACTCCAACATTCTTACTTCAGTCCAGCGTTTTGCCCTGTATTGTCTTCTGTTAGAGCAGGATTGGCAAGCTTCTTCTATAAAGGTCCAGATGATAAACAATATAGGTTTTATGGACCACACAATCTCTATCTCCACTACTCAACTTGACCATTGTAATCCAAAAGCTGCCACATCTGTGAACAGGCATGGCTGTGTTCCAACACAACTGAATTGACACAGGGAGGCAGAGGGCCAGATTTGGCCCATGGGCCATAGTTTGCCAGCCCCCATGGTACACCCCTACTGGCATTATGGTGTCTTCATTTGTGTGTGTTCTACTCTGTGCTGCAAGCTCTTTAGGGGAAGGCCTGACTCTCATCCACTGGTTTCCTCTCAACATCTGGTGTAGTGCCTGCCCTGTGACAAGCCCTCAGCCAATGTTTGCTAAACGCATGACTTATAAGACATGGCCCCCAAAGCACGGGCATTGTGAAACATGTTAACGACATGAAAGGTGACCTAAGCCCCAGTGGCAGCCCATTCATCATCATTCTGCCTCCTGTTGCCAGTATTCAAAATAGCACCAGTTGTTTTTCTGTCAACAAATCAAAATAATATTCCTGCATTTGTTCAACAAACAGCCACTGAGTGTGGGAGTAGCATCCAGATGCCAGCTGGGATCTGCCTGCCTTTGAGAACTAAATAAATATGTGATAAGTTGATAAGTCCTGACTGCATGCCCTGTAGCAGCCCAGAGGCTTCCCAAGATTTATGCAAATTCCAGAGGGTCAGAGAAGGAGGCCTTGAGTTTCCAGAAGTCACATCTGGCTTCAGGCTTCCACTTCTGCAAGCTAGTTCCATTTCTTAGCTGTCTCAGTCTCCTGCCTGTGCCAGCCTGTGGCATCCCATGTCGCCCTTCTCCCCAGTCCTACCTTGGCACACATATGCACACACACGTGTATGTGCACATGCACATACACACACACTCACTGTCGTCAGAATTGGTTGCATGTGATCTAACTCACTGAGGATGTTTAGAGGCATGGAAAGGGCAGTTGCATCACATCACATCAAACAACTTCAACCTGAGACCCTGGAAAGCCCTCGATTTTCCATCCTTCTCAGCATCCCATCTGTCTGTATTTCTCACAAGACACATCATCCCAGAATGTACCCAGTCTCAGCACATATTGGGACTCCTCTCTCCAATTTCTCCCTCTCTTCTGCACCTTCTCTTTTTAAACAGCTCCATGGAGATGTGATTGACATGCAAAAGTGCACAAGTTGATGAGTTCTGACATATGTGCACACCCTTGATGCTATCGCCATGATCTAGATCGTGCATGTGTCTAGCATCCTCAGAAACATCTTGGACTCCTTTGTCATCTTCCCTTCTGCCCCTCCTTTCCTGTACCTCAGCCCCAGGCAACCACTGATCTGCCTTCTGTCATTGTAGATTAGTGTACATTTTCTAGAGCTTCATATAAATTGAATCATAAAGTATGCCCTCTTTTTTGTCTGGCTCCTTCTACTCAGCACAATAATTGTGGGATTTATCCATGTTGTCACCTGTGACACCAGTTACACAGAGACAAAGACCTTATGCAGAAAGATTCAATTCTATGCAGCCCCCACCTTGAAAGAATTTCAAATTCCCTTTTAACAGACGGAAACATGCCAGAAGACCAAAAGGGCTCTCTGTCTTTAGAAACACATGGTTGTTAAATAGCCATTTTTCTCCCTATTAAAAATAGCTATTTTTCAGTTGCCTCAGCGGCTGCTTAATAAGCACCTACTATGTGCCAGGCACTGTTGTTAGGGACAGAGTGGGAATCAGGAAAAGATGGCCTTCCTCTTGGGGAATGATCAGAGAATGAGCAGGTGAACTGCTAAAAAGTTGCAATAGGTGTGGATATATTTCTTTTGTTTACAGGTTTTGGGGATGTAATTCCATATTTCCTTTTTTTACTCATTGAAGTACTTTTTTATGAGCAATGCATGCTCATCACAAAAAAATTAACAAACATGGAGCAGCATAAAGAAGTAAATTAAAAGTCACCTTTAATCCCACTGCCCAGATATGGCCACCATTATATTTCATTTTGTTAATTCCACAGGCGAGGAGTACAGGAATATGTTTTATTTCATTTTGTGTGATTAAACAGGCCACGGGAACTGCTATCAGCTTCCTGGGGAGCTGAGTTGTTTATTTTTTTAAGAGCTACTAATTTTTGATTAACAAGGATGAATGTAACATTTAAGAGGAATCTAATTACACCCTCTTCCCCTTCTCAATAAAACAACATTATTCTCCACCAAGTGTGGAGTTGAGACTCTGAGGATGTATGGCCCTGAACTGGGGGATTCTAGGGACATTTTTCATGTCACTACCTAGACAGTCATGTGAGTGCTGCAGCAGTGAGGGATCTCGGCTGCAGGTTACATTCCTTGCCGAAGCCAGGGCTGGATAATAACTCACTTTGTCATTACTTAATTCTGTGATGGCTGTAACTACTGAGCCAGAATAAAACTCTCCGTCCCTGAAAAGATGAGAGACTCAGTGTCAGGATGTTTAGGAACTGAAAAAGCAAGAGGGCAGCTGAATGGGGCCATCGGGTGGCTGCATAAAGAAGTCCGATGATGGATGCAGTGCTCCCAATTCATTTCTTTTCTAAATGACATATTTGCATGTTTCCTTCATCAGTTCATTCGGTCCACACATATCCATGCAGTGCACCCTGTGTGCCAGTCATAGAGGCCGCATCCGGTCATAGGCCATACCCCATGCACAGCTGTTCTCTCGGCGCAGTTGACTGAACAGGCCTTCGCTGTGTGGGAGACTGAAGCCATATCTGTTTGAACTACAACTAAAACCCTGGAGTCTCTGCATGCCTTTGCCAACATCTGGTGGTTCCCCAAATGTGTCAGGTTCTTCTCTGCCTCTGTGCTAGGGTCTCTACCCTGAGCACCACCCCACAACCCCTGCGCCCCTATCCTGGCTTCTTCCTCAGGACGTTACCACAATCCAGCCCCACTTCAGCACCACGGTCAGCACCCACCAATTGCCCAGCATTCCTGCTACTGGGTTGCTAGGTATTTTGCACATCAGCCCTTCTCTGTGCCTCTGCCCACTTTGCTTCTTCTGCCCTCTCTCCCTCCAAATAACAGCTGCCTGGCTAATGTCTGCGTATTTGCTGGCAGCAGAGTGACACTGAGGTTGATGTCCAGCTCTGCCATTCAGGGTTGTGGGACTTTGGGTAAGTTACTTAACCTCTCCAGACCTCATTCTCTCCAGGTGTAAAGAGAGATAATACCTAGAGGATTAAATAGGCTAATCTAGCAAAGCTCTTAGCACAGTGTCTGGAACATAGAAAGAACCCAATACATATTAACTATTATTGTAACCCGCCAAGAATCATCCCAAATATACCTTGTGCTAAGAACCTTTCCTCATAATTTCCTTGGGGTGTAATACAAAAATCTGATGTATTCCAGAGGCTTGGACACCCTCCTTGGTACTCACTTGGCATAGCTTCCATCACACTGTATTTTGTAATTGCTCATGAGTGTGCTAGTTAGGATAAGTAATAATAGCTTCTGTGATAGATAACCTCTCAAATCTCAATGGCTTAACACAAAATTACATTGCTCACTCCTATTACAGTCGAACTGCAGATGGTGGTGTGGGGTGGGATGGCTCCACTCCACAACGTTCAGAGATCCTTGGCAGCTTCCATTTCATGAGGCTGCCTCTTCAAGGTGTAGCCTCCAGGGTTGCTGTGGAAGGGAAAGAGAGAGCAAGGAGGGTCTTGCAGGCGGTTCGCGGCCAGGCCCAGAAGTGACATTATCACGTCTACCCGCTTTCCTCTATCCTGATCTAGCTGCATTAGAAGCTGAGAAGTGCAGCCTGCCTGTATGTCCAAAAAGAAGACAAAATTATGTCTGACCACACGAATGCTTCTCATCTCCGCACCAGACCATGAGATGCTCAAGGTCGGTGGCCATGTGCCTTGGGTCTCTTATCCAGTGTTTGCTCCATTCTGCCTTCCCTGGTCACCTCCAGAGCAGAGCAGGTGGCACTGTGGGGAGGGGCTTTCCAAGCACAGATGACAGGAGATGCAAAGGTACAGAGGGGCTGGGAGAAAACTGGCCCCTTCAGGGAACCACACGCCACAGCAACATTTGCTTGGGCTGCACACATATTACTGCATAAAAATAGCTCATTACCATCTTAGTGTAGGATGCATGTGGAGCCGGGGCAGGGATGAGCCAGGGCAGCCCAGGAGAGCAGAGCTTACAACCCTCTGGGTAGAGGCCAGCATTTCTGATCCTGTCTGCCTCTGCTATGGAGCCTACATTTCCTTGGTTCCAATGGCAAGGCTAACAAGAGCATTCCTCCTTGGGTTATGTATCTCTTTGAATAGAGCTGCATCCCTAACCCAAGGAAACACATTGCGTTGAGTAGTGCTTTAAAGAACAGGCAAGGAATGGAAATTGGCATAAACTTTCTAAAAGACATGCTGCAGTATGTATTAACTTTTTTCAAACAGTCACACTCTTCCATACCCATAATTTCATTCCTAGGAATATATCTCAAAATAATCAGAAATGGTGTCAAAAATGTATATACTCAGGAAACAGATTTATGTGCGGAGTTGTACACTGAAGCCTTATTTATGATAGCAAAAAGTTAGAAAACAGCCCCAATGTCCAACAATAGGAGGCTGGATAAATATATTACAGAGTTGCCATGTGATGGAATAATATGCAGTGATTAAAATTTTTGAAGCCAGGAGAAATTGTTTCTGATATAAACTGAAGTGACAAAAGTGGGACATCCAAGTTGGTAAACTGTACAATTCCAATTATACAAATCACACGTGGAGAAGACTTTGAATAAAATGTCTAAGGATAGGAGCGGGCTTTCAGGCTCCTGGAATTATTTGGTGATTTTTCATGTTTTCTTCACACTCTGTTGTATTATCAAGTTGTTAATGTTGAACACATACATTACTTTTATAAACAGAAAAGTACTTTTTAAGAAACAAGGGACAAGGAAACTAAGAAAACCATCCTTTCTTGGCAGACTCACTCAGAGGTACTATGTTTCTTTTCTACAGTTCTCTCAGGACTCAAATGCTTGCCTAGACCAACAGGCCTCTGACTCCATAATAGGCATGACCTCCCAATTACTCCCTGGTACACAACCTTTTCAGCCACTGTAACATCCATTCAACTGCACAAAATATGTCATCTAAAACCTCATCCAGATAACCCTGCACATTGCACTTTTTTGTATATGGAGAAATGAAAAAGGCTTTTTGCTTTGTAAGTTCCATAAAGACATTTCTTGGCATCTAGAAAATGACAAGAACCCTTCAACCCAGATTTCACGTCATACCCATCCCTAACTTTGGTTACAGTTCAAAAGTGTTCATGGAAATTTGAAAAGTGGTTTCCCTTTTCACCTGAAGCTGTGATTTCCAATTTGATCTGGAGGAGAAAACTGCCTCGAAGGAAGCTAAGGGATAGATAGGTGTTTTCAGTGTCTTCTCTTAGGTGGGGTTTTCATTCAGTGAGGTTAGGTTGTTAAGACAGGAGAGATAATGAACAAAAATAATGATCTTACCCTCAAAGATACAATAAAATGCACTCATGTTCTCATCTTGATGCCAGAATATGAACAGAGATGGTTCTCCAACTCCCAGGCACCAAGCCCCTTACAAGCTTAAACTCAGGTCAGGTCCTAGAAAAGAAAGTTTAGGGTGTTTAGGGAAATGTTTGCAGTGTACCCAGTGAGTGGATTTAACCAAATCTGTATCTCAGAGCAGGCGCCACTCCCATATCCCACCAGGAAGCCATTGTGAGATATAGTCTGCCCACAGCCCTGCTGCCACAGGCTCCAGTGCCAGGGAAATGCCCCATCATTGCCCCATCAGTGCAGTTCCAAGAATTAAGTACTCTTTCCTTGCCAATTACATGGTCACTATCCTTAGAATTGAATTTAAGCTCTGATAGAAAACTGTGGAAAGCCTTCAGTGCTCATTTTTCACCAAATGGAACTCTATAATGGTACTATAATAGAAAAAAAAAATTTCCAAAGTTCAATTGGAATTTTTTCCCAGTAACTTAATAATAAGGCTCCAATTTCAGGAAAATAGTTTCAGCGTGAGTGAAATCACACTGTTTGTTATGCAGCATCAAAGCTGTCCTCCAACACAAGGCAGAGGCCAGTGCTCCCTGGGGTTGAACTCCAACAATCATTTAAAAACTTTTGTTTCCAATCATTTAGAAACTTTTTGATTTCTCTGGCAACATCCAAGAATAAGTTGTCTCACTTAGATGAGTTTTCTGTGAAACTGAAGCTCACCACTTCAAGTGCTGTATCTTTCTATATATTGACTTCATTTCTAAAACATACATTTCCCTGATTCTTAAATAGGGTATGGGAAAGAAATTTAAGGTCATTTGAGGTAATCATTCTTATAGGTTAATAAGTGAACCAAGACAATGCTTTACTTGATTTTGAGTTTTTTCTGTCTTTTATGCTTTCATACAAAATATCATGCTCTAATCACTAAACTTGACTCCAGAAATCCACCTGGAAAACAAACTTGACAACCAAGCTTTTTGAGAATTTTGACTTTTTTAAAAAAAGAAAAAGAAGGCTAGGCCCGGTGGCTCACGCCTGTAATCCTAGCACTTTGGGAGGTTGAGGCCGGCAGATCACAAGGTCAGGAGACGGAGACCATCCTGGCTAACACAGTGAAATCCTGTCTCTACTAAAAATACAAAAAATTAGCCGGGCGTGATGCTGGGCACCTGTAGTCCCAGCTACTTGGGAGGCTGAGGCAGGAGAATGGCGTGAACCCGGGAGGTGGAGCTTGCAGTGAGCAGAGATCGTGCCACTGCACTCCAGCCTGGGGGACAGAGGGAGACTCTGTCACAAAAGAAAAGAAAAAGAATGATATTAGCAGGAAAGCCTAAGGAAAAGATAATTAAGCTTTATTGAGCAACTACTAAGTGCCAGGCATTTTTTCTGTGCATTTTATCATTTCATCTTTCAAACAACCCTAAAGCTGACCTTATTGTCAAGCATTCACACAAGAGGCTGCTGAGCCTGGAGGTGACACACATCTGTTCAAAGTTACACAGCTAAGAAGTAGCAGGCGTTAGCCAATACTCTCCTGCTGTAGACCTCAGAGCATGGGCCTAATCTGAGGTCTCAGCCAACATTTTCTCTTTCTTCCAAGTTGGGGCTTGTGCCCTCAAGGAAGAAAGGTGGCCAGTGCTGACTCTTCACAGCAGTAGGGTCCATGCATATTTTCTATCCAGTCTGGGGCAGAGCTTGCCATGGGGTCTCTCCTGTTAACACAGGCTCTCAGCTACCCCCTGCTCTTTGCTATCACAGCAGCCAGACACCAGCTGTGTCTTCCTGGAAGAAGATGAGTGACAGAGGGATGGCCCAGCCATACCTCCTTTTGAGCACTGGTGGCCCCAAGTTGGTGGCATCTCAGCTGTACTGTGTGAGTCAAAACGAGAAGGGAATGGGTGGTCTTCTAAGTGAGTCTCTCCTGCTGCAATCAGAGGGAAAACTGAGCACAGCATTCATTTCTGCATCCATTCAGTGGGTTGATCAATCTGTATTTATTAAGAGCCTGCCTATGCTAAGCCTGCAGCTTTCTGTCTGTGGTCAGAAAATCACTTTCTGTGCTTTCAATGTTTATGGTGCTGTTTATCCTTGTGTAGGAGCTACAACCTGTTAAGGAAATGTCTTTGTCATGCATTCACCTAACAAGCATTCATTTACTGGTTTCTAATATTCCAGGCACTGGGCCAGATACATTCTCATCACTTTTCTGTCTTCGTTTTTACCTACCACCATGAGATCAGCACTGCTATGCCTGTTTCCTGGGTGAGCAAACAAAGGCTTTATGCCACTTAGGTAAGTTGCTGTGTTCCAAACCAGACAGCTGTTAAATGGACACAGCAAAATATAAATTCATGAATCACTGAACTTGTCTCAAAGCATGGCCAGAGCATCTTACCCCAGGCTCTTGTGGTTGGCATACACAAACCCAAAACTTGCTCAGAAACAGAGACAAAATAATCTTGGAAACCGTGTGAATCCAAACAAAGCAATAAAGAAAGATATTTAGATGTGGCAAGAATGAAAAATATAGCATCTGATTGGAAATTCACCATGACCTCTCCCCTGAAACTGCCAAAGGAATTGAAAATTAGCTGATGGAACCAGTCAAACTAGTTCAACCTTCTGGCACTCATACCTCCACCAACTCCAGTATCTCGAACTGCACCTCACAGTTCACCTCTTCCATTCTTTCTGACTGCTCATTCTTTTCATGACCTCAGGCCAGTGTCCTTCTTAAGTCTTGTTCCCATTGAGTTGGACCTGCTTCTCACACCCCACCATCCCAATAGAGGCTTTAGTGTGGTTACTTTAGGATCCCAAATGTGCATGTCCTCTCTCCTATTCCTCTGTTCCATATAAACAACTTCTGCTGAACGTCTCCATGTTGGAAGTTCACAGGCCCATGAAACATGATATATTCAGAAGCAAATTCGCCTTCTCTCCCAGTGTTCCTTGTGTTGGTGAAGGACAGGACCATCTCCCAAGCTCCAGTCAGAAGTCTTGGTGCCCCTCGGTCCTTGTCCCCAACACCTGCTTCATCACCAAATCTTGTGGACTTTGCCTTCTCAACATCTCCCAAATTCATCTGTGTGTTTCCAGCCTGCTGCTGCCACCCAAGTCCCTGCCTCCTGCTGGAGGAAGATGGCGGCCTCTGGAGTACTCCTCCTCCTCTTCCTGCAGGTCCCAGCTCAAACACCACTTCCTCAGAGCAACCTCTCCTGATCCCACTGATGATATTCCTATAGCGTCTTGCACTTACCCTTTCATAAACCAAATCTCATTTGCAAATCTTTGTTTCACATCTATTTTCCCCTCTGGACCATGCACTCAGTGAGGGAAGGAATTATTTCTATTTTCAACCATTGCCGCTCCTGTGCCCTGCACGTACTAAGGCTCAGTACATAATTCTTTATTAAATAGGTTGCCATGATCATCCCCAGGTCCTCTTCCCCATGGTCAGGTACTGGTCTTGCTTTGATGTTCATGGAGCTGTTTATCTTTGTGTGGGAGCTACTACCTCTAAGAAAATGTCTTCATCATGCATTCATTTCAGCATTTAGCACCTTCAAAAATTCCCACTGTCTTTTTTCTGCCCCTTGCACCTTGGCTATATCTTTTGGTAACTCCATTTTCCATGCTATGGACCATCTGCTTCTAGACATTCCTACTCGCACCCTCCCTTTCTTCCCAGTCCTAGAAACAGCTTCCTCATTCTGGATTCGATCATCCCTCTGCTAGCCTATTTATTGGTAATGACCTCTTAACCCTGTTCTTTCTTTACTCCATTCCTGGTACCTCTCTGATGATGGGCACCTGACACCTGCTCAGATCATGTCACTTCCCCCTGGAAGTCTCTTTTGCAGTCTGAGCTCAGCTACACACCTCAGGCCATTGGAGGTTCTGCATAGTGTGATCCCAAGAGGTGATTCTGCACTTGCACCACTCATTCGACATCTGACTCTTAGAAGAAGAGGAGGGAATGTTGGGTCAAGTGATCCCCAGGGTTCCTTCAAGCACCAACAATCTCTACATCTCCCATCCTAACTTAAATTTTATAAAACAATGAATTTGTTTAGGTGGGAGAGTAGATAAGTCTGTCCTAGGGCTGGGTGCCTCTTTCAGCCCCCATTCATGCATAACAAATCACACACAAACTTAGTGACTGGAAACAACATCATTTCATGTTTTTTCTGGTTTTAATGGCTCAGGAATGTGAGCAGGGCACACTGGGAGCAGCCTATCTCTGTGCCTCAGTGTCTGAGGCCTTAGCTGGAATCCCCAAGGGCTAGGAGCTGATGTCATCTGAATGCTTATTCAGTTGTTTATCTGGCAACTGTGGCTTGCTGTCAGCCAGAACATCTACTTGTGGCCTCTTCACGCAGCCTGGGCTCCCTCATAACATGGCGGCCAGGTTCTACAGGTGAGCATCCCAAAAGCCAGCTTGCAGTGGTTTCTCTTTTGCCTTTTATGATCCAGCCTCAGAAATCATGCAGTGTCACTTCTATTGCACTCATTCATGAAGGCGGTCATAAACGCTAACCCACACTCTAGGGGACAGGAACTAGACTCCACCTGTGAACAACAGGAGTGTCAGAAATATTATCATGGCCATTTTTGGAAAACGCTATAGAGCCAAAGTCTGCATGAACAGAGGATAGATTGGGAGCAGAGGTACCTGAGTTCAGATTCCAGCTTCATTGCTTATTAGCTCTGTGGCATGGGGAAATCAGTGAACCTTTTAATGCTATGTTATTTGTAAAATGACTGTGATTGCTAACTGATTATGTCAGGCTATACAGTCATTTCTTTGGTTGCAAGCCATGGAAACCAAACCTTATGCAGGCATGTGTGCACACACACACAAGACATAGAGAAGCAAAGAAAAATAGGATGAAGCGAGCTTCAGGAATGCCGGAAAAAGCTGCTTCAGTGATCTAGGTGCCTGGGATGAATGGATGATATTTTTAGGCCCTCACAATCAGGACAAATCAGCTCCAAGTATTTTCCATTCTTATGTCTCTCTGACAACATTGTACACTCCCAGGATATTAAGTCCTAGGTGGCCTGTCTTGAGTCGGACTCACTTCATCCCTTCACTATAGGAGAGAGAGGCACCATAATGGAAAGTCTCAGCAAGGCTGCATGAAGAATGGGATAAACTCATGGGAAAATGCAGGTGTCCCCACAAAGACGGAGAAATGGATAAACGGCACATCTACTCTGGTCGTTTGCAGGACTAAGAAGGATACAGGATGGAAAGCAGAATATGGGGGTACTGTTCCCGCTTCCCAATATGCCATGCATGTTCATGCTCTAGAACTTGACCATCAGTCAGTCTTCTTAGAATATTTCTCTCCCTGCCTCCACCTATCACAATCCTGTTGGTCTTTCTAGGTCAGTTTCAAACAGTGCATGGTCCATAACACTTTCGGTGAGTAGGAAGTAATCTCTTTCTCCTTGAATTCCTCCATTCTATTTTATAACTTTCTTAGGCCATTATTACCTCCTTCTTTGTTTTAGCCATTTCCATTTTGCTTTATCCAAATATTTCCAAACTCCAGGCACCTTCATCTCCCCTAACCTATCTGCTCTCTGTGTACTGTCATTCACTGAATGCTTTTAAGTTGACTTTAATTTGACTTGTCTTTCTTTTAACTTAGCAATAATATCTGTGGTGTGCCAGCTACATTTTTACCATTCACATTAAAACAAATATTATTGAAATGTTTAAAATAATTGCTGACCCCCCATTCTACTACTCTTCCCTATTCTGGCTGAGTTCCTGTAAGACAGAGATCAGCTCTTAGAGTCCCCGTGTATCATATCCCTGACATGCCACACTGTGCTATTGATCTGGTGGCTGTTCAATAAAAAGTCATTGAGTGAACAAATAGAGAGAAAGAGGGAAGGAGAAAGAGTGAGATGAAATAATGAAGTTAAAGTGAACTGAGTGGGACTCATGTTTGGTGACAGACCCTAAAGGCAAAAAAAAAAAAAGAGCTGGGAAAGTTGAATTTTGAGGAGAAGGCAAGAACACTTTATTTTCCTTCTACCCTAATGACACCTTCTCTTTGGACTCTCCCTCCTGTGAGTTGGCAAGGGGAATGGGGAGCAGCTTAAGCAGCAGCTGCCACCATGACCATTATTCCCAAGCAACTTGCCCAAGGCACCAGAATGCATGAGCTCCATGTTTCCCAGCCAAGGCTCTTCCAGCCATCGGTGCTGATGGGAAGAACAGGCAAGCCAGAGTGCCTTATCAAGTGCAAGACTCACCACCCATAGAGGCTCCACCCAAAGCCACCAGGAGAACCAATACATCCCTGCAGACAACAAAAGCATCCTTTTGCTCATGGCCACATCCCTTGCAGCACAAGCTCCTCTCAAATGCTTCCCAGGACCTTACTGCAAGGTAGAGTCAACCAGACGTGTGCTTCCACATCTTCTTCAAATGTGTTTTTCATTTGCTTGGGTTCAACCTCATTATAATGGCATTAGCCGGAGGAGGTATCGTGGTGGTTCAGGTTTCTGGAAGTGGGGTTGAGGCAGTCCCTTCACTTTCTTAATTGAAATTCCCCAATGCCCTTGGCTTACTCAACCCTCAGCATGTTTTGTTCTCTTTCTGTCTTTTTCTGTCCAGGTTCTCTATCATGCGTGTCCTCTTCTCTGAATTCATAGCCTTTGTGGCCTCTCTTCCTGCTAACCATGCTAAGCTAAGTAACGCCCACCCCCAACTCCCCAAAGATGTCCACATCGTAGTCCTTACCTTATACGGTAAAAAGGACTCTGCAGCTATGATTAGATGAAAGGTCTTGAGATGACCTTAGATTATTAGGATAGGCCCAGTTTCATCATAAAAGTCCTTATAAGAGGGAGGCAGGGCCGAGCGCGGTGGCTCACACCTGTAATCCCAGCACTTTGGGAGGCTGAGGTTGATGGATCACTTGAGGCCAGGAGTTTAAGACCAGCCTGGCCAATATGGTGAAACCCATCTCTACTAAAAATGCAAAAATTAGCTGGGTGTGGTGGCATACACCTGTAGTCTCTGCTACTCAGGAGGCTGAGGCAGGAAAATGGTTTGAACTCAGGAGGCGGAAGTTGCGGTGAGCCAAGATCATGCCACTGCCCTCCAGTCTGGGCAACAGAGCGAGACCCTGTCTCAAAAAATTAAATTAAAAATAAAAATTAAATTAAAAAATTAAAATAGAGGGAGGCAGGAGGGTCAGAGTCGGAGAAGGAGATGCAATGACAAAAGCAAGCCATTGGAGCCACACAAGGAAGAATCCACAGGTCAAGGAATGCAGGCATCTCTAGATTCTGGAAAGAGCAAAGAAACAAATTCTGCCCTGAAGATCTAAAAGGAACACAGCCCTGCAAACACCTTAATTTTAGACTCTGACTTGTGGGACTATAAGAATAAAGCTGAGTTGTTTTAATCCACTAGGTCTGTGGTCTTTTGCATAGCAGACACAGGAACCTAAGATAATAACCCTCATCTATTTTCTCTTCCAATCCATGAGGGTTCCCTCAATGGCCTCCCTCTATAATCAGTACGATCCATTCAGCATTCATCCATGCACACCCCAAGTTTTCCACCCTAGGTGTACTGTGTGTGCACCATTTGAGAAACACTGCCTCTGCACAGGAATTGCATTGTAATCATCCTTGCATCCACCATGTTGCCCACATGGGCTTTATACATAGCAAACACCCTGTAAACATGCATTTAATTGCATAGAAAGCCCGTATTCCGTTGCCATTCTACAGTGAGCCTCTTAAAATATATTCATCATCAGACCCATTTATATTCGTCCAGAGCTAGTCATGCATGATGGTAGCAGAATGAAATGAATAATTTTATTTTTGCCATGAGGAAGTAAACATTTTATTCATGGACTTTGTCATCCTGTGTAATAGAGTCTGAGTATTCACTCTGCATTTTAGAACATCAGACATATGGAAAATCTATTTGATGTGTAGTTTTCAGTTCCTGACCTTATGTCTTTCTCAGTTCGTTATTTCCACCTCTCTCTAGTCATTGGATCTGTAGAAAGAACAGAGATTTTTAAGAAACATTATTCATTCCTTCAGAGTCTTGGACTTCTCCAAATAGTACAAACAAATGGCCTATTTTTAGATGACTGAATTATACTAGAAAAGTGGTTCTTAACCAGGGGTGATCTTGCCCCCAGATGACATTTGTCAGTGTCTAGAACATTTCAGGAGGTGCGAGGGGAATGCCACTGGCATCTAGGGGGCAGAGGCCCGGGTTGCTGGTAAACTTCCCACAATGCACTACACAGCCCCTCTGCAACAAGAATTATCCAGCCCCAGATGTCAGGGTGGACAACTGAAGTTGCCCCATCTCCAGTCTCCCCAATGAGAAGTATCTGCTTAGGTGGAGAAACCCTGGGCTGGAACAACAGGCTGCAACTTGGCCAAATGACCTCTGATTAAAAGCAAGAGAGCTGACTTAAAACCTGTTCAAGGCCATTTCGAAAAAACTGGAGACTTTCACTGACCGCAAGCTTGGTCTTGGGCAAAAGTGTCTTACGACTGCTAGAAAAGCTAAGAGCATCTCGACGTTCAACGGCTGGCATGGAACTTGGGCCATCGCATTGCATGCTGGCCTTCTGCGTTCCTCTTGGTGCCTCTTTTTAAGAGGGATGTTGGCAAATTCAGGTGTGTTCAAGGGAGGCAACCTGGAAAAAAAAAAAAAAAAAAAAAGAGTGTTGCAGGGAGCTGAAGAAGGACTGTGGAAGCACAGAAACCCAGATTCCTCCACTGCCACCTAGCAGCCATGAGACCTCGAGAAACTGACTCACCGTCCCTAAACTAGAGTTTCTTCATCTTGGGAATTAACAGGAAGATTGTAATGAGTTAAAGTTCATGTGTGAAGCGCTTAGCACAGTGACTGCCACCTCTAAGCACTCAGTAAACAGGGCTGTTTATGCTTGTTATTCGGAACAGGAGAGGGCTGTAACTCGGGCACCTGAGGCACAATGAGAAGAGCTGGGGCTGGAAAAGGAATGAGTGATGGACAGACTCGATCATCGTTGTGTAGCATTTGAAGGAGATTGTCTCTGGTGGGCTGAACTAGGATGAATGTTAGCAAAATTCCACAGGCATACTGGGACTCAACCTGGGGAAGCCCCGCAGGCTGCTGAACATGGATCAGTGATCTTCATTCTGGCCACCAGCAGAGATGCCTTGCTACACGCCACCACCTTGGGGCAGGGGCCACTGGACAGTAGCCTGGGTGGACAACTGAAGCTGTCCCTTCTCCACTCTCCCCAATTAGAAGTATCTGTGAGTTCAGATGCAGGGAGATTTTGAAGCTATCCCATTAGAAAGTCAATAGTCTGCCTACCTCATTCTTTAGCAAGGATGCCCCATAATTAATCAAGTGGGCTGAAGGAATAAAAGCCTCCTGTGTGCATTGCATTCTGTGAGCAAACAATAGCGGGAAACAAATGCCAGACAGGCTGTGGTAGGCATAACAGATGACAGAGTAGGAATTGGTTCATCTTGGCATCTTGGAAGGCTTTACCTTAATGTAATCAATTAGCAAACTTTCCTAATGGCTGAGAGGTACTTTGGCTGGCATGTGCGTGGTTTTTTGTTTGTTTGTTTGTTTGGTGTTTTGGGGGTTTTTTGTTTTTGTTTTTGTTTTTGTTTTGTTTTTTGTTTTTTGTTTTGAGAAAGGTCTTACTCTCTCACCCAGACTGGAGTATAGTGGCGCAATCTTGACTCACCACAACCTCTGCCTCCCAGGCTCAAGCGATTCTCCTGCCTCGGCTTCCCAAGTAGCTGTGATTACGTGTGCATACCACTACCACCTGGCTAATTTTTGTATTTTTAGTAGAGACGGGATTTCACCATGTTGGCCAGGCTGGTCTCGAACTCCTGACCTCAAATGATCCACTGCCTTGGCCTCCCAAAGCACTGGGATTACAGGTGTGAGCCACCACACCCAGCTGGCCAGCATGTTTTTAGGTGCTTAGCAGACATTGCATTCTTTCTCCAGGGTTGCCATAACAAAGTACCATAGACTGAGCAGCTTAAGTAGCAGAAATTTAATTTCTCACAATTCTGTAGGTTAGAAGTCTGAGATCAAGGTGTTGGCAGAGTTGGTTCCTTCTGAGGCCTCTCTCCTTGGCTTGTAGATGGCTGTCTTCTCCCTGTATCCTCACAGAGTCTCCCCTCTCTGCCTGTCTGTGCCCTAATCTCTTCTCATGAGGACACTAGTCGTATCTGATTAGGGCCCACTATGGTGATCTCCTTTTAACTTACCTCTTTAACACAATCACATTCTGAAGTGCTGGAGATTAGGACATCCACATATATATTTGGGGAAACACAATTCAGATCAGAATAGGCACCACTAAAATTTGGCAGCACCTTTTAAAAGGGCCTTGAATGGAAAGGAGAGAACCTATGGGTTACAATAGCCACCAGAGCACTGGGGGCTCTCACGATCTCATGAGACCAAACTCCAGGTCTAGGCACACCTGGTTTGGGACAGGCCTGCTTTAGCATTGAAAACAGGATCTTTGTCCAACAGGAAGGTTGGAGAATGAGGCATGCATCTAAGAAAAAAATGCAAGCAAAATAAAAATTCCCACATATTGCCTTAATTGTCTTTAGAGAAGGAAATATCCGAGGGCAAGAATCATCAGGGCATGCTCTGCGCTCTGCATTTGATTTCGTGTTTTCAGGAGTACCCCTCAAGGTCTGGACAAGCACAGGTGCTGTACCTGTACAAGCCAGCAAGGCAAAGAGGCCTGGTTGCAAGGTGTGAGGCAACATTTTATATTTTACTTATGTTATTCAATTTGTCTACACATCTATCCTTTTCTGGAAAAAGACCATATTGCCACTTGAGTTTCAGTATTACAGACATTGTTTTCCTCTAAGTAACTAGACTCTTTGTTTAGCTCGCCACACAACGTCGTATCTGCCATGTGCTGTCACACAATAATAAAAGCATAGAGGAGTATGTAAAACAGCATTGCTTCTCTAAAAATTCAGCCCTATTAAGTTTGTCGGTACATCACCTGGATTTTTATTAAAGTAGTAAAAACGTTCCGCAAAGTGACTTTGAAGTGACAGTACGATTCTGGCCACGTTAAAGAAACGTTAAAGTGGAGAGCTCTGTTGCTTTCAAATACTAGTATAATTCTGGCCAAATATCCCTGTTTAAAATGATCTGAGCACTTTAGGCCTTTTACTAATGTATGGATTATAGTTCAAGCCAGTAGCTAGGGAACTGTGTGTTTGAGCCTCCATCTCTACCACCCAGCAGCAAACAGATCAACCTGGGAAAAGAGCAGCTGCCTGCACTCATTCACTGAGGATTCTTCCAACCCTCTCTCCATCTAACGGGCTGGGGTCCTTCATGGACGCATTGATAGATGACAGTGTGCCAATCCAGCACCCACCAGAAATGGTTACTCCACCAGGGAGCTCACCTCATCTTCTGCCACTGGCCTCCCACCCCACCTTCTTCCAATGAGGTTCTTTGAGTCCAACTTATTTTTGGCAAAGCCACACTGGTTTGTAATGAGCATTGCATTCTTTTATACAGAGTTGGGGAGGGAGGGAGGGAGATTTTGAAGGGGGAAAACACGAACCAAGTAGATAGATATTTGCATCTCTCAACTTTTCCCGTCACCAAAAAGAAAAAAAGTTTCTTCTTCAAATTTGTATGTAAAAAGACATGTTACTTTAACTTTACCTCTCACAAATGGTATGTTCACCTATCGGCTGGGACTCTTTTGGTTAAAAAGGAAACCTAACTCAAACTAGAATGGGGGCAGGGAAAGTGAATTGAGGTATCTCACATAAGTGGGAGATCCAAGGGTGGATGTGGTTTTAGCCAGAACTCGATCTGAGTGTTTGTGGGAAATATTCAAATTAGAACAGTTAAGAGCAGACACCAGACAATCAGAACAGTCCATGCCAGTGACATCAGCCCTGCCGTCAGGGTGGGGCTATCAGGAATCTCCCTCCCTCTTGACTGCCTTCCTCATTGTCAACATTATTCTCAAAGAGGCTTTGGTCAGGTTTCAAAAGGCCAGCAGTAGCTCTGGGTCTACAGCTCACCAGCTCTGCACCCCAGAGAAATGCCTGTCCAGTATTCTCCAAAATTCCTGGGCTCACGCTCACTGGTCCAGAGCAGATCTCTAGCCCAGCCTACACCCATCACTGGCCCCATCCAAAACCCTGGGGCAGTGAGTGGAGGGGGGGCTGCCCTAAGCTAAGTCAGGTGGTCTTACAGGAAGAAGTGAAAATAGATGCCGCAGAAGCCACAACAATCCCATCCACTGCAAATCACACGATAGTAAATGGCACTTTGGACCCTTTCTATAGTTTCCAGAAATGTAGAGAGGATCAGGTTGCTTTAGTATCTTGCCCCAAGTGCTATTAATATACCTGTCCCTAAAAGATTGATTTTTATTATTGGTAGAAATACTTAATAGAAGTGAAATCTACGCTCTCGGTCATAGATAGCTGGCATAAAAATTAAACACAACACTGTGAAGCATACTTCTGAAGTGACCGCATACCTAGCAATGCTGCCCCAGTGAGCTCAAGTGTTTTCATGAGGGCATTTGGTAAGCCTGGGGGAAACTGTTTCTCCCCCACAACGGAATGTTCTGCAAACATTCAGTAATTAACCATGTGATGCTTTCTACCTCTGTAACTAAAGCTAAAGACTTTTACCTATTGACTTGGATTCTCAGCTTTCAGTAGGAGGGACAGTTTCAAAACATTGTCTATAGACACTGTAACATATGACTGTCACAAGACAGACTCAGGAACTGTTGCATATTCATGAGTTAAATAGGCAAAATGTTTGATATCCTGGCATCTGTGGATGTGTTTGTTTTACATTTAGTAGCTTTTCTATAGAAGACAGAAATGGGAAATGCCTTCTTAATCTGCTTGAAGGAGAGGGTTCTGATGATACTCATCTATCTTCAATGAGAATGGGTCTTTATCTTTAATCCCTAATTACAGTTTTTGCCAACTACCTTTATCTATTTCCCTTGTGATTTTAAGAGAAAGGAAAAGCCTTGGGTGTGTTGCCTCTGCGCATCTGTTTCTTTACATCATTTGTGATCTCAGGTAATTGTTATTTGCTGAGCAAGGACTTTCCAGCTAGGATTGGATAAAGCAGTAGCTAGGTTCGAGAGTAAGAGTTTTATTGCTATCATTTAGAGTATTTCTTCATTCATTCATGCGTGCCTTTGCTCATAAATACCCCCACCTTATTCCACAAAAGATATGAAATGGAGCTTTATTGCTATGAGTTCATACCGGCATAAATATTAAGCTCTGTGTAATAATCACTTGGGCTATTCCCGTACATAGTGCAGAGTTACTTATGGCCAATGCAAAGTCTGTTTTCCCATCAGAGGTTAATGTTCCCGTTTACTTGATCAGGGTTTGGATAATGCTTCATCTGCAGCTGTTTTTCGCTTGCAAGAATCCATCTACTTTATCCTTGCTGACCTTACCCTGGAAGGTGGTGCCAGGATTTCCTGCAGGCATTTGTTTGTTTTAGCATTTTCGAGTATTTATACTGGCTGCAGTAAGGGAGCCAGGAGTCTGGGGCTTGTAAGTACCAGGTCTTGGTAAGTCTCCTTCCTGGTAGCAGCAGCCGCGTTAGTAAAATGCATTTTCCAATACTATCCTGTGTCTGAAATGGTATTTTTATCCATTAGAGTTGGGTGCAAGCAACAGAAATTAACTCTGAAGAACGAATGCAAAAACAGTGTCTTGGAGGGCTGTGTGCTGCTGACATGCAGGCGGGTCCCTCAGGGAGCAGGCGGGTCCCTCAGGGAGTCTGATGCTCAGTGCCAACTGTCAGCCCAGGCCAGGAGTCAGAGTTGGGAGTGATTGTGATACCTTGGCTTGGGTCAGGGACCACCTCCCAGCCCGGGGATGGTCAACCTTGACAACAGGCTGTGACAGGGGTGGAAACATAGCAATTAGGGTGTTTTTACCAAAGTGAAGGAAGACGAAATGCCTTCCTGGGTGGCGAAAAAAACAACAGATGTCCACTACCCTCCCCTTTTGCAGTAATTTTCTCTCCATATTTGATGACTGTTCTATCAGATATTGTTAAAATCTTTCCCCAGTATATGCAATTTACCTTTAATGTCATCTTCTTGATACAGTCTTCCATTTTGCTGAGTTCATTTTGTTTTCCACAAAGCTAGGAAAACTTAGACTTCCCCACTTTTTTTTTAATAGACTTTGTTTTTTAGAGCAGTTGCAGGTTCACAGCAAAATTGAGCAGAAGGTACAGGGAGTTCTCACATGCCTCCTGCCCCCACACATGCACAGCCTCCCCCATAATCAATATCCCCCACCAACCTGGGACATTCGTTACAACTGATGAAGCTACATTGACACGTCATGATCACCCAGAGGCCGTAGTGCAAATTAGGATTCCCTTTGGTGTTGGAAATCCCATGGGTTTGGGCAAATGTAGAACAGCATGCATCCACCACTATAATACCATGCAGAGTAGTTTCAGAACCCTAAATATCCGGTGTGCTCCACCCGTACATCCCTCCTTCCCGCCAACCCTTGGCAATCATTAACCCCCGCTCTGCTGCACCTCCTACTGGCTTTTTTTGTCTTGAGTCACAGTCTTGCTCTGTCACCCAGGCTGGAGTGCAATGGTGCAGTCTCAGCTCACTGCAACCTCCAGCTCCTGGGCTCAAGCAATCCTCCTGCCTCAGCCTCCCGAGTAGCTGGGACCACAGGCATGTGCCACCACACCCGGCTGATTTTTGTATTTTTAGTAGAGTTGGGGTTTCACTGTGTTGGCCAGGCTGGTCTCAAACTCGTGACCTCATGATCCGCCCTCCTCGGCCTTCCAAAGTGCTGGGATTATAGGCATGAGCCACCGCACCTGCCCTGGCCTCTTTAATGATTGTTTACTTGGGTAGGTAAAGTCTTCCAGTCCTGTTCATTCTCTCTAAATCAAAAACTCTTTGGAAATATCTGAATTTTCGAATTGACATCATTGCCTGTTAAACTCTCTAAGACCCTCCTTGAAATGGGGTAACAGCCATTAAAAAAAAGAGAAGGCCAGACTCAGGCTGGACATGGTGGCTCACACCTGTAATCCCAGCACTTTGGGAGGCCGAAGCAGGTGGATTAGTTGAGATCAGGAGTTCAAGATCTGTCTGGCCAACATGACTGTCCAACATGGTGAAACCCCGTCTCTACCAAAAATACAAAAATTAGCCAGGGGTAGTGGCACACACCTGTAGTCCCAGCTACTTGGGAGGCTGAGGCAGGAGAATTGCTTGAACCCAGGAGATGGAGGTTGTAGTGAGCCAAGATCGCACCACTGCCCTCCAGCCTGGATGACAGAGCGAGATACTGTCTCCAAAAAAAAAAAAAAAGTGAGGCAAATGAAGACTTGTAGTGATTGCTTTACTATAATCCTCTAACCTCCCCTGACTTCTTCCCCACTTTTTGTATATATTTTCCATCTTCTCCCATTGGGTTCAGTCTGAACTGAATCGGTCTGAACTGCCTGGTTCACCACACATGAAAGCCCCTGTCTCCACTTTCTTCTTCTGTCTCAGGAAACAGACTCAGGGCAGCTGAGAAACGGGCCCAGGCCATCCTGCTGAAGGATGACACCATCACATCAGGAAGAAACAGGTGGTGACATGAAATGGGCACCTACTATGAGCCAAGGGCTGAGTCTTGGTGTCTATTTTCTCATTTAATGATCATGGGGACGCTGTGAGCTCCTTTCACCTCTCACTGCCTCAATTTCCTTACCTGTAAGTGGCGACAATAATTCCTTCCTCCAGGACTATTGTGAGAGTTTGAGAGCTAGTCTGGAGAAAAAGTAGGCCAATTAACCAGCTCCCCTGCATGCAAAGCTTGTTATTTCTCTGTGACAGAGGCAGCTCTTTAAAATCTTACCCTGCACATTCCGCAGGACACCTTTCTCTGGATTTTTCATTCACGCAAACCCCATTCAGTTCCTGCTGTGCTCTGCTTGCCTCTCCCATTGTTGAGAGGCTCAGGAAAACCCACTGGAACTAATTCACCACTCTAGCTTAAAGAAGTCACTTCCTGCTGCTCTGGGTGTTGGCCTCTGGAACAATCAAGCGCTGTCTGGTGGGAATTCTATTGACACGACTGTGATTGTCTTACTTCGGATTGCCCCTGAAGCAGATGCTGAGACAAGGGTCTGGGTGAAAATAGTTTAGTTGGGAGAAAATCCCATAAAATACCAGCAGGAGAGCAGGAAGTGGGACAGGAGAGGAACACAGCCCACACACCCTGCATTGTCCATCCAGCCACCACTGTGGGTACAGGAGCTGAACCGCAGAGGAGCACGCTCCTGGGCTTATTCCATCCAAGTGATATCGTAGGCTGGGGGAGGTCCCCAAATGCCGGTGAGTCCTTGACCCCGGTCAGTGTGCAGGCTCTTGACTGTGAGAAGAAATTCAAGAATAAGTCAGAAAATAGTGAAAGTATGGTGCTTTATTGCAAAGCAAAAAGTATACACTCAAGAAAGGTGAGTGTGAGCATTTTCAGGAGTGAAGGAATCACTCTCAAGGGGGATTGGGGTTGCTACCTCTATGGATTTCTTTAACCAAGGAGTGGAATATTCATGAAGATTCCTGGAAAAAGGTGGAGATTTCTCATAACTGAGGTGTCACCCATTTTTGCACCAAATATGGGTGTTCCTGGAACTGTCGAGGTGCCGGTGGGTGTGTGATATAGTATGTTAATGAGCATATATTGAGGTCCTAGGGAAAACCTAGGTCAAATCCACCACCACGTTGGGTCCAGTTGGTCTTAGCCAGCTTGGCCCACACTGTGTTTTTTCAGGGTCTTATCAGACCCTAGCTTCTGCAGCTATTTCAACATTTTCCTTTTGCTAATCATGTGAAACTACTGCCTGGAATTTGCTATGCTTCTGTGACCACCCTGTATTCTTCTTGTCTCATGGGGAGCAAAGGAGCTGGGGTATAAATACCCCAGTCATTGGGTGAGGGTTGCTCCTGAGAGAGGTGCTAATTCCTCATCACATTCAGCCTGCTGCACATATGAGCAAAGGCGTTTGGCTGTTGGTGCAAGTTCTCTGGCAAAGGAATGTAGGTGCTGACAGGTGCATTTGGCCTGATATGCACTGTAGGGGGATGTCTTCCAGGGCACCCTCAATGCCTCTTAAAACCATTCTCTCCTTAAAACCAGCTCATTCATCTCCTGGGGGCTTCTGCCTCTCTTTCAGACAAATTATTGCAGAGAGTCCAGTAGCCATGTAGAATTGCATTGAGCAGGCATATTTGACAATGACATTTGATTCCAGAAATTGTCAAGCTTTGTTCTCAGAATATGACCAGATCCTAATAATGTCTGTCCACTGTTGAGGGACCACTGCGTACCAGACCCTATGTGGGATATGTTAAGTCCATTACCTCATTCAGTCATCCCAGCAACCCTGTGAGGGATCCACCACTATCTCCAATTTCTGCGCTAGGAGAGGGCGATGTGGGGAGGTTATGCCACACTCCACGTCACTCACCCACAGCCCTCTCAGTAAACGGTGGACACAGGATCCATAGCCTGAATGTCTGTGTCATGGTCAAGCTCCAGGTCTTTTCCAGCACCACATTTTCAAGCACAACAACTAGATTAGGTAAGTGTTTGCTTATGAGGGTGTATTAGGAGCGTATCTACTGAGCGCTTCCTGCATACCACGTGCAGTTATACACACCTCACATGTAAGAATTTAAACCCCTGTGGTGATGCTAGGAGGCATGCACGGTTATTTCCATTATAAGGTGAGGAGGCTGTGGCATACATGTTCAGTGCCATGTCCTCAGATACCCAGTATACCAGATGCCATTCCTGAAGCCCTTGAGTACCAATCCCGCTCTCTCTCCATCACACACAGCCACTACGGAATACACTGACATCAGCCTCAGTTGGCCCCACTCACTGTGGGGTGGAATTTCCCTGGTCTGATGCCTGGCGTGTGCCCAGAAGGCACTGAAGCACAGGGGACAGTGGAGTCAGACTCCACTGTAGGAATCTACATCTCCCTGCACACACTGTGAGGCCTTGCATGGGCTACTGCACATCACCGAGCCTCCGTTTCCTCATATTCAAAATGGAATCAAGCTTGTCATTCTGGCAGGTTGGTGAAGATCGCACTAAATGAGAAGGGAACAGAGTAGGCACCAAATGGTTGCTGCTGCTAAATTTGGGGCAGGGGTGCTGGTGGTCATCTGAGTGCTAGCTCTGCCTGACCCTGATGCAGTACATACGTACATGCACAGACACACATGTTCACACACTTGCACATGTACACACGTGTACATCATGCACATACATGTCCACACATTCACACACCACTCTCACATCTGCACCCACATGCAAATACTCATGCACGCATACATGCACTTATGCACGCACATTCACACATCACTCCCACATCTGCACCCACATGCAAATACTCATACATGCACTCATGCACACACATGCACGCACATTCACACATGTGCACTCACACATGCACACACACTCCAGTAAGCTTTTTAGAGTTCATCAACATTACACCCAAGTCAGCATTTATTGAGCACCTACTGCATACCAGCATTATGCCAAGCACAAGAGATTAGGGGAAGTTGGGCGTAATGGCTCACATTCATAATCCAGCACTTTGGGAGGCTGAGGCAGGAAGATTCCTTGAGCCTAGGAGTTCGAGGACAGCCTGGGCAACATAGTGAGACCCCCGTCTCTATCTTTAAAAAAAAAAAAAAGACACAAGGGGAGCCTAGAAATGAAACAGCCAATGTTCCATTTCAGGCAGACCATCTCGTTTTCACAGGAAGCAGCAAAGACAGGCTGCCAGACACCTTTGCCACAATCCACTGGCTTCCATACTCTGAGAAAAGAGGGAATCCGACTCATGAGAGCCAGAAATGAAATTGTTGCAATCCCAAACCCAGGGCCAGTCCATCCTGGAAGATAAGCCCCATGGGGCCTCGTGACTGCCTCTTCTTTCAAGCAAGGTCCTGTCACAATTTTCTCCCTGCCACAACCTTCATGGAGTCGGTTATAACTGTGCCTGAAATGGACTGGCTTCTGGCAGAGCACTCCTTGGTGTGGGAGCCATCAGGCTCTCAGGAACGAGTCTTCCTGCCACCAGGAGGTTTCATGTATGCACCTGTATCATCAGTAGTGTGGTGTTTCCGTATCATCAGAACTCAGCACACCGTTTCTGGCCAGCATGGTTGTTTGATGTAGACTGAGAAGTGGGTTCAGTAATGAGCACCTGGCACACTCAAACTCTGCTAGGGTTGGGTGGCCACACTCCTTTGAAGCTTGACCAATGTCACCTGAAGGTCACCACCAGTAGCCATCCAGAACAGCTTAATTGGGGGTTGGCAGTCCATCTGCAGTGACACACTGCCTGTGTCCTCCAAAACTTAGTGGATTGGAGAATTGAGTCACGATGAATCTTGTAACCCATACCCAGAGCCCTGAAGAACTCAGGTTGTTTGCACACCCAGCCACAGAGAAGTTGCCTTCCCTTGATCTTTGAAGCAATTAAATGTCATTTGGAGAGGAGAGATTTGCTTTTAAAAATATTTTTTAAAACAGCTTGAGTTTGTTCTTGTAAGGCTGCCATTGGGTCTGAGACCCCAGAGGAGCGGTGCACTGCCTTGCAGTTACTCTGCAGTGGGCGAGACAGGTATGTTTTGCTCTGGGAAGAGTTGCTGAACACCTGTCTGAGCAAGTGACTCTTTGTGGCTCTCTGGTCATTATGTACACCACTTGGTCCTGTCTCTGAGTAACTTGTGGTCTCCTGGGAACTGTAAGAAACCCAACCCAGCAAACAACATAGTTTTTATAAAAGCTTCCGGTGTTAACCACTTGGTGAATGGTCCAGATAGGAATGCTGTAGAAGCTCAAGGGAGGAAGAGACTCCAGGGGCTCAAGTGGTTTAGCAGGGCTAGCAGGACAAGACAGAGTTTGAATGAGATCATTGCATCTAAGTGGAGTAAGGAGAAGCTGATAACGCAAGAAGATCAACCATCTCACACACATCTAGGGACCATGAGGAAACCCATTTTGCTAGAGTAGAGAGATTGGATGAGGAAGTACAGGCTGCACCCTGGAGCCAAGCTAAGTAAACTGGACTTCATTCTGAACTGGGAGTGGAGGGGTCCATGTGCAAAAGAGCACTGTGGGAGGATCCAGGGGACACTGAAGCTCTGGAGCTTGTTAGGAAGAAAGGTACCCATCCCCAGGGAAGAAAGAGGAGGACTCGGAGTGGGGAGGAGTGTGCCACAGTGAAAGGTGCCCACAGTATTCAAATCCCAACTTCGCTGCCTGCTAATTGTGTGAACCGATGCTGGCTACACAATCTCTCTGAGCCTCACTTTTCTCATCCCTGAAATGGCAATAATAATCTCAGCCTCAAACAATGATAGTTAAGATTGTATGAAATATCATGCATGTAGTGCCAGCTACATATGTACAGTGTCCAACCCCACAAAGGGGATCCCTATTATTCGTAGGGAGATGGTGTAGCAGTGTTGCCCTAGAGCCAGTTCATAGCAGTTTGCAGGAGCCAGTTGTTACCATCTCTTCATAGCTGTGCATTCAGTGACATCGTGGGAGTAACTTGAAACTGGCCACAGTGGAAGTACTTCTATCATGGAATTAGGCAAACACTATTAATTTAGGCTTTCCCCACCTCCAGAGAATCAGATGTTAAACATTTGCCAGTGTTCCTCTGGCAAAGAAAAGGAAAATAGCCAGAGGTAGGTGAAATCAAATGAGAGAAGTCCAACCTTGCAAACCTGAGCCAACTGTGCTGACGTATCCTGTTGTCTGTCCCACACCCTCGCAAGGCTTTTTGTCTTTGTCCAGCAGAGTGACCACATCTTATTCAAGTTCCAGTGCTGAGCTATTTGGAAACCAGGGTGGGGGGTGGGTTTCAATGTCATCTTACTAAAAAAGTTCACTAATGAAAAGTGTATTATTAAGAAAGCAGCTTCATATTTCTCCCAGGCTTTATTCAGCAGCCATGGATTGAATCGTTGACTTGATTTTACTATACTGAGGTCCCACTGAGGAAGGCCAAGTTCCTAAATCATGCACCTGACAGGTGCCATATTTCTGAGCACAGAGCCAAGCTGTGACCTTCTAGTTTCACAGTAACTAGAGCTGGGTGACATGCATAATAAAGGGAGTACATGGAGCATTTTTAAAATATGGAATGAAAGTGGAATCATGCAGACATGTCAGTCTGAAACTGGTTACCAGAAGCAAGGTGACCAATCTTCCTGTCTGTCTTAGGATGCTGATGTGAGAAGCACGATGACTTTCACTTGGCAGAAGGATTTGGAAGTATCTGGGCTTGATAACCTACCTCATGCCAAGGACCACGCTCTGTATACGATTTCATCTTTTCACCCACCCTGTGAGTGAGGTTTTAGTGTCTCCATTTGACATATAGAGAAGTAAAAGCTTGGAAGGTTAGCACCTCCCTCCATGTCCCACAGATACTAAAGAGCTGAGCCAAGATTTGAGTGTGGGTTTGTCTGATTTGCCTCTGCTTGGCCCACTGTCTCCAAGCTGCTGCTCGGCTGGAGGCTCCTCCGTGACATCAGCTCACTGTGGCTCCCTCTGCCTGGAATGTTCTCCCTTGCCCAGGCCTTCATGTGACTGTCTCCTTTTCGCTTCCGTCTCACTATCATCTCCTCTGCAAGACTTTCTCTGATCACCTTCACTAAAGAAGCCCTCCTCAACTCTGCCCACCTGTCACTGGTCACTCCCTGTACTGTTGCCCAATGGGACAGCTTTCAGAGCACATACCGCTCTCTGAAGTTATCATATTGTGTGTTAACTGTCTGCTTATGATCTCCCTTCCCCTTCTAGAACAGAAGCTCTATGAGAACAGAAATTTCATGTCTTGTTCTCTTTCATATATGCAGAGTAAAGAAGAATGTCTGACATATAATAGCTACACAATAAATATTGAAAGAATGGGGGGATGGGTGGACAGATGAATAGATCCATGGAAGGATGGATGGATGGATGGATGGATGGATGGATGGATGGATGGGTGGATGGATACATGAATTGATGGATGCATGGATAGACACACGGATGGAGTGATGAATGCCTCGGTGGGTGGTGAATGCATGGGTGAGTGATGAATGCATGGGTGGGTGATGAATGCATGGGTGGGTGATGAATGCATGGATGAATGTGGAATGCATGGATGAATGTGGAATGCATGGGTGGGTGATGAATGCATGGGTGGGTGATGAATGCCTGGGTGAGTGAGGAATGCATGGGTGGATGATGAATGCATGGATGAATGTGGAATGCATGGGTGAGTGATGAATGCATGGGTGGGTGATGAGTGCATGGGTGGGTGATGAATGCATGGGTGAGTGATGAATGCCTGGGTGAGTGAGGAATGCATGGGTGGATGATGAATGCATGGATGAATGTGGAATGCATGGGTGAGTGATGAATGCATGGGTGAGTGATGAATGCATGGGTGGGTGATGAATGCATGGGTGGGTGATGAATGCATGGGTGGGTGATGAATGCATGGGTGGGTGATGAATGCATGGGTGAGTGATGAATGCATGGGTGAGTGATGAATGCATGGGTGGGTGATGAGTGCATGGGTGGGTGATGAATGCATGGGTGAGTGATGAATGCCTGGGTGAGTGAGGAATGCATGGGTGGATGATGAATGCATGGATGAATGTGGAATGCATGGGTGAGTGATGAATGCATGGGTGAGTGATGAATGCATGGATGAATGTGGAATGCATGGGTGGGTGATGAATGCATGGGTGGGTGATGAATGCATGGATGAGTGTGGAATGCATGGGTGAGTGATGAATGCATGGATGAATGTGGAATGCATGGGTGGGTGATGAATGCATGGGTGAGTGATGAATGCATGGGTGGGTGATGAATGCATGGGTGGGTGATGAATGCATGGGTGAGTGATGAATGCATGGGTGGGTGATGAGTGCATGGGTGAAGGATGAATGCCTAGGTGAGTGAGGAATGCATGGGTGGATGATGAATGCATGGATGAGTGTGGAATGCATGGGTGGGTGATGAATGCATGGATAAGTGAGGAATGCATGGGTGGGTGATGAATGCATGGGTGGGTGGATGAATGCATGGATGAATGAAGAATGCATGAATGGATGGATACATGGATAGATGAAG
This sequence comes from Pongo abelii, assembly GCF_028885655.2. NCBI lineage: Eukaryota > Metazoa > Chordata > Mammalia > Primates > Hominidae > Pongo > Pongo abelii. The sequence goes on from NC_072003.2 coordinate 83,132,473, forward strand.
TTGTATAAGCTCAAACCAGCTCAGATTGGACGAAGCTTCATCTTACTTGAAGCCCCCTGTGACTATGTTGGGGCTTGTTTCCTACCGTCTCACTGAAGGAGCCTATCTCCTAAGCTGTCTCCTAGAGACCTGTATCCTTACCTTCCCCTCCCTTCCCAACCTGAGCAGTGTCAGCGTCAGGAGCAAGATGAATGATGAAGTGTCAGCAAGGACACAGCCAGCTGGGTGAGCAGGAGCTATATTGTAACCTGCAGCCAGGAGCTGCTCCCTTGAGATGCCCTTTAGGTACAACTCTATATGGCTTCCCAGTCTTCCTTCCAGCTGCAGGATCATCCTACCCCTGGGACTTCATTATTGGTGTCCTCATTAGGCCAACAAATGCAAATTAACCCTTGATTCACAGATAGTGGGAATATACACTCACCACAACACATATGGCCTCTGTCATCCAGTTTCACTCAGTCTAGAGAAAGAAAGAGATGAATAAACAGACCCTTTTAGTATAAAAGCTATGAAGAAAGTGATATTTGAGGTGAAAACACAACAGTATAACAACAGCAGAGAGAAAGGCACATCAGTCACAGTCAAGGAAGGAAGGGACAGCTGGGCTCAGACTTGCAGGTAGACCAGGGCAAAGATGTTCAGGCAGAGGAAACAGGATAAACAAAGGCATGGTGGCCGAGAGAGCTAGATCCGTTCACTTAACACACAGGCAGGACTGCAATGGGTCTTGTGTATCCTGCTGTGGAATCTGAGCCTGGGTCTGTAGCCAGTGGAGACACCTGGAGGCCTAAATGCAGAAAGATGGCCTGATTGGATCTGAATTTCAGAAAAAGCTCATTCTGACACAAGACCAGACTGTAGGGGAAGAGAGAAAAGGGTGGAAGGCCACGTTAAGAGACGAAGCCAGCCTGGACCAAAGGAGTAACTAAGAAAAGCAAAGGTGTACAGGAGCTCAGAAAGCCAACAAAGGCAGAATGGAAATGATTTGGTGATTAACTTTATGCAGAGGGTGAAAAAGAAGGGTCTGGGCTGTTTCCCTGGTTGGGAAGAAGGTTCCTGACCTCCTCACTGATCTCTGAGATCTAGCACACTTGACTCTACCCTTTGCCTGAGTGCCTTGGTCTCATGGCTGCTTGAAGAAATGGCTCAAGCCCTGGTCTTTCAGGGAGTCCCAGATGCCTGTCTCTGAACCAGCAGCATCAAAAACCCATGGGAGGCATTAAAACCACAGAGTCCTAGGCCCCACCTCAGACTCACCAAATCAAGGTCCCTCATGCCTGGGCCTGGGAATCTGCATCTTTGAGTCCCACAAGTGATTCTGGGATCCACTGCTATTAGGCATCAGTCTGGGAAACATGAGTTCCATCTTCTCCACTGATCTGCAGAGGAAGGTCAAGTCATACCTCTGTCTCCACCCCCTCCAGGCCTACACAGTTTGTGACTGACATACTGAGCACCAGGTCTGCATCACCCACCTTATCACACATGGGCACAGGATCTCTGCCGGGGGCAGGTGGTATGATGTGTCCTGGTCACAGTCTGGCTGCTGATTTGATTACATCCAGACATGGAAGTCGACCTAGAATAACCTAAGACAAAAGTAGTTGTTTCTCTGGCCGACATTGTCAGAACATTAAACAACTAACAACAACAACAAAGGGATGGGCCAAGCAGTCAAGCTTGGGAACAGCTTTAATGACTAATTTCTAATGAGAGTTTCAAAACACTAATTTTCCAGAACAGAGAATCAAGTTGTGTTCATTTATAACCCATCATCTACAATGAGACAGAGGATATTTCTTTCGTGTTGTCAGTTAACTTTCTGAGCCGGACAGAATATAAACTAGAAGATGTGGGCCGTAAATCAGCTCCTTTGGAACTGATAAATGGATATTGTACAAATCCTATATTTGCATTGGCTCTGAGGACATAAATCTAATTCTCATGATACTTTGGAAAAAAATTTCCCTTTGAAGTCAGACTGAGCAATTTATGTAGGCATTCTTTCCTGACTGTTTATTTTTCTCAGCTTTTTAATGACTGTCTTTTCACTTTCTGCACTTACACAACATTGTAAACTGTTGCATTTTCATGTAGAGAAAACTGGACCTTGGTTTGAATCTTCCCACAAGGGATAATTTTATAACTTTTTTGCTCAGCCGTTGAATAACAATTGCTTTGGGAAAGATTGTCATAATGTATCAGTTAGAAGGCACCTTAGAGACCATCTTTCACATGACCTCTATCTTATAGATGGGGAAACTGAGGCCCAAGAGTGACAATCATGTGCTGCAGGTCACAGGCCAAGTTTGTGACAAGACCAGGGCATCTGTTCGGGTTTTGGAGAAACAAGGACCCTAGGTAGGGTCCATTCATTCATTCGTTTATTCATTCTCCAGGCAAATCGTTGTCTTGGCCCCTTCTGCTGCAGCCATTGCCACTAAGAAGGCAGGCCCTGTAGGGGAGACTCTGGACATCTTTTGTTTGTTCAGTATTTTCCAAACAGGCAAAAATGGAAGAAAAATCAAAACATCACTGTTGGCTGGGCACGGTGGCTCACGCCTGTAATTCCGGCACTTTGGGAGGCCAAGGCGGGCAGATCACGAGATCAGGAGATCAAGATCATCCTGGCTAACACGGTGAAACCCCATCTCTACTAAAAATACAAAAAAATTAGCCGAGCGTAATGGCCGGCACCTGTAGTCCCAGCTACTCAGGAGACTGAGGCAGGGGAATGGCGTGAACCCGGGAGGCGGAGCTTGTAGTGAGCGAAGATGGCGCCACTGCACTCCAGCCTGGGCGACAGAGCAAGACTATGTCTCAAAAAAAAAAACAAAAAAAAAATCGCTGTCCTTTTTTGGCCTTCTATAAGTCAAGAGTATTCTGAAGACTATCAAGGGAGGGGTGTTTGGTTTGTGCCTTGTTTTGTTCTGTTTTAGCAGCCTTGGAAATCATGGATACCTCCCTTCCTTGAAGTTATCTTTCTCATGTATAACAACTGTATTGATTTATGAGATATAATTCACATACTACACAATTCACCCATTTAAAATATACAATTCAGTGGCTTTTAGTATAGTCACAGAGTTGTGCAACCATCACCGCCATCAATTTTAGAACATTTTCAACACCCTAAAGAGAAGCCACATCCCCCTTAACCATTACATGTCTCCTTCCCACTGCTCTAGTGACCACTAATGAGCTTTCTGTCTCTGTGGGTTTGCCTAGTACGGACATTTCATCGGAATGAAATCATCTAACATGTGATATCCTTAAAGGTTTCATAGCAGAAAGACATCTACGTGGGAAGGGACATGCTGAGTGTTTACAGAAAAGACACATTCATCATTTTATTTTATTTTCCCAACTTTATAAAAGTTTTCAAACATGCGGAAATGTTGAAAGAATTTTGTAGCAAACACCCTTTGCCCCATCACCAAGATTCTCCCAGCACATCTTCTTCTGCTTGCTTTATTTAGTGCACGCCTATCCACCTGTTCCAGAGATCACCACTGCAGCAGTGGGTTCTCAAAGGAGAACCTTCCAACCTTCCCGTGTTGAGAAAGAAAAATACTCAGTTTTACTAAATAAAATATCAACATTGGAGATTTCATAAGCCGAGAATGTTAGTGCATCAACATTAGAAGCCCTAAAAGATAAAATTGCATTCAAAGGCCAAAAAAGTCATAGACTAAGCTCTCCAGGAAAGGCCTGTAGGTTCAGGACAGGAGGACTGTGGACCAAACAGGTTTAGGAATGACAAATCCCTTGACAGAACTGGCTGACAACTTTGCTCACCAGTCAGAACAGGGCAGCCCAGGGAGCGAACAGGGGGATTGGCAGGGAGGGCAGCCATTCCCGCCTGTTGCTAATGGGCTAACTTCTCAAAGGAGCTTCTGGGATTCAAGGGTTTAAGTATCAAGTTTGACTGATGCATTTGGAGGGAAGAATTGAAAACTGCCTGAGGGAAGGTGCTTTGCTTTTTCTTTTGTGAGGCAAAAGCTTTTGAAAACTGTGACTGTACAAAGAGCCACAGCTCCTCTGAGGAGTCTGTTATGAGGCAACACATACTCAGATGTGGACAGCAGTGAGCACGGTGCCTGGAAAGGGGGAACAGCACCGCCGGCAGGCTTCGGAGCCACACACCACATCTCTGTCTCAGAGTCTATCCTCGACGACAGGGTTTAAGTCCTTGATGTGCACACTGGGCCCCTGGAGAGAAGGCGCCTGTTCTTACAGGCTGACCCCACAAGCCTGTGAGCCGTAAGTGGTGTGATTCGCTAAGGGTTGAATGGCACTGGCTATGTGTGTATGTGTATGTGTGCGTGTGTGTGTGTGTGTGTTGTGAAGACACATTTAATTTGAGTCCCTATGAAGCGAGGAGAAAAGATCTTGATGAACAACAGTTCAATAACTCCTGCCAGTATGTGCAATGTAATTCTTTTTAGTTAGTGAATTAGGCTTGATAGGAACTACATTAAAGCTTCTGTTGGAACAGGAATTCAAAATGCTCATCTTTGTAATTTACCCACTCAGTCACCAGTGTTTACCAAGTGCCAGTGGATGCCTGAGGAGAAGAGAAAGCAAATATAAATAAGCGTGTCTCTCGGCCTTCAAAGCGCTGTGCCCAGCAGGAAGGAAAGCACACAATTACGACATGCCGTTTTTATTGTATATATGTTTATGTATTTGGTTGGGCCATGGGAAATTGCTGATGTGATGGGTTTTGACCAGAGAAATGGCAACTGTGTGGTTCAACCTCATATTTAGATAGTATTGTCTTAGCTCAGGCTGCCATAACCGAATACCACGGACTGGGCAGCTTAAATACAGACATGTATTTCTCACAGTTCTGGAGGCTGGAAGTCCAAGATCGTGGTTCTAGCTGGTTCAGTCTCTGGGGAGGGCTCTCTTTCTGGCTTGCAGACAGCCACCTTCTTGCTGTGTCATCATGTAGCCTCATTTCCTTGGGGCATGTGCCTGGAGGGTGGGGATTAGGGAGCATACAGGATCTCCTTTTATAAGGATCCTCATCCTATCAGATCAGAGCTCCATCCTCATGACCTCATGTAACCTTAACTTCCTAAGGAGAGGCCCATCTCCAAATACTGCCACAATGGGGGTTAGGGTTGTATCAACATACAAATTTGGGGGGAACAGAAACAAACATTCAATTCACAAATATAAAGTGGATATATTATTTATGTGCATATACATCATATACTGTTATATATCATAGATAAGACATGAATATTATACATATGTGTATGTATACATAGTAAATATACCATCTATAGTAATAAGGTTTCACAAAAAAAGAAAAAATGGAAATGTAGAGATATAAACGAAATCATCTTTGTATTACTAGTTTTTTTGTTGACAAAAAAATTCTTATTTGCAAAAGAAATATAGGCTCATGGTAAAAATTTTAGCAACTGAGATAAGCAAAACTAAGAAAGATGTAACTCCCACTAGCCAGATACCACTACTGCTAAGACCCAGGCCAGACAGCGAGGCATCAGTGTTAAGAGCATGGGTGCTATGGTTGGACAACTCCATCACTTACTAGCTGTGTGTCCTGGAGACAGCTACTTAGTCCCTCGCCACCTCTGTTTCTTCATCTATATAATGGGCCAGTAATCCCACCCACATGAAGTTATTGTGAGACTTATATTAGCTGACCCATGTAAAGTGCTTGGAAAGTCCCTGGCACAAAGCAAGTGCTCAATAAATATTATCTGTGACTCTATTATTATCATCATCATGATCATAATTATTATTGCAACTGCTACTAGCATTCCCTTCCAAGGTATTTTCTCTGCCAGCAGCAGCAAATAGGTTTGGGATTATATGTCAAGCCCTGTGAATAAGAAGGGTTTGGCACACAGGGCTTCATACAAAGAGGGGTTTTGAAGCTGACCTGGCCATTGCCAAGTCATTACCGTGTTTGTGAGAAGGGGGCAGCAAGCCTGCCACATGTTTGCATGTGGACCCTCACGGTGCTATATGCATACCTACCTACTATAAAGATTTACTTCATATATGTTGTCATCTTGTCATGTTGTGTTCATCATGGCTTTTAATGTCTACGTAGCATTCCATTATCACTTTTGATCAACAGTTACCTGATTGCTTTTTTATTTTTCTATAGTAAGCATTGAAGGAGAAAATATAATTTTGCTAAATATTTCAGCCAAATAAGTTTGAGCTATGCTTTATTCTAAGGCCCTCTCTCAGATCTTCACAATGCAAATCTGAGTATTAAAGGCTCTGAGAATTCTTGTGCAAAGGGGGACCTCATTTGACATTATTAACCCGGCATTCCCCAGTTTTGGAATAGCTATTTCTTTAAGCTAAATAATTAGAGGAAGAATTTCTGGATCAAAGAATATGTATAGTTCCAAGAGATTTTCATTTATTTCCCTCTAGAATGTTGTTTTAGGAACTGACAAACTTGGAGATACCTCCTTCTGGGCTAAACTGTGACTTTTTAAAATCACAATTCGATGAAAAGTTCAAGACACTAAAATATACGGTGATATTCTTTTAAAAAATTCATGCAGTTGAACCGGGTACAAAGAATCACCTGGGTTTTTTGTTTGTTTTTGTTTTGTTTTCGTTTTTTTGTTTTGTTTTGTTTTGTGTTTTGTTTTTTGTTTTTTTTTGGTTTTTTTTTTTTTTTGAGCTTTTAGATTCAGGGGGTCCATGGGCAGGTTTATTACCTGGGTATATTGCGTGTTGCTGAAGTTTGGGGTATGAGTGATCCCATCACCCAGACAATGTGCATAATACCCGATAGTTTTCAACCCTTACACCCCTTCCATGCTCCCCCTTATAGTAGTCCCTAATATCTATTGCTCCCATCTTTGTGTCTGTGTGTACTCAATGTTTAGCTCCCACTTAGAACTGAAAACATGCAGTATTTGGTTTTCTGTCCCTGTGCTAATTCGCTTAGGATAATGGCCTCCAGCTGCATCCATGTTGCTGCAAAGAACACAATTTCATCCTTTTTCATGGCTGCATGGTATTCCATCGTATACACGTACTGCATTTTCTTTATCCATTCCACCATTGATGAGCACCTGGATTGGTTCCTTGTGCTTGCTATTGTGCATTGTGCTGTGATAAACATACAAGTGCATATGTCTTTTTGGCAAAACAATTTATCTTCTTTTGGATAAATACCCAGTAATAGGATTGCTGAGTCAAATGGTAGTTCTGTTCTAAGTTCTTTGAGAAATCTCCAAACTGCTTTGGACGGGGCTGAACTGATTTACATTCACACCAACAGTGTATAAGAGTTCCCTTTTCTCTGTAACCTAGCCAGCATCTGTTATTTTTTGACTTTTTAATAATAGCTATTCTGACTGGTGTGAGATGGTATCTCATTGTGGTTTTGATTTGCATTTCTCTGAGGGTTAGTGATGTGGAGCATTTCTTCATATGTTTGTTGACCGCACATATGTGTTCTTTTGAAAAGTGTCCGTTCATGTCTTTGACCATTTTTTAATGGGGTTGTTGTTTGCTTGTTGAATTGTTAAAGTTACTTATAGATCCTGGATCTTAGACCTTTCTTGGATGCATAATTTGTGAATATTTCTTTGCATTCTATAGGTTGTCTGTTTATTCTGTTGATAGTTTCTTTGCCAATTTTTCTTTTTGGTGCAATTGCTTTTGGGGACTTCATCATAAATTCTTTGCCAAGGTCAATGTCCAGAATGCTATTTCCTAGGTTTTTTTCAGCTGGATTCTTTTCTCGTCTTCTGGCAAGTCAGTTTAGAAGAGGTTGATTTATTCAGAAAGTATCCATTTTCTTTTTCTAGACTTCAGACAGGAAAACGTAAAATGAGCAAAATTCTTGTATATAAACTAGCTCAAAGGTTTGTGGAAGCTTTAAATGCTGCATGACAGGTAGCAGGTAGTCGATAAATGCCAGTTGTGAATATTGCTTTTCAGATTAAATAACAAGGCTGAAAGTAAATGTTTTGGACATGCTAGCTATTCTTCATACATCCAACCTAAAGGTAATCTTCCTGGTTTATTTATTTATTCAAATAATATTGAAAAATTCACACTATGAGCCGGGTCCTAACTAGCCCTGAGGATAGCAGTGAATGAGACAGTGTGGAGTTTCCATTCTAGTGGGAAGACTGGCAGTGAGCAAGCCAATGAATGTCTGATCACACAACCGGTGTGATTACAGCTTACAGCTCTTGCCCATGGGAGAGTCAACAGCATAATGGGATGGAGAGTAACTGGAGAAGGCTACCTTAGATGGGCTGGTTAGGAGGGAGATGACGTGTGATCTGAAGAGTGATAATGAACCAGCCAAGGAGAGAGGTGAGGGGGAGAAACCAACAGCTAACGCAAAGGCTGGGAGGATGGGAGAGCCTGGCTAGCTTTGGACTGGGGAACAGGGTGACTTGATGGTGGGAAGTGAGCAGGGGTCAGTCCCCAAAGCCACAAAGGGTTTGAAGCCTGAAAGGGACATGATGTACATTTTTTAAATCTCACTCTCCTGTTCTGTGAGCAACAGAATAGAGGACCCGGAGACTGCAGTAGGATTCTGTTTCTACACTAGTGCTAATGTAGAACCTCCTACATCCAGAAAGATGATAGCACAGCTGAGCCACATTCTTCCTGGCAACTGATGTTCCCACGTGTAGAAACACCTGGCATCCTTGTACAGAGGGAGGCTTGCAGGCCCAGGATACATCTCAACCGCCTTCCTAATCTTGGTACTTGACACCCCTGACCTCACGAGGGGCACCAAACCCAACTGCTTCCTGCAGGGATTCAGCTGCGCTTGTCATCACAGAGCCTTGAAATCCCTGGGGATATCAACTCCTTGGAATTCCAGGCTGCTCTTCCACTTGTTCCTGACACGTTGACTTTTCTGCCCATTCACTCACCCGTCTTTAACCAAGGCCTGTATGGCCAGACATGTGGCCACCCACTGCCTACATGAAGAGAGAAAGACAAAGTCTATCCCTGGGAGCTCACCATCTTGTGTGAAAATTACATCAGATAGTAAATGCCTTGGTGAAGACACGCATCCCAAGGGCAGGAAGCTCCCCACCTTGATCACTGCAAACTCCCCAGTCCCTAACAGAGTACTGGGAAGATAGAAGATGGTCAAAGCGTATGTACTGAATGAACACTGGAAATCAGTACACAGGGCTGGGAATGTGTGATTCTGAGCACTCCGTGGTGGAAATAACCCTCCAGCTCCTTCACAGAACAGCCAGCAGCATCACCTATTATGGCGATGGTGCCTCCAGATGATGATCCGTGAGCGCACACTGGACTTGTGCTCCTGGGTGAGCTCTCTCCGTGTGAAACCCAGATGCTTCTGTCTCCCAGGGACCCTGCAGCTCTCCTGGTAGCCTGGCCTCCATCAGGAATGCAGTCTCTGTAGATGGCTGTCTATCAGGATGCCACTGGAGAGGGAGGTCCAGTCATCACCTAAGCTAAGCACAGCGGCCTCTAAGAACCTCCTTGCTTGGCAGCTGGCCAGACCACATTCGCTGACCTTCAAGGCATAATGCGAGGCTCAGCCATCTATCTCACTGTGGTCCCTGCGGCAGCTGGCTTCATTTATTGACTTCTTGAAAGCGCCAATATCCCTGCTCAGCTTGGTCTGAGCTGGACTCAGAGACCCAGGTGCCAGGGCAAAGGCCATGGTGTGTCGATTAATCACCCAATAAAAATAAACTCTGAGAACAAACACAGAGGGGTGATTACCTTTCCCATTCTGGTCTTCTGACATCCCGGTTTGCTCTCCCAGTGAGCATGTTTCTTCGAGATAAACCACCCTGGGAAACTGAGCACCTGTCCAGACACCACCATGCCTTGGCATAAGTGGACAAAAGTGGAACGTGACCTGCAAGCAGTGCAGCCCGAGACTTAGGCAGAGAGCCCCCTGCCCCAGGTTGCGTGCTGCGGAGGGCCTTATCAGAAACTCTGAAGCGGAGCACCAGACTATTTTATTCTGCTTTTTGCTCTTGTAATAAAGTGTTATTAGTGTTTAGTCACCAGATTAAACCCCAAAGTCTTGCCTCCCCTCCTGTGACCATCCATGTACTCCAAATCATGAACCAAAAAACAGGGACCACCAACAGCCCTTACCAAAAGAAGACTGGAAGCATAAAAAAGCAACTTACCATGAATCAATTTAAAGCAAAGACCAAAGTGTGACTCAAAACTGAAAAAAATATATATATTTGGTTAAGATGTAATTGTTACCGAAGCACCAGGGGTTTGGTCTGGGTCCTGCTGTTCACCGCACTGAAAGCCAATCACTGAGACAACAAGACAAAAGCCACGGAAGAAGGCTTTAATCGGGTGCTGCTGCAGCCAAGGAAATGGGAGGTCAGTCTCAAATCCATCTCTGAAATGAGGGGTTAATACACCAGAGAGGAAATGTAACCATGTTTGGGAAAACAGGGATTAAAGCGGGGCAAGGAAGAGAAGTTGGTCAATAGGAAGCAGGTGGTCCTTTAGGCAATCCTGATGGATGAGGTGTCTGGCTCCTCATTATCCAGAGGCAGTGGTCTGGTAAGTTTCAGCTCCTTGATTTTATCTGGGAGACTTGATGGTTGGCTTCTTGAGAAAGGAACTCAGATAAGACAATTGTAACTTTCTCAAGTTTTAAGTCTGGAACGGATCATTTCTGTGGTTATTCAAAAAAAAAAAAACATAAGCATCAGTTCTATGGGACAATTTGATCACTTTATTTTGGAGAAAAAAATGATGAACAGAAGTTTGTTTATAAGTTTAACCCCAATAATAGGCTAGTCTCAGAGTGAACACAGATGAACCAAGAATTGCTTTGCTTTTGACATAATTTTTACAACATCCCTTGACAGTACATGCCAAACTTCACCTTGTGCTCAGCTTATGCCACGCATTTATAAAGAGGTTGTCTTTCCTAACCATTCAAGGGCTTTGTCCATTTCCCAAAGGACCTCTCCTTAGTCCTTTGCCAGTCAAATCACTCTTTTGAAGCAGTTATAAATCCACTGTCCTTTCTCTTCTTCAATCATTGATTCCCTTCTCTCCATTGCATTTTCACTTGTCATGGATTTACTTATGATTCCTTTTTTTCTTCTTTTATTGCTTTACTTGTAGTTGGCAAATAATAATTGTATATATTTATGAGGCATAATGTGATGCTTTGGCCTTTGTATACATAGAAACTTTGATCAACATCTCCCCCTTCCTCAGCCCTCTCCCTGCTGCCATGAATTTGACTCTTTTAGATTCCACAGATACATGAAATAATAAAGTATGTGTCTTTCTGGGCTTGGCTTATTTCACTTAGTGTAATTCTTATACTCTGAGTATCCTCCTAGAACCCTACATCTTTTGTGAGATTGACAGTCATACTTTGTGCTGGACTGGTACATCTTTGGGATGGTTTGTCACTGGGAGATAACTCAGGAGGTTGCTGACCAGGTAGATACCAGGAGTAAGCGGGATATTTGGCTGCAAGACAGAGATATAGGCCTGATTGGGAGTTCGTTCATGATGTTGTAAATGGAATACTGGGGTGACGAGCAGTCCTTGTGGGTCTTGTTCATATTTGTATATTCAGGCCTACCAATGCAGGGAAAAAAGGATAAAACACACGGAATGAAAAGAGTGTGAACAAATGGATGAAGAGCCTCACACCAAGGAAAGCTTACGTTGCTACCAACTGGTACTGAACTCCAAGTCATCCTGTTCTTTTCCAAGCGCAGTTTCTACTGCTTAGAAAAAGCCACCCAATCTGGATACGTGGACGTAGCAAATTTAACCCTAAACCTAGACTACCTATAGGATCAGGCTGGATCAGTCATTAATAATGATAATGATAATTAATCATGAAAGCTATCTTGTGGTTGCACCTTAAAGCATCTGTGTGATGCTTTTACCCACACTAACAGTGTTCAATCCTGTTTTCATCTAGGATTGATTAGTGTGTTTCTGGATTTCAGAAATCGGATAGCTTCTGAAGTCTCAGCCTGTTAATATGGTAACTAAATATGTTAAGGTCCTAGTCTCTCAATGTTTAATTACTATTTAATTTTTTATTTCCTAATTTACTCAATGTGTATGATATTGTTAGATCTGTGGCTTTATACCCTGAATCTCTTTGTCCGTATTTCTCTGTATTGCTTGGCAGTCAATTTGGTCAAAAGCAACAATGAAATGACCCTTACGAAGTGTCAAATGTCCCTTTATATGAGATATAAATGTCTTTGCAAAGACACTTATAAAGTTGTGAAGACGTTGTTTCCTTACTCTAATAGCTGCTGCGTTCACGTAGGTTTCAAAAATGGGGTGGGGGAGGGCAGTGGCAGTGAGCGCCTAGGGGAAACTATGTCAGTCATCCCTGGAAATAAATTTGCAAAACGGACTAGCAAGCCCTGACTAGGAAAAGCCCAGCCACAGCAAAATCTCATTGCAGGCATAAAAAGGTCCTATTGCAGCAGTTGGGAGACCTTTGGTCAATTCTAACAAAGAATTAATGGCCTCGAACAAGACTCCAGGTATGACCTTTGCCAGGAGAAACTAGGAGCAGACTTGCTTGCCTGGAACAGGTGGTGAGAAGTTTTCAGAGAAGATGTGTGCAGTCCCTGGCAAGTAGCCGGTGCCCAGGAAATGTCAGTTCCATTGTTTGCCAGGCAAGGCTCGGTGCACGTGGGGCTCACACACAAAGGAAGAGGTTAGAGAGTCCGCAGAAAAGGGTGGGAGCTCAAAACAGTGGTTCTCAGGCGTTTGTCTGCAGGCACGCCGGTAATTCATGCTGACCATACCCACAATCAGTGGCACCTAGCTGTGGCCCCACCCCTTTCCTGCCCACTATTGAAAGTGACTGCATGGCAAAGAGTGCCTATTTCCTAGACTAAATCATTCTCAGACTTAAGTTATTGCTGAGCACTGTTAGACACGAGTTCCTTGATATCTACGTCACAACTGAATAGTTTATCTCGGTGGTAAGTCTCGAAGTTTGACTTCGAAGTTATTAAGAGCCTTCCAATAAAAGAACAGTTTAAGCTAATATTGTTTCATCATTGATAGTGATGAAGATATTAAATTCACACACATGTGCTGTATAATTTTAAGCTTTTCTCAAATGTGTATGATTTTTATAAACAGAAATATAATTTTAAGAAAGTTTTATATCTCTCTTAAGATAGATATAAGGGTTCTTTTTTTTTTTTTAGGAAATATTGCCATCCTGTAAATTCCAGTCCTATGTTCCTGAGTTATTCCCCACTAAGGAAAGCCCAGCTGTGGGACATAGACCTGGGTTCCAGCTCAGAGTTTAAATCATTATTCTCAGAATGGTGGTTCTCAAACTTTGGTGAATCAGAGCCACCTGGAAAACATGTTAAAAATGGAAAGGTCCCATCATATCATCAACAGCCCTGATCGTTCTGATACACACCCAAATTGGAGAACCAGTGGCACAAACAAATGCCCAACCCTCGTGGGCTATTCACAAGGCAAACAAAAATCAAGCTATGCTTGGGAGGCAGAGATCCACATTGGAACCACACTTCTGCTGCTCGAAAGCTGCATGACTCGGGCAAGCTCCTAGACCACTCTGAGCCTTTGTTTTCTCATCTGTAAAATAAGGTGGCAATATCTACCTCCCAGGTTGATGAGGCAATGGCAGACAGTAATGTATATGAATACATACATCGTACGCCACCTCCTCAGTGATCAATGAATGTGTGCTTCCAGTTGTAGATACAACAGCAGAAAGTAAATGCTGAAAAATAGGAAAACACTCACAACGCATGATTTACGATGTGAGGGAGCCTGCTGGCATGGCCCTTGTCATGACAGTAATTAAATAACCATTTGTGTAATTACTAATTTATGTCTTGTCTCCCTGCTGGAGTGTAAGTTCCAAAAACTGGGGGGAATACACTGCTGTCTTGCCAACACCAAGCTCGGTGCCTGGCATGTAACAGACACCCAGCAAATGTTTATTCCAAATGAGCGAGTGAACAGTACGTCCCATGAAAAACCTGTGTGTGTATATGTATACATCGATACATAGGCTGGAAGCCTCTAGACAAAAATGTTAATAGTGCTTATCTCTGGAAGTGGATTAGGGTGATTTTAACTTTTTTCTTTTTTTCTCCTCTGTATTGTCTGAATTTTCTGCAATTAACACAGAGGACCAAACCAGTGTTTCGTTGGGTAAATGCAAGTGGAGCTGAAGCCACCAGCTACCACTGTGCCTACAAGAGCATGTTTTCTTGTGATTCCAGCTTCCTTGGGGGTTTCAATATGTAGTCTCTAGAATTAAAAGGGTTTTGGGCCGGGCGTGGTGGCTCAGGCCTGTAATCCCAGCACTTTGGGAGGCCAAGGCGGGTGGATCACAATGTCAGGAGTTTGAGACCAGCCTGGCCAACATAGTGAAACCCTGTCTCTACTAAACATACAAAAATTAGCCAGGCATGGTGGTGTGTGCCTATAGTCCCAGCTACTCGGGAGGCTGAGGCAGGAGAATCGCTTGAACCCGGGAGGCGGAGGTTGCGGTGAGCCGAGATCGCGCCACTGCACTACAGCCTGGGCAACAAAGTGAGACTCCGTCTAAAAAAAAAAAAAAAAAAATAGGTTTTAGGAGAAACAGAGAAATAGGAATTTAGTGATTTCTGAAGATAAATAGAATTTATTCTTAATCACCATTTCCTTGTCCTGATCATGGACTATGCAAAAAAGAGCTCACACAGCAGGCCTGAGACTGCTGTCCCTAGCAAGGCCTGCCTGCAAGGTTGACCTCAGCTGGTATGTAGAATCTTGGATGTGGGGAGGGCTCCCACTCTCTTAACTGATAAGAGTGACTCACTGTACCTAAACTGCTTGTGCAAACAAGTGTGGTTTATGCTGAATTTCTGCTTTCCCTCTGGGAGTCAAGAATTTTGCTAATGCTGGGTGGAGGGTGCCTATGTGACCAGCCCCCAATAAAAAAACCCGGGGTATTGAGTCTTTGGTGAGCTTCCCTGATGGAGAACATTTCACGTATGTTGTCACAACTTGCTGCTAGAATTAAGCACGTCCGGTGTGACCCCACTGGGAGCGGACCCCTGCAAGCTGGTACCTGGTTTCCCCGGGATGTTGCCCCATGTACCTTTTTTCTGTGCTGTTTTCCCTGCATATTTTCACTGTAATAAGTTTTGACCATTGAATATGACGATATGCTGTGTTCTGTGGGCCTTCCTGGCAAATCACTGAACCTGGGAGTGGTCTTCAGGACTCCCAGCACACAAACCCACCTAACTAAGCCCCCGTTGACAGCATGTATCAGATCCAAGGCAACTAAAGGGATGGGAATGTCTGGAACAGCATAGAAGTGGGAGTTTGGCTGGGGCAAGAGAGACAGATGGCTCTTTTGAGAGACCTGCCTATGGGGGAGTGATGAATGAGCACTTTAGGATGAAGCGCCTTTAGAATTCTGGGTCACTCAGCACATGGGTCAACCAATGCGTGTTAAAGAAGGTTTGTACTCTCATTCGCTCCCTCATGCATGCATTCAACAACTGAGTACCTACCTACTCAGTGTGTGCTGGCCACTCTTCTAGAATCTAGGCATGAAGGGTTGAGTAAGATAGATGAGGTCACTGCACCTAGGATCTCACGTTCTAAGTTGTAGGGCTGGCCGGGGAAGGAGGCAGACTTTAGACGGACCATCCAGAGTGGCTTCTCTAGGGAACACAGAAGCCTTGGTGTTGGAGCTGAGATCCTACAAAGCATAAGACACACATGAGAAAATCTAAGAGGCAAGTAGAAAGGTGTTGAGACCAGCAATAATTTACTAATTTCAAGGAATGAAAGGAAGGCCAGCGAGTCTGTAACTTAGGGAGGCTGAGGAAAGAGGTAGAAAATGCAGATAGAAAGTCAGGCAGGTCCAGATGGATCCTCTAGGACCTTAGAGACCATGGTTAAGAGTTTGGATCTTATTCTATACCCCATGGGAAGTCACTGGAGGGTTTTAAGCCCGGGATTCACATGCTGTGATATAACACTGGCTGCTCTTTGGAGCATGGATTGTAGCAAGCAGAAGAGAAGCAAAGAATCAGGTGCATTGCAGTGGTCTACACAAAAGACGATCCCTAGTGGTCTTACCACCTACCTCCTACAATGATCCAAAGAAAGTGAACCCACACCACAGCTACCTTGGTCCACTGCATGTGTGGAAGGTGATGATTCTCTTGGGCATGATATATATTACTTGTTGTCATGGTAGGGATCAGAATGTCTGTAAAAAGCAAAGTTTTGGTCCATGTGCCATCAGAAGATGCCAGCTGCCGTATGCCAGTCAGAATTTTCATGTGCTAGAGCCTCATGCAGACATCCACAGGATTTCACCAGGGGCTCTGGGATGCCTGGGAAGGGGATCCAGGGAAGGGGCTGCAGGTGTCAAGAGCCCCTGCCCTGTTCTCAGCTGTTATGGAGTCACAGAAGCTCATAGCTCCATGAAAGGCAAGGCAAGAAGTATCCTATCCTCCCAACCCCAAGAGGCCCTGCCCAGGCCACTCACTGGACAGCTCTTCTTGTCCACATCTGCTGGTTGTGGCATCCGCATCCCTGGGAAATTTGCTAATTTCAAGGAATAAAAGAAAGGCCAGTGAGTCTGTAACTTAGGAAGGCTGAGGAAAGAGATAGAAAATGCGGGTTGAAAGTCAGCCAGGTCCAGATGGATCCTCTAGGGCCCTAGAGACCACGGCAGTCCTTTCTGTTTACTGAGACTGCTTTCTTTGGCTCTGGTTTCCTGGGAGAGGAAGAGAACAGTACCCTGGACTGTGATGGGCTGTGACTGTCTAACTAATCTAGGATTCTGGAATTCACTGGCCATTCGATTTTATCTATACATTTTGTCAGAAGATTTGAAATATGCCCTTTACTTTACACTCAGGGCCATAGCTACATGAGCTATTTTAAGATAGTGTATTTCCTTCAGTTGGGAGTTCTGTGTCTTTCTGGTTCTGCTTTTAATAATAAATACAGGGTCCAGTGGACTGAAATCAAGTAGGGTGTGAAGTATTCCCCTACTGTTTCCCTTCTTTCCTACAGTTTTACAGGGTTGTTTGTATCCTTCAGCGGGAATATAAAAATACCCTGTATCTCCTCTCCTTTCGTAGTTTTTATTTTCTAGGTTTCTCGTAGTCTTTCCTATCCTACTGTGTGTATATATATATATGCACCATATATAGAGATAGATCCATCTATTACTATATCTATAATCTCTATATATAAATTTTATATGTATATAATCTGTGCCATGTCTAGTGCTCTGTTATATTGCATTGATCCACTTGGCTATTGTGCACTAATTGCCCAATATTACTTTGTGAAATTTTTAAGTCTAAACTGAAAGGAAAGCTATGCTAAGTCATGTAATGTTGGCACCTATGCTGCACAAACATGGGTCCCCTACATCAGGGGTCCCCAACCCCTGGGCCACGGATGGCCCCAACTCCTGGGCCACGACATCAGATTGTTATTGGAGCACAAACCCTATTGTGAACTGCACACGCAAGGGATCTAGGCTCCGTGCTCCTTATAAGAATCTAATGCCTGAACTGAGGAGGAACAGTTTCATCTCCAAGCCATCCCCCACCTGTTCGTGGAAAAATTGTCTTCCACGAAACCAGTCCATGGTGCCAAAGAGGTTGGGGACTGCTGCCCTACCTCACAGAAAGTGAGTGACCCCAAGAAGTCTGCAGAAGGGACTTGTCAAACCTTTGATCTCTTTCTCCTTCCCACCAATACTTGAGCCCCTGAGGGCAGAGGCTGGCAGCCCTTGGCTCTGGAAGAAGTCCTTCCAGGTCAACAGCTGGCCCTGGCCACTTGCCTGGAAGCTTTCTTCCCTGCTCTGAGGGGGCCCTGCTGAGAGTGAGCCCGCCTTCCAGGGCGGTGCACGCCCCAGTCACCCCCACTGCATTGCCTGCAACTCGGATTCTGTTAATCAGTTTGCCCTGCGTCTCCCAACACTGACACCCAGAAGAGGCCAAGGCTTGGCAAGCACTCACAGCAGCTTCTGTGAAGCTACATTACAGGCTGAAATGAGCTCAGTTTTTAATTTGATTTTTTTTCCTGTAACAAGCAAAGTTTACATTACGGATAAATTGCCCGGAAATTCCAATTTAATAAGGCGTATGCATTTTTCAGGCCTAGAAGCATTGAAAACATCTTGCACACTAGTATTTTTACACTGAAAGGTTTATTAAAAAGACAGCTTTGAAAATGTCAGAAATTTACATAGCGCGCCTGGCCAATTGGTCAAAAAGGCTGATTGGACAAAAGCTCATGGAAGCCAGGAAGCGGGAGAGCAGGCTGCTCCATGGTCTTGAGCTGTTCTCCCTCCACATCAGGAACGATGGCTCCACCATTCAGTGTCTCCACCCAGCTCTTAGTTCACGTCATATGCGTGCTCAGCAAATGAGTGTCCCTCTGTCCTCCTCTGTCTGCAGGTGTGGTTCTGAGTAGGAGCAGCAAGCTGGCCTTCCAGGGCATCTGTGGGGCAGGCACACCTCCTTGAGGTCTCCCATTGGAGGAGGCACCAAATAAAATAAGCAAACTGGCTGGGTGCGGTGGCTCGTGCCTGTAATCCCAGCCCTTTGGGAGGCCAAAGCAGGTGGATCGCTTGAGGTCAGGAGTTCAAGACCAGCCTGGCCAACATGGTGAAACCCCACTCTACTAAAAATAGAAAATTTAGCCAGGCATGGTGGCAGGTGCCTATAATTCCAGATATTTGGGAGGCTGAAGCAGGAGAATTATTTGAACCCAGGAGGCAGAGGTTGCAGTGGGCTGAGATCACTGCCACTGCACTCCAGCCTGGGCGACAGAGCAGGACTCCATCTCAAAAAATAAAATAAGCAAACAGAGGGGAGCAGAAAGAGTCCTGTGAAAGCTCGGTTAAATAGCACAGCTCTGGATACTTGATTATTATTATTTTTTTTTTTTTTTTTTTGAGACAGAGTCTCGCTCCGTCACCAGGCTGGAGTGCAGTGACGCGATCTCGGCTCGCTGCAACCTCTGCTTCCCAGGTTCAAGCAATTCTCCTGCCTCAGCCTCCCGAGTAGCTGGGATTACAGGCACGTGCCACCACGCCCAGATAATTTTTGTATTTTTAGTAGAGACTGGGTTTCACCATGTTGGTGAGGCTGGTCTCGACCTTGTGACCTCGTGGTCCACCCGCCTCGGCCTCCCAAAGTGCTGGGATTACAGGTGTGAGCCACCGCGCCTGGCCAATTATTTCTTTAAGGAAGAAAAAGAGTGAGACACCGTCCTGTAAAATCATCCAAGCCCTGGCTTTCCCTGGAAATGTGGCCTAACCATGCTGAGTATTGTTTCTGAGGACTGCCTCTGAGTTCACGTCTCTAAGCACTTTATTGAATACAACTGCTTCTTTGACAAGAAACAAGCAAACATGCTAATTGTACAGCAAAATTATGGCATCATGAGACAAAAAAATAATGACAGAGGGAGCATCAAAGAGCATTGCTTGTACGCCAAACATGAAAGCCAAATTTATTTAATTCAGTTTTTATTTATCTTCTAAACTGAGTTGAGTAATCAGGGAATAGAATGCGGTTCATTTAAAAGTTTCATTATTTCTAATATGTTGAACCACTACCAATCACTCCTGGATCAACAGGAAACTTGTTACCTGATGAGTTGCCTTTTTTTTTTTTCTTTTTCCATCCCCATGATTGTTCCAACTGAAGGAGGAAAGATGTAATAAACCTTTACCGGGCACCCTCTGTGTCCAGGCACTCTACTCAGCCCTGGGGGTGCAGAGCAGACCACCCTGGCCTTAGGCATGAAAAACACTGTGTACCGAGAAGCCCAGCCCCTGGAATCCAGCATGCTGGTGCTACATTCCAGCTCTGTGTCTTATTAACTGGGCCGCTTTTGACAAGTTGCTAAGCCTCTCTGATTCTTGGTTACCTCAACTTTAAAACAAGGATGATACCCACTTCATCAGGTTGTCATGAGTCACAAAATATAATATATAATATAATAAATAAATGTCATGAGTCACAAAAATAAAGGGTTTAGCACCAAGCTGGGCCCAAGGAAGCACCCTGTGTGTCTATTGACCAACTTTTACCTATCCTGACACCAAGGAGCTTAGAGTTTGGTGGAGATGGCAGAGCCGTCCGGGCCCGAGTTAGGCTCCCAAAGGCATTTTTACCAGTGCATGTGCCTCACACAGACCTAGTAAGGGTGATTAATTCTACTGGGAAAGTCACACCGGGTGAACGAGAGGAGACATATGAGTGGGGTCTTGAAACAGAAGTTTGCCAGGTGGAAGCATAAATGACTCTTTAAATGAAAGCCTGGTGTTTTTAAAGCAGTTCATTCTCATGAGTAATTCATCACTTCTGTTTTCACAAAATAGTGAAAGGATCATTGCAGCAGCAAGGGCGTGTGGAAGCCCTGCGTTGGCCTTATCCGTTCTCCCCATCTGTCCCCTGTCACAGTTGCAGCTTCAAAACATTGTTCCCCGAGGCTCTGCTGAGTCGGATGTTTCTGAAACATTCCGGAGGACAGTGTGAGTCACATCAGGGAGGACACACAGGGCCGTGACCCCAGTGAACCATTAACACACCCATAGCCTGACTCTGCAACGGCTCCCCTGAGGGCGCTCTGCACAAAACCAAGCCCTTTGTGTCAGCTTCAGTTTGCCCTCACAGCTACCCCCACAACACTACTGGGACTCTCCCCAAGTCACAGACGAGGAAGCAGAAACACAGAGAAGTAGATTGCCAAGCTCACTGTTAGAACCCAGGTCCTTTCCTCTCCAGAGTCCATGACTCTAATGCTCATGTGATGCTGGCGATGTGAACGGCTGGGCGGAAGCAGCAGAGGGTGACAGCAGGCCTTGGCACCAGAGATCCAGCCTGCAAATCCCAACCATGCCCCATATTAGCCAATGACCTTGGCAAAGTTCACATATCTCTAGGCCTCTCAGTTCCTCATCTGTAAAAGGGGAGGAATAATATTATCAACCTCCCAGGGCTGGTGTGAGGGCTAAAGGCGTAGATGCTGGAAGCTCCTGGAGCGCTGTCCAGCCGGCGCAATGTAAGGCTCGATGCTGCTGCAGCTGTGTTACTATTAATATTAAATGGAGGCTGCACCCCGAGGCTGTTTTAGGAAAGAACAGGCCAGACGCCTTCCAGGAAGCATCAGCAGGAGCCTCTCCTGGCGTCCTTCTGCAGTTGGGGGGTCTGGTACATCCACTTTGCAGGACAAAAACTTGATTTGATTCTCAGGTCAGTTCACATGACCCCAACACAAAAAGAATTGATACCAACCCAGACTGCCTCTGTGTGAATTAAATTTAAAACAGCACTGCATCAGAGCATCTGTCAATGCCGACTGGAAACCCAAAGACCTCCAGATGATTGGTTCTGAGACTCCAGGAGAGGCTGGGAACACTCGGAGGGGCTCCTGATGGTGGCCAGGCGAGGGTGGTAGGCGAATTGCTGTCTGTCCTGGGTCGCCATGAGGCTTGTGGTGACTGCATAGACGCCCATTCCCTTTGTCAGCCAGCAATTTCTTATTCCCTGCTCCCGTTCTCAACAACCCAAGTTGAACATCCCTTCTTCAGTGACCACAGCCTCCCCCAGGTAACAATCCCATTGCAGCCCCCAAGATGACCTTTAAGTCATGGACAAGGGCAGTTCTTCTTCTCCTTGGCCACACAGGAGGCATCCCCCTTGCTTCCACCTACATCTGAATAATCCCACCCACCGCACTTCAATTCAACCTAACTCTATCCTCAGAGGCCACCTTTTCTCAGAATTCAGTATCTTCTTCGAGGTAAGATCCTTCAGATGAAACATACCTGCTGACTACCCACCCTGAGTCACTAAGTTAGCTGGGGAGCAGCAGTTTTGAGTGTGGGTGCAGGGTTGCAGCTCCAAGGTCAGACCACCTGGGCCCATGTCCTGACTCTACGACTTGCGTAGCTGTTGGTTTGTGCCTCAGAGTCCTCATCTGTAAGTGGGGATGGTATACCTACTATAATAAATTAGTAATGCCATGGTAACAAAGTATTGCAAACATGGAGGCTAGAAATTTATTCTCCCACAGTTCTGGAGGCCAGAAGTCCAAAATCAGTCTAACTGAGTCAAAACCAAGGTGTTGGCAGGGCCACACTCCATCTACAGGTCTAGGGGAGGATCCTTCCTGCCACTCCCCACTTCTGGTGGCTGCAGCATTCCTTGGTTTGTGGCCGCATCACTCCAATCTCTGTCTCCATGGTCATGTGGTCTTCTCCTTTTCTGTGTCTCAAATCTCCTCTGCCTCCCCCTGAGGACACTTGTGATTGCATTTAGCAACCCCCAAACACCCCCAAGATAACCCAAAATAATCTCATCTCAAAAACCTTAACTCAGCTCTGCAAAGTCTTTGCTCTATAAGGTAACATTCCCAAGTTCCAGGATTAGGAGGTAGGTATCTTTTTCCCGTGAAGACTCGGGGGTAATTTGCTCCAAGCACTTCAGTTGGAGATTTTCAATCCTGTTGGTTAAATCAGGTTTTAAACATCCTTAGACCCAAACCTGTCCATACAAGGCAGAGAAAATCAACTTCATATATCTTTACCAATGTAAAGATTCCCATGTCTCTTCATGAGGATATACTTCAAAGATCGGTAGGAAATGGCAGCAAAGTGCCAACAGCATCTTTCTGGCTTAGGTCTGCAAGTGGCACATTATCCAAGCCGCCCAATTCAAAGAAAGCTGAGTCATGCCCAGTTGAGTCTCCCTGATAGATAAGACTATTATTTCTTACTCCATGCATCTATATTGTTTAAATCTCAAAAGAGCAACCTCAAAACAAGTAACATTTTAAAATCTTGGATGATTTCCCATTATCCAAAGTCAAAACCTCTTAAAACAGTAGTTCAGCTTCTCTATAATCTTGTCTAATCTGTTTCTCAAAACTCATTAACTTTTAGTTCCCTTGAAGAAACTGTTTCAAACACAACCCTCTACTTTCTAGTCCCTAAATATCCATTTATTCGACAAATATTTATTGAGTGTCGCATATGGGCTAAGCAGTGTTCAAGCAGCTGGTGTCACAGCAGTGAACAAATTTCTTGCCCTCCTGTAACCTACATCCTAATGAATGTCTCTGTTCTATCTGTAATAGTTTGGCTGTGTCCCCACCCAAATCTCATCTCAAATTCCCACATATTATGGGAGGGACCCTGTGGGAGGTAATCGAATCATAGGGGCAGGTCTTTCCCATGCTGTTCTTGTGATAGTGAATAAGTCCTATGAGATATGATGGTTTTATAAGGGGACACCCATTTTGCTTGGTTTCGTTCTCTCTCGTCTGCCACCATGTAAGACGTGCCTTTCACCTTCCACCATGATTGTGAGGCCTCCTCAGCCACATGGAACTGTGAGTCTATTAAACTCTTTCTTTTGTAAATCACTCAGTCTTGAGTATGTCTTTATAAGCAGTGTGAAGACAGACTAATACAATTTGTTAACTCATGTTCTCCCTTCCTGGTTTGTCTGTCCTCTCACTCTCTGATGACATCTTATCTATTCCTCCTGTCTTGGTTTGGATGCTGCATTCTCTGTGAGGTGCCCAATAATTGCCCTGGATCAGAGGTAGTGAGTTCTTCCTCCAAGCATTGATGTGCCCTGCTTGTACCTTCACAACAGCACTTCTCCCACTAGTCCACACACAAGATACATCTCAGGTGTGAAAGAAACAAGACTGGACGTGGACTCAGGATTTGGGCTGTGAATTCTGCTTTGCCTCTGTGAGAGCTGGGCAGATGGCAAGAACATCTTCCTCCTCGGAGTGTCAAGAGGAATGAAGGAGGCACACATGCAGAGTGCTTAACACTAAGCAGACCCAGAGTCAGTGTCCTCTTGACTTTGTGAATGAGCAACTGTAACAGAAATGATGGTTTTGGATTTTTGTTACCTAGGATCCAGCACCTAGCATAGGAGCTCATGCCCTGCACTCTGTAAATGTTTCTTGAATCTACTTTGAATGCAGAGTCTGACACTGTGGGGATTTTTTTCAGGTATTCTGTTTACAAGGACCCAGCAGGCTGGCTGAATATTAACCCCATCAATGGAACTGTTGACACCACAGCTGTGCTGGACCGTGAGTCCCCATTTGTCGACAACAGCGTGTACACTGCTCTCTTCCTGGCAATTGACAGTGGTGAGTACTTGATAAAGACCATCAAGGGTATACTTTTCTGCTACAAATATACTTTTACATTTTAAAATTTCTTCTGATACACCCAGGGGTGTTCTTGGGAAGAATGTAAGTGTGTGGGAACAGCAAAGTAAATGTTTAAATATACACATGTTGAGTTCAGTAATATCTCCAAGTCCCAGAATCCTCGGATCTTTTTGGAAAGTGAGTAATGTCTGGTGAGAGGTCAGAGCAGTGAACTCACCCTGTCCCATCTTGGGCAGGCGTGGAGGTTAGAAAGCCACGCTGATGTGCTTTGTCTTGGTGTCACGCTCTCATTTGCAAAGAGGCTCTTGGACTTAATACAAGTTGAAAGTAAGTCCCAGAGGACATCACTGACCCTGACCATTGAATTGTTCTTGTAGCTTTTATCCTATTATGATGCGCTGCCAAGGAAAGGCATCAGGTACACTCAGTTAGCAGCTGCACAACCACAAAGCAATTGCTGTTCGTTCAAAAGATGGTAATGCACTATCCATATGCCAGCCCCTGATTAGATGCTGGGGGCGCAGCAGTAAACAAAATGAAAGCTGTCCTCATGGAGCTGACATGCAGAAAGGAGGCAAAGTTCAAAGTGCCATGATTGTTCTCTGCTCCTTTGAGATCAGACTGTAGGGCACAAGGGCAGAAGGAGGGCAACCTCTTAGGAGAGTGCATGGTAATCTATGCAAGATGGTGGCCTGGACCAGAGACTAGGAGGGGATGAGAAAAAGAGAGGTCCTATATACTTTGAATGCAGAGCTGACAGGATTTGCCATTAACTGAGATGAGGGGATTCCAGTTGGTTTGAGGACATGTTAAGCTGCAATGTGTATTGTGTCAATCACACAAGAAGTTTTGTTCTCCCTATTATTCCTAAAAGCCAGCTGTTTATGGCTAAAGACTCAGTTTTGAGTCCTTCCATATCAAGATGAATATTTATAGCTGCCCATTGTTATACTCAACAAGGGTGAACTAAGAGTTCTCAGTCCTGGTCCTCATATGCCAGCTACTCACACAAACCATTAGGAGACAAGTCTAAGAAGTGAGCAATCCATGTGACATGCAATAAGTAGAGAGTGCTTCACAATAAAGGCGAGCCTTGAGGTTAGCCTTGAAAGACGGGTAGGGTTTGGATGAGTGGCATTACCCAGAAATCCAAGGCAGACGAATCAAAGCTAGAAGGGGGCACAGCACGGGAGGTAAGAAAAGGAACAAATAACTGTTGTGTCTGCTATAAGTGCATATATAGGAAACTATTTGGATGTATGTGGAAAAGTCACATCTTCAAAGCTAGATGATTCTTTTGATAGAACAGGGAACCAGGAGACCCTGAAACTTCTTGAGGAGGAAACTGACACGATGAAATATCAGGTAGACAATGTTCAGCAACTGAGAGCTGGACCAGATCTTGTGCTTGGTCCTGGAGACTCATGGATGAATAATACATGGTCCTTGTGTTCAGAGGGCTCATGAGTTATTTGGAAGGTTAGTCAAGTACACAGAAGATCACAGTAGAGTGTTCTAACTGTTCTGATGGAGCTAAGCCCAGAGAAGCCCCTGTCCAGCCTGGGGGGTAGTCATGGAGAGCTGCCTGAGAGAGGGGACATCTCACCTGCGTAATGAAGGATATGTTGATTAGAGGTAGGGCATGCTAGTTCTGGTGTTAAGAGTTAGTTGGCAGCTTCTGATTGGTTAGCCTTAAGTTTCATTTTTCTTTAATATAGTCATTTATAAGAAATAGCTCATGTTGGCCGGGTGTCTTTGTCAAGAGCTTATACTGAACGTGAGCTAGAGAAATGCAGTATTCAGGTTTCTGGTCCAGAAATCAGGAGTGATTATTTCATCAATATAAACAGGGGATGAGTTTCAGAGGATTGGTCCTTCCTGTTTTCGGAGGGTGGGTGTTGAGATTATGTCCCAGAAGAAGCTGGCAAGATAGAAATGGAATAAGGAGAGATTTTGATTAGGGAGTTGCCCATGCAAAAGAGATGGGACTTATCAGAACAGAAAAGCTTTCCAGAAGGAAGAGGTCTAGACAGAGTACTAAGTACATAATCAGGGATGAAAATAAGCCAAGAATGTTTAAAATGCTGTGTGAAATGAAAAGTATCCATTATTGATCAGCTAAAGTAACAATGGCAGGGTTCTGTACTATGTAGAAGTATCTGTATCTGTAGAGAAATTTCTCAGCAAAGAATGTCATGAAGCATGGATGAAATATAGTATAGTGTGGCTGGCATTTCTTTGTGAAATTTTTTGTGCAATTATAAATCCAAAGAAACTAGAAATGCAGTATACTTGAATTGTTACCAGAAGTGAGAGCCCTCTTTACAGGTATGCAGTAATCAATTAAGTGACACTGTGTGCCTATATACCTTGTCCCGAATATTAAGAAGAACGAAACCAAAATTTGCAGATTAGGAAACAGACATCGAATTTAGCTGACTTTCTAAAAGTCGTATCATTAGGATAGCATTTTTCTACCTTTAGTTTCTTGCATTTTTAACAGTCTTTAAAATTTCTGTGTGGAAGCAGCAATCTGGTCTAAACTTCTGCCATACCACTTACTAGCTATCTGATTTTGAAGAAATAATTTACAATGTAGTCAGGACCTAATGATACCTTACAGCTGTTTCTCATCTTTGAGACTCATTGAGTCTCATATGTTTTCTCAATATTCAGCATACACCTGTATGAACTGTCTGGCTGTATAACTGTGAAAGCTTCTTATAGACTGTGAGTCTCGTTTTCTATGTATACAAAATGAAGAAGATAATTCCTACTATAACGTTGTTGTGAGAAATGAGTGAAGTGCTGTACCCTCTAGATTCTCCATCAAAAGCCGTAGTAAATGTTCACTACATATTAACCCCACCCCGGTGGGGGTTTCAGAAAGGAAAGAGTAGAGCCAGGGATGATCTTTCCATGCCCCAAGAAATATACAGTTTGAAATCTACTTGTTGTCTAACTCTGTTAACACTAATATCAGACAAGGAAATTTAAAATCTGGTGCCACAGACGTGTCCAGAGAGCTAAAATGTCCCCAAAGATGTAATGGTAAATAGAAACCAGGTTGGCATTAATATACAAAACCATCGCTAGGAATAATAATCTTGAACAAGACCCAAAGGACTTACAGCAAAAAGAACATAAATTAAAAAGCCTTTATAAATCAGAGCAACTTTTGTTTAAAAGCTCCTTTTTGCCTCGCCAAAAACTTACCTCTAGGTATTATGTTTAACCAGGAAAAGTCAACACTATCTATTAGATCAAAGTTAGTAGGCCAAGCACGGTGGCTTACATCTGTAATCCTAGCACTTTGGGAGGCTGAGGTTGGCAGGTTGCCTGAGTCTAGGAGTTCAAAACCATCCTGGGCAACATGGCAAAACTCCATCCCCAAAAAGTATACAAAAATTAGTCACGCACAGTGGCACATACCTTGTAGTCCCAGCTACTCAGGAGGCTGAGGAAGGAGGATCACCTGAGCCCAGGGAGGTCAAGGCTGCAGTGAGCCAAGATCACACCACTGCACTCTAGCCTGGGCAACAGAATGAGACCCCATGTCAGAAAAAAAAAAAAAAAAAAAAGTAAATAGTGCTAACTCATCTCTCAACTTTATCCAAAGTGAGCATTTGTTTTTATTAGTTTTATAGAAATTTGATTTATTTGATGGAATGAGAGCATAAGGATTTTTGGCATATAACACTAGGAAAGCTAAACCAAAAATAAATTGATTTCTCCAAACAAAGAATAACTCGGGAATTTATGCCAAAACATGTTGATAAAATATATGGCTTCAGGAACTTCCATGTAGGATATAGTACAGAAGTATCCCCACTGTAAAACTAGAAAAATCTAGATAAATTATAAAAATCAGATAATATAAAAAATCTTAATTGTAAAGGAATCAGGGAACTGCAGAAGCAGTGACACCCAGATAAACTAAAATACCAAAGAGGGAAAAATCATTTCAAAAAGAAAACCTTTTTTTCCTCTGGGTGCATTTTCTGATTCTAGGTGAGAGTCAGGCTTGGCCCATGCAGAGAGCCTAAGATGGAGGGAAAGAAATTAGAAATGAGTGTCAGAATCACAGAGAGCTTTTGTGACAAACTGGAAACTTGAGGGGCTGCTTTTCCTCTGCGGACAAATGCCCTAAAGGACAGAGTGAAATCTCCTTGGGTCTCACAGAAAACAGAGACCTACCAAAGGAAGCAAGCTCTCCTCAAATACATAGCCATTCTCTCATTTAAGATATTTGCCAGATTTTGAAGGTACAAGGGGTTAAAGGATGGGGGGTGGGATGGCTGGAGAGTTAGGATGGTAACCACTGAAGAGAAGAATTGGATTTCCTGGAGCCTTTCAGGCTGAGATACTCTAGACTTTCATTCAAAATCCCAGTAGGGCCATGCCCAGCAACAGGGGTAAGCCAGAAGTTGACTCAGTCTTGTTCAACTTGCAGCACAGCCTGACCCTTTTCAAGCCCTTACTAAGTTGATGAAGCAAGTCTCCATCTGATACAGTTTGGCTCTATGTCCCCACCCAAATCTCATCTTGAATTGTACTCCCATAATTCCCATATGTTGTGGGAGGGACCCAGTGGGAGATAATTGAATCATGGGGGCAGTTTCCCCCATACTGTTCTCATGGTAGTGAATAAGTCTCACGAAATCTGATGGTTTTATCAGGGGTTTCCACTTTTGTGTCTTCCTCATTCTCTCTTTGCCTGCTGCCATCCCTGTAAGATGGGACTTGCTCCTGCTTGCCTTCCACCATGATTGTGAGGTTTCCCCAGCCATGTGAAACTGTACATTCAATTAAACCTCTTTCTTTTTTAAATTGCCCAGTCTCCAGTAGATCTTTATCAGCAGCATGAAAATGGACTAATACATCATCCTATCTGACTAGTACAAGACAGGGAAAAACATAGCAGAATATGTCCTCTGGAGCCTCTCCAATCTTTTTTTAATAATGCCCAATTTACAATTTTATAAAAATTACTTGACCTGTAAAGAAGCAAGAATGTGTAAGTGATGATCAAGAGAAAAATCAGACTACAGAGGATCCAGATATTTGAATTAGCACACAAGAACATTAAAATAAATATTAGTATGTTCAAGGAGACAGAATAAAAGATAGATTCAAGCAGAGAGAATTACACAAGAGGCTTGAAATCTTTAAGAAGGAATCAGATAGATATTCTGGAACTGAAATACATATCATCATATTAAAAACTCACTAAGTAGACTTAACAGCAGAACACATGATTTTTAACCTGGAATATGAATCTATAGCAAACACCACAAGGGAAGCACAATGAGGATAAAGAATGGGAAAAAATCTGCCAAAAGACTAGTGTGTGGAATTGGAGTTACAGAAGGATAGGAGAGCGATAATGGAGCAGAAAAAAAATATTTGAAGACATAATGTCCAGGAATTTTCCAAAACTGATGAAAGACATTCTCTCTATTAATTCAAAAAGTTTAGCAAACCACAAGCTGGATAAATTTGAAGAAAAACACACCTCAGGACGCTAAAATCAAACTGATGAAAAACAGTATCAAAGAGAAAATGTTAAAAATAGCCTGAGAATAAAAGAGGCATTTACCTACACATGAGCAACAATGTGACTTATGGCTGACTTCTAAGTAGAAATAATGGAATGTGGAAGGCAATGGAATAACATTTCTCTGAGCACTTTAAAGATACCTACCAACCTAGAATTCTATAATTCTCAAATTTTTCCCTTCAAAATCAAGGTGAATTAAAGACTTTTGGGGCAAAAAAAAAAAAATGGAATTGTGTTGCAAGCAGGTTTATGCCTTTGACTAAAGAGAATATTTCAGGCAGAGGGAAAATGATACCAGAGAGGCATAGAAACACAAGAAACATAAATAAAAATAGAAAGTTAAATATGTATAAAGTAAAAAAGTAAATAAAGTAAAATTGTAAGGACATAAGGAGTTAATATTTATAGAACTAAAATGCATGACCTCAATAACAGAAAAAGTGAGAGGCTATAAACGTAGTTAAAACAGTTTCTGGAGCGTTGGAGATGTAGTTAAAGCAATACTTTGTATTAGACTCTAATAAGTCAAGTATCTATATTGTATAACCCTTAGGGTAATCACTAAAAGAATATAAAAGAAAGTAAAACTAACAAATTAATGGAAGAAAATATGTTTGACTAATCCAAAATAAGATAAGAAAGGAGGGGGAAACAACATTAAAAAGATGGCCCAATAGAACAACAAAGTGATACAGTAAGTATATACCTAATTATACCATAGTAAAATGCAAAATGTAAACAGATTAAATATTTCAAGTAATATTATGACTATTTTTAAAAATCAGCAAACTAGATGCTGCATACAATAGACACATTTTAAATAAAAGAATAAAGAAAGAATGGAAATAAAAGAAAAATATACCTTGATAATACAGTCTCTCCTGAAAACACATGAAAGTGTATTCTAAAACAAGCTTGTCCAACCCACAGCCTGTGGGCCATATGTGGCCCAGGATGGCTTTGAATGTAGCCCAACACAAATTCGTAAACTTTCTTTAAACATTATGAAATTTTTTGGCGCTTTTTTTTATAGCTCTTCAGCTATTGTTAGTGTTAGTGTATTGTATGTGTGGCCCAAGACAATTCTTCTTCCAGTGTGGCCCAGGGAAGCCAAAAGACTGGACACACCTGTTTAAAACAAGAAACATGACAAGAGGTAAAGAGGCCATTTCATAATGATAAAGGGAGCAATCAAAAAGAAAGACATCACAATCCTGAATCTGTATGCACTGGACAGCACAGATTCCAAATATACAGAGCAGAGAAAACTAAGAAGAGAAGTAGACAAATCTACAATCATTGTGGGAGTCTTTAAAACCTCTCTCATATCAGCTTCAAGAAAAAACAACAAGGAGTAAAGCTGTAAAAGATTTGAACAAAATAATTAACAAATTTCATCAACTAACATATATAGAACTCTGAATTCAACAACTGAGTTCATTCTTTTCAAATTCACAAGGAAAATTACCTAAATTGTTTGCATGCAGAGCATATAGAAAAGTCTAACAAATGTTTTTAACTGCAATTATTTATAGTATATCCTCCAATCACGATGGAATTAAACCAAACATTAGTAGCAAAATATAACCAGAAATATCCTAACTGAACATAAAACAGTACACTTCCAAATAACTCATAATCAAAAACAAAAATAGAAATATGAAATGTCAAAACTTGTGGGATGCACTAAAGCAGTGCTCAGAGGAAAATTCTAGAAAATAGAAAGCAAATATACAAGACAAAATCAACAAATCCAGGCTGGGCATGGTGGCTCACTCCTGTAATCCCAGCACTTTGGGAGGCTGAGGCAGGTGGATCACCTGAGGTCAGGAGTTCAAGACCAGCCTGGCCAACATGGCAAAACTCTGTCTCTACCAAACATACAAAGATTAACCAGATGTGGTGGCATGTGCCTGTAATCCCAGTTACTTGGGAACCTGAGGCAGGACAATCACTTGAACCCAGGAGGCAGAGGTTGCAGTGAACCAAGATCGCACCACTGCATTCCAGCCCGGGTGACAGAGCAAGACTCTGTCTCCAAAAAATTTTTAAAAATTGAAAATCAACAAATCCAAAAGTTTGTCCTACAAAAAGATTAATAAAATTGTAAACTCATATCGAAACTGTTGGGCGAAAAGAGAAAAGAAACACAAATTACCAATATTGGGAATAAAAAAGGGAAAATGACTATAGCCATCAAAAAGATACAAAGATATTGTGAAGAACATTATGCAATATATTTGACAATTTGGATGTAATGGACAAGTTTCTCCAAAATTAAAACTTATCAAAAATAACCTAAAAAGAGGCCGGGTGTAGTAGCTAATGCCTGTAATCCCAGCACTTTGGAGGCCAAAGCAGGAAGATCACTTGAGGCCAGGAATTCAAGACCAGCCTGGCCAACATGACAAAGCCCCTTCTCTACTAAAAAATACAAAAATTAGCCAGGTATGGTGGTGCACACCTGTAATCCCAGCTGCGCTATGTCTCAAAAAAAAAGAAAAAATTTAAAAAGAAAATCTTAACTAGCCCAATGCTTATGGAAAAAAAAAAATGTTCTTGAAAATCTTTCTACAAAGAAAACTACAGATCCAGATGGCTTCACTACATGTTTCCAAATATTTAAGAAGGAAAAACAATCTTACACAAACCCTTCCAGAAGCAGAAATAGAAGAAATACTTCACCCCTCTTTTTATGAGACAAGATTTTGTCCAAAACCTGACAAGATCTTACAAGAAATTAAAATTGCAGACCAATCTCACTCATGAGCATAAATTTTTAAATTCTTAACAAAAATATTAATGAATCCCACAAAAATGATATGATTATCTCAAGAGTTGCATTTTGAAACATTCATGTTGATTTATGATTTTTTTTAAATAATGTTTAGCAAACTAGGAAACTTTTTTAGTCTGGTTTTAAAAAAAAATAACAGAAGGAGCTGCTGCTACAGCAAATATCTTGCTCAATGGTGAAATACTAAGAACTTTTTTTGTGACATCAGTCCCAGACAGAGCAAGAAGGCAAGCAAAAGAAATACTAGGCTTAGGAATTAAAACAAAGAAATCTCTTTATTCACAAATGATATGCCTAAAATAATCTAAAAGAATTTTCAGAGTATCTATTACTGATTTTAGTAAAGGTAATCAGGTATAAGATCAGTATACAAAATTAATTGTTTTATATACCCCAGCAATAAACAAATGGAAAATAAAATTCTAAAAGGTACTTTTTGCAATATCATCCAAAACACCAAATAGCAAGGTATAAATTTAAAGAAAGATATGCAAGTCCTCTACAATGAAAACTACAAATGACTGCCTAAGATAATTTTTTTCTCCCTATTTAAGCCCACATTAATAGAGAGCTATACCATGTTCATGGATTGGAAGGCTCAATGCTATTGAAATGACAATTCTTTTCAAACTGACCTGAGGGATTCAACGCAATACCATGCAAAGTCCCAATCCCAGCATGGGGATGGGGGCAGAAATTGATATGCTGATTATAAAATTTATATGGAAATACAAGGAGTGAAAAATAGCCAAGGCAATCTTGAAGAATAAGTTGTAGAACTTACACTACCATACATATATCCAGACCTATTAGAAAACTATAGTAATTGAAACCATGGTATTTGCACAAAGATAGGAAAAAGCTGACCAATGAAATAGAATAGAGAATTCAGGAAGAAATCCACACATACACAGTTTCTGATTCTAACAAGGAAAACACAACACAGCAGTGCAGGTGAGAAAGCATGGTCTTTCAATAAATAAGGCCAAGTTGATTGGATAAATGTATTTTTTAAAATGCATCCTGACCCCTCTCTTAACCCATATACAACAATTAATTCTAGATATATTACAGATCAAAATATAAAAGGAAAAAAATATGTATTTTAGAGAAAAACATATGAGAAAATATATGTCCTTTGTGTAAGCAAAGCTTTTTCTAATTAGGATACAAAAGTACTAACCACAAAAGAAAAAAATGATAGATTACATTAAAATTAAGAGCTTTGATTCATCAAATGACACAGTTAAGAAAGTAAAAAGATAACCTACAGAGTAGAAGATATTTATAATAAAAAGAAATGCTACAGGCCTGGTACAGTGGCTCATGCCTATAATCCCAGCACTTTGGGAGGCCAAGGTGGGCAGATCACTTGAGCCAAGGAGTTTGAGACCAGTGTGGGTAATAAAGCAAGACCGTATCTTTACAAAAAATAAAAAAAATTATCCAAGTGTTGTGGCACACACCTGTGGTCCCAGCTACACAGGAGGCTGAGGCAGGACGATCACTTGAGCCCAGGAGTTCAAGGCTGCAGTGAGCCATGATCACACCACTGCACTCCAGCGTGGAGGACAGAGTGAGATCCTGTCTCAAAACCAATTTAAAAAAAAAAAAAAAAAGAAATCCTATAATCTGTAAGCAAAAGATGCAACCCAAAGAAGAATAGATAAGAGACTTAAACAAATACTTCACAGCAGAAAATATACAAATCCTAACAAATGTATGAAAAGATGCTCAACTTAATTAAATAAAGATATATACATTAAATTATGCAAATATAAATTAAAACACAAATTAATCAAGGAAATACAATGAAGTGCAATACAGCAGCATACCTATAAAGTGGCTGAAATGAAAAGATGAAAAATACCAAGTGCTGGCAATGATGTGAAATAATTGGAACTCTCATACACAGCTGGTAGAAGTGTAAATTGGTATAGCCACGTTGAGAACAAAGTATCAACTAAAGCTGAACATACATACGCCCTATGATCCAGGAATTACATGCCTAGGTATTATCTATTCGACAGAAATGTGTTCCCCAAAACACGAGTGCCAGAATATCCACTATTCATAAGAGCCCAAAGTTGGAAATTATCCACATGCCCAGCAAAAGTAGAATAATAAATTGTGATACATTCACAAAATGCAGTCTATACAATAATAATGAGTGAATGAACTGCAACTATTCACAACAACGTGGGTGAATCTCACAAACATAGCGTGCAGCAAAAGAAGGCTGAAACGAGAAAACACATGCTAAATGACTGCATTTATATAAAGCTCAAACCCAGGCAAAATTAATCCTAGCCAGCAGATCACCTTGTGGATGGGTTTCTTGATCTGGTAGTACTAGACTACATGGGTGTGTTCAGATTGTGAAAATTCTTCAAACTGTGTATTTGATACATGAAGATTTCTGTGTTTCAATACGAACCTAACAAAAAATGCATGGCTACAGAGAGAGAGCACGTACCTAGTCCTGTATTCATTCACATATCTCTAAGTACCTTCTGAGCCTTTAGACAGACTCTCAGCATCTTATTCCAAGGAAGGGCAATCCCCGTCTGCTGATGGGGCAATTCTGCCAGGAAAGGTGAGTGATAGGAGTTCTGCATAAGGAACAAAGCAAAGCAAAGCATGTTCCCTGCAGTCCCTACCATGCTTTGCAAAGGGCAGAAGTGACACCATCGTAACTTGCTACACACAGCTCAACGTATTCAGTTTAGAACAATTATAAGATGGTACCAAAAGATAACTTTCCTTTAGATACCTCTTAGAGGATACAAACTGTCAGATCAGAATGGAGTGATGTCAAAAGAGCAGGACTGAAAACCTGGTCTGAGGTTAACAGAAATAAAGAGCCCTTTGGACCTACTTGCTCGGGGCCCCAGAGCTAGTCTAGATAATTTCTAGAATAGTGCTTCATAATAATATTGATAATGCCTAGGTTGCAGATGACTTGAGGAGGAAAAGACACGTTGTAACCAACAGAATATTCAAGGTACTTTCTTTGAACTTGTTAAAAGAAAATCCTTGGCTAAATTAGATTTCACTGAGTTCAGTTGAGCAAAGAACAATTGGTGAATTGGGCAACCTCTCAAGCCAAAGTACGCTGAGAGAGACTCCAGTGCAGGCGTGTAGTGGAAGAAGATTTATGGACAGAAAAAGGAAAGTGACGTACAGAAAATGGAAATGAGGCACAGAAACAGCTGGATTGGTTACACTCGGCATTTGCCTTATTTGAACACGATTTGAACAGTTGGCCCTTTGATTGGCTCAAACTCAGAGATTGACACCAGAGTAGGTGACAGTCTGTTTACACCTCCATTCAGGTTGTATTTCACTATGTACAGAGAAACCTTTAGGCAGAACTTAGCATATTTATGGAGGCAGCTTTAGGCTAGCTTGATTTTATAAACTGTTATCAATAATTTTAATGCACTATAAGCAGCAAAGTGGATCACAACTCTAATCCCAGCACTTTGGGAGGCTGAGGCAGGTGGATCACTTAAGGTCAGTAGTTCAAGACCAGCCTGGCCAACATGGTGAAACCCCATCTCTACTAAAAATACAAAAATTAGCCAGGCGTGTTTTTGCATGCCTGTAGTCTCAGCTACTCAGGAGGCTGAGGCAGGAGAATCACTTGAGCCTGGGAGGCAGAGGTTGCAGTGAGCTGAGATAACGCCACTGCACTCCAGCCTGGGTGACAGAGCGAGATCCCATCTAAAAAATAAAATAAAAATAAAATAAGTAATTTTAATCAGCTGTAAATTACCTAAGAACGTTGTTTCAATAAAACAGAAATTCTTTTGTTTTGCTACATCAAAACTGGCTGTGGCCAAATGACTTGATGAGTAAAGGCTTTAATCCTATAGATTAATAAGGTGTGACCTTTAATGCTGGCAGGCATTTTATCTTTAGAGATGAATATCATCATTTGCCTTATATGGTCCAGATTTTCTGAAAAGGTCAAGATAGTGCCTTCAGAGTACAGGAATTCTTTTACTAAAGACTTCAACGAACACAGAATTGCTGCCCTCTCTTAAGAAAGGAGAAAAAAATAACAGTTAAGGAAAAACCCAAGATGTAGAGAGAACATTCGGGAATGCAATAAAATGGAATCCCTTTGGGGATGTGCTGGCAGTGGAGCAAGGCAGTAGCAATTAGCACTGGCCGAATCCCAGCGTCAATACCGCTCCTGCCTACAGGTAATCACCAGAAAGGTCAAATGTTAGTTGCCCTGTCTTATGTGGGCTGAAAACTGTCACAGGCGATTTCTCCTAAGGGCTCTGAAATCCCATTGGGGACAGCCACAGGCAGGAAAGGCATCGCTGGCTGCTGCTCCTTGGCTCACTCACTCCACGCTCACTGCTCAGAATTCTCTGAGACTGGTCTTCCTGCCTCCTTCTTACCGGTAACCTAATCTTTCCCCCTCCTCTTGCTTGAAAATTGTATAGGATTCGTTGTTCCATGATTGTTATTGAATGGGGCTCTTATGCTCTCACAGAAGACCTAAATGATGACTGCAAACAAAGAAGACAAATATTTTGCTCCAGGAAGCCCAAATGCCCTCTCATACTCTGCCAAGTTTAAAGAAAGAAGAAAATAAAAGGTGTCCCTGTTAGTTCCCCCTTAGGCTCAGGGCATATGAAATAGTTTGAACCTGGAATCCCAAACCATCTCTACGGGGCCCATATTAAGTCTTTATATGATTATGAAACGCCTCATGTTCCCTATGTATTTCCATTTAAAAGAACAGGGGAGTGATGGCTTTAAAACAAGCCAAATTACCACTAAATTCAGCAGCATGTTTTCATGACTTAGCAACTTATATAAAGTATGTTTGAGCCTGCCAGTGAAAAATGTGATGTGGGTTACCAAGAAGACACACAGATATAGAACCAGGCATAACAGCTGTAAAATTAAAATGGAATAGACTAAGATAATGATTTTTCATAGGCTAAGATATATCATGTCTCAGCCTGTCTTCTCCTTCAGTCCTCTGTAAGATAGATGTTCCGATAATGCCAGTTGATTCAAAATTGAAAAATTGTTCAAAATATGCTTAGATTGATTTTTTTTTAAATTGTTATTCAGCCCCAGAGTGAAATGACTACTGAACTACTGAATTTATAGCCCCCAAACTGAGGGTGGGAGGGGCTCTGAACTGAACTTCAGAAAGATACCTCAGCCTGTGGTCTTTCTCTTTTCACAGCTCAACCAAGCTCTAGACTGCAGGGGGGATATAGTAAGATTATTTAGATTGATTCTACTTAAAAGATCCTAGTTTGGATAAAATTAAGCCATTAGTTATGATGGCAACCCAATCAAGCCAGTTTAACACCCCTTATCTCAGCTGTGATATTAATTGAGGAAGAAAAATAAATTGATGACCCAGCCATCATTCCTCCTTACTTCAAGCACTTGCAAAATATCAATCATGTTGAAAATACTACCTACAGTTTGTCACTGACAAAATGGCCCAATAAAAGAACTCTTAAGATCTGGTAATAGCGAGCTGTGATCAGAGCCATTGGAGGCAGCACACTGGGTCCATTGAGATAATGGAGCCTAGTGCCATCTACACCTCGGGAAGAGTTCAGCTCCCCATCTTAGCTGTGCAATGATAGCCGAGAGACTTACACTCTCTCAGTCTCAATTTCCCCACCTGCAGAATGAAGATAATGCCATCTGCCTGCTGGGTTGTTAAAGGGTTGGAAATCATGAATGCACAATTCCCAGTACTCCTAAGCATGTAAGAAATGTTTAAGTGAACTGACTTGAACTGAGTCATGGACTGATCTTCTAAGCATGTCATTACAGAATCATGAGTGCTGAGGCAAACTATGAAAAGGCACTTATGACCACCATGGTGGTGATTTGAGCATTTTTCTAGGGAACGGATGGGCCACAGAGCCCCCGACTTGGACAAGGATGCTAAATCCAATTAGCCAGAAAAGGTGTCCTTGGACGTTGGCATCAATTCATGGAGCTTGTCTCTGGCTGAATGGGCAGGTGGAAGCCTGACAGCAGGACATTTCTACATTGATCAGGCAAGTCAACTATCTTCAACAGAACATTTTCATTCATTTTTTATGTGAAAGAAACTGATTTTGACATTAAAATACTGTCAGTGATGCCCATCTCAACCAGCTCAGTTCATCCTGCCAAAGTGTCTCTTAGCTGGTTCCCCCTGGAGTCCCCCTTCCCCAGCTTGATATTGGCATTGCCATCTACCCAGTCCTCAAGCAAGACCCCTTCCTCCATGAGGCTCCCACCCCATCAGCCTGCTCAGCCTCCTGAAGTCAGCCCTTTACTCTTGCATCCTGCCTGCCTTCCCTGAGGTCCTTGCCATGGCTGCTCAGCCTCCTGAAATCAGCCCTTTACTCTTGCATCCTGCCTGCCTTCCCTGAAGCCCTCTCCATGGCCTCCATGACAGTCCTGGCCTCCTCACTCAAGTCCATTCCTGCCTGTGCATCCACATCCTCTGCTTTGTATCAAAGCCATTCTCCTGCTTTAAAGTCTTTGAACTCACAAAATAGCCACACCACTTCCTCCCCCTATGACAACCTTCATCCTCTCTACAAGGTATCTCATTTCTAGCACACTCAAATGCCATCTCTTCATGAAGCCTTCTGATCTATCCCCAGGCAGTTAATTATCCCAAGCCACAAGCATTTTATTATCACCTCTCTTCCTGCGCTTGTAACACCATCCCACATCTGCTTACATATCTGTTCCTGCCATACCATTAGCATTTTCAAGAGCAGGCACCTGTACCATTGACATTAGCACATTTCCATCCAGGCAGAGGTAGAGTCCCAGTAAATGATTATTGACTGAATGAATAAAATGAAACTGTCGTGTTTAAACATGGCCTAGAAATTAATTCTTTCCCTTTTTTTTATTTTCTCTAAAATCAGTGAAATGGAAACAAAAACCAAAAAGTTGAATTTTTGTACAACAGTTTAGTTTTATATTATTGTCTCTTCTAAAATAATTTTTCAGCCCAAATTATGTGGATAATTGCTTCAGTTCTACATCAAGTATAGTACACATGGAAACCTGGTGTTACATTATTGCAAACTTATTTTCCACCAGATTTTTTGTTGGCTTACTGTTAAAATTTTTCTATATACACACACACACACACAGAGAGAGAGAGAGAGAGAGAGAGATTTCTGAGATGAAATTGGCAATATCTCTATTAATAAAGCAATAAAACTGATTTTAAGTTTAAAAACAATGAGATTCTCAGCTTATAGAGCACTCAATAAAAATGATTTGTAAAATACTGGTGCTGAAAAACCATATTAAAGAGAACACAACGGATAAAATAAAACAAAGGATAACCTTAGAAGACTCCTGGTTCACTTTCAGCTTTTTTTTTTTTTCTATTTTTATTTTAAACAGGAGGTACACGTGCAGGTTTGTTACCTGGTTCACTCTCAGTTTTAAAGCAAAGGTGAAGGTACATTTAGAGTCCTGTTCAGATGGCATAAGAGATCTGGCATGTATTTGCTCACAGCTGCTTATTGAAGGTTTAACAGATGCACAGCAACCTAGAGGGAATTTGGGGCCATAGATTGTACCGCTCTTGTGTCCATGCTCAAGGTTGCTCATTAACTCACATCTAAATTGTGGCTCCTCTCAGATGGGCCCATCTTCCTGATTATCCTCCCAGAATGTGGGCCTCAGGCTTCCTTGGGACACTAGCCAAGGTCCCTCTCTATGTCCCTGGTATGGGCACCCTGTTCTGAGTCCCAGTTCTGCAGACCTCTGCCCCACCACACTCTGTTTTCTCCCCAAGGGTTAGATAAGGAAGGATTTGAATTTAGACATAGCCACTACTCTCAAAATAGAAGCAAACTTATGGAAATACAAACATATATGATTATATTTACAGGAAGGGCCATACATATTTGTTTGTTAAATCAAATTATAGGTTGGCACAAAAATAATTGTGATTTTTGCCATTGCAAGTGATGGCAAAAACCACAATTACTTGTGCATCAACCTAAGAATTCAAACGTATGTTGAGCACTTATTATATGGGCTTCCTGTTTTCCCTGTTCTCTCTCTGTCTTCCTACATTTCATTCTTCACACAGACAACCTCACTTTGCACACTGTTTCCAAATAAAACCACTTGTACTCATAAGTTCCAAGGTAAGACATATGCTGCATGCCTCTGGGCCTACCTCTGGGAAGATTTGGGACAAGTGGCTGGAAAAGTCTACTACTTTCTAAGACTTCTCAGAGCTAACTTCTGAAAGTTTGTGTTGAGATCCTAACATTCTGTGCCAATGAAACCAACCCATCTGATGTGGTTTCGCTGTGTCCCCACCCAAATCTCATCTTAATTGTAATCCCCACATGTCAAGGGCGGGACCAGGTGGAGGTAATTGAATCACAGGGGCAGTTTCCTTCATGCTGTTC
The DNA here is from genome assembly GCF_028885655.2 of Pongo abelii. Lineage (NCBI taxonomy): Eukaryota > Metazoa > Chordata > Mammalia > Primates > Hominidae > Pongo > Pongo abelii. The sequence continues at coordinate 83,173,505 of NC_072003.2, forward strand.
TCATGGTAATGAGTGAGTCTTACAAGAACAGACTGTTTTATAAGCTTCTGGCATTCCCCTGCTTGCACTCACTCCGTCCTGCCACCCTGTGAAGAAGACGCCTGCTTCTCCTTGTCTTCTGCCATGATTGTAAGTTTCCTGAGGCCTTCCCAGCAATTTGGAACCATGAGTCAATTAAACCCCTTTTGTTTATAAATTACCCAGTCTTGGGCAGTTCTTTATAGCAGCATGAGAATGGACTAATATACCATCTCACTGTGGCAAGACCAGGGATCCTATTCTTCTAATGGGACCCTCTTGGGAGAGGCATTTAGAGTCTTGTCTTACTGGTCTAGAAATTTCATAACATGTGTATGTCTAGTCCTTTGTGTTCAGATGTGGACAGCAGCTGATGCAGTTTGGCTGTGTCCCCACCCAAATCTCACCTTGAATCATAGTAATCCCCAAGTGTCAAGGGTGGGGCCAGATGGAGTAATGGAATCATGGGGGCAGTTTCCCCCGTACTGTTCTTATGGTAGCGAATAAGTCTCACGAGATCTGATAGTTATATAAATAGGAGTTCTCCTGCATGAGCTCCCTGGCTTGCTGCCATGTAAGTTGTGACTTTGCTTCTCATTCTCCTTCTGAATGATTATGTGGAACTGTGAGTCAATTAAACCTCTTTCCTTTACAAATTAGCCAGTCTTGGGTATATCTTTATTAGCAGTATGAGGATAGACTAATACAGAAACATTATTCGTAACAGACAAAAAGTGGAAACAACTCAAATGTCCATCAGCTGGTGAGTAGATAAACAACATGGTCTATCCATACAATGGATTATTATTCAGCGATAAAAAAGAATGAGGTACTAATACACACTGCAACATGTACAACCCTCAAAAACATTATGCTAAGTGAAAGAATCCAGACCCAAAAAACTACCTACTGTATGATTCCATTTATATTAAATGTTCAAAATAGGCAAATCTGTAGAGACAGAAAATTGATTAGTAGTTGCCAGGGGCTGGGAGTGGGTATGAAGAGTTAGTACAAATGGGCCCAAGGTTTATTTTTGGGGGTGATGAAATGTTCTAAAAGTAGGTAGTTGTGATAGTTGCACCACTCTGTAAATGTACTAAAAATTAATTGTCGCAAAAGTAAAGAGTAAGAAAAAAGTAAAGTAGAATTAGAAAAAGTATTTTTAATCCCTTTATAATTATGAGTTTAACATGTTCATGGTTATTGTAAAGAAAATTAAAAATAGATAAATGTATTATTTTAATGTTAATTACCTAGAGAAATAATCACCACTTACATTTTTATATATGTCTTTCTAATTTTTCTCTAATCATATGTAGATTTTTAAATTAGGATCACACTATGTTTTTAGTTATGTCTATTAATGACAAGATATAAAGCACTTATATATATAGCTACTGAACAACAGAACCTGTCAAAAAAATCTCAGTGTTTTTTAGCTAAGTGGAAATCCTGTTTGGTCAAGGTTTTTCATGAAATAAAATCCCTGAAATTTAAATAGACAAAAAAACACACACAAAAATTGTAATCGCAATAGGTTTGTTAACCAATGCACACAGCAAATCAATATGCCATGACACCGGGTTGCAGCAGAGAAACAGGTTTAATCATAGTGTTAATGGAAAGGGGTCATGATCCAGACCCCAAGAGAGGGTTCTTGGATCTCATGCAAGAAAGAATTCAGGGCTAGTCCACAGAGTAAAGTGAAAGCAAGTTTATTAGGAAAGTAAAGGAATAAAAGAATAGCTACAACATTGAGCAGCCCCAAGGGCTGCTGGTTGCCCATGTTTATGGTTTTTTCTTGATGATATGCTAAACAAGGGGTGGATTATTCATGCCTCCCCTTTTTAGACCATATAGGGTAACTTCCTGATGTTGCCATGGCATTTGTAAACTGTCATGGTGCTGGTTGGAGTGTAGCAATGAGGATGGCCAGAGGTCACTCTCATCACTGTCTTGGTCTTGGTGGGTTTTAGCCATCTTCTTTGTTGCAACCTGTTTTATCAGCAAGGTCTTTATAACCTGTATCTTGTGCTGACCTCCTATCTCATCCTGTGACTTAGAATGCCTTAACCATCTGGGAATGCAGCCCAGTTGGTCTCATCCTCATTTTACCCAGCTCCTATTCAAGATGGAGTTGCTCTGGTTCAAACACCTTGATCACAGGGTCACAGAACGAGAAGATGGGAGGGAACCTCAAAGCCATTTCCCCAAGGAAGTTGAGGCTTGGGTTTTTGAGGGCTTTGGAGTGGGCAGAAGTGTGGAGATCAAGAGTGCAGGGTGAAGTCATAGGAAGGGGAGAGGAAGCAGCTGTGATCTCATGCTGATCCTGTTCCCCTGTGGGAGACTTCCAACTGGTTGCTGGAATTCTGGGGAGGTGTGTCTGGAAAACATCTTAAGTGTCTATAGGAACAATGGGGATGCAAATCAATTCTTAAACACTCTTCTGGCCTTAATGTCAGAGATCCTATCTAGGGGAACAGTGGGGATGCAAATGTCAGGATCTAGTGCTACTGTAACTGAGGAGCTGGTTAGCCACTCACTGCAGCAGAGTCCAATTAACAAGATCCAGGCCTGGTACAAGAAAACTGAATTTATTTTTGAAGCTAGCTTGGAAAGACACAAAGTGTCCTGCTTTAAGTGTGCTGCTTCATCTTTGGAGCAAAAAGCAGACATGTTTATAAGGTTAAAGGGGAAGTGAGCAAGGGCAGGAAGTCCCCCTGCTAGCCTGGTGTCTTATCTACCAAACAGCTGAGTTCGCAGACAGTTGAGTTGGTGCCTTCCTGGGCAGAAATAAGTTGTAAAAGTGGCCAAGTGGGCGTGTTTTCAGCATGTCCTCCTGAGGCCACCCCGGAAGTGGGAGTTCCGTGGAGATGTGCTTTCATCTGCAAATTGACTGTCAATTCTGGAGAAGAGATCACTGGGGCACATAGATGACCTTTCCTTGTAGGGAATGTGTGGTGAGGGGGAGGTGAGAGGTTATTTTGCATTTCAAAAAGGGCTAGGTAGGAAGCAGGCTGAAAGGAGAAAGGAGAAGAGAAGAGAAAAAAGTAATTAAACCACCTCAGAAAAATCAGGGTACTTGGTTACGGTACATGACCTACTGCAACAAGGAACTGGGCCAGGGTGCAGCCTGATTAGTGCTGAATTATAACTATATTTGTACCCAGAACCTGGCATGCAATTCCTGTCAACCCTGTGGGGATGGTTTCAAAACCTGACCCTGTTTCTCATTGCATCCACACCCACAGCGTCAAAGCAATGCCAGGAGAACCACGTGTGGCTCATGTTTCTTGGAGGAGTCCTGGTTCAGTTCTACAGGCTTCCCACACAAAGCAATATACTGTTGGCCATGTAGGTAAGAAAAGCACAGGAGACTGTTTTTTACCCTTTCTACCAGTGTTTAGTACCAACCACAAGCACCAAAATACTCAAGCTTTGAGCTCTGCGGCTCTGGCTCTTACGGACGGGGAAGTGCTTTACAATCACCAGTCATTCCATTCACTTTCTAGAATAGCCAGAAAGCTCCAGCGATGGGGATGCCCTACCATGGGGCCACAGCTCTCAAACAGGTGACATGCTTGTGACTGGAAAGAGGTCCCGATCCAGACTCCAAGAGAGAGTTCTTAGATCTCACACAAGGAAGAATTCAGTAAGAGTCCATAAAGTGAAAGCAAGTATATTAGGAAAGCAAAAGAATAAAAGAATGGCTACTCCATAGACAGAGCAGCCCCAAGGGCTGCTGGTTGCCCATTTTTGTGGTTGTTTATTGATGACATGCTAAACAAGGGGTGGATTATTCATGCCTCCCCTTTTTAGATCATAGAGAGTAACCTCCTGATGTTGCCATGGCATTTTTAAACCGTCATGGTGCTGGTGGGAGTGCAGTACTGAGGACCACAAGAGGCCACCCTTGTCACCATGTTGGTTTTGGTGGGTTTTGGCCAGCTTCTGTACTGCAACCTATTTTATCAGAAAGGTCTTTATGACCCGTATCTTATGCCGACCTCCTATCTCATCCTGTGACTTAGAATGGCTTAACCGCCTGGGAAGGCGGCCCAGTAGATCTCAACCTCGTTTTACCCAGCCCCTATTCAAGATGGAGTTGGTCTGATTTAAATGCCTCTGACACACTAATGTTAGAGCACCTTGGACACGCTCCTTAATCTGAGTTTCCAGTTTTCTCTTCTAGAAAATGAGAAAAAACTAGAATGTAGACCCCCATGTGCTCAAAGCAACAACCTGCCTGGTTTGCTTGGACTTTTCCTAGTCTGTATAACAGCAGGCGCTCGATTCCTCTATGTAAATCTTCACCTTTTATTAATTATATTACCCTGCTTCTCTTAGAAAATGCACAGTTCTGCCCTCACTACACCAAGATCACAAAAGGCTAAGTATAAATCATGAGCCAACCAGACCAAAAGTAAGCCAGGCAGGCCAGGTGGCCAACTTGGCCATCTCATAGGCAGTTATCACTGCTCAACTTGAAGAAATACAGGGTTAATTATTGGAGTTTGAAATCCAGTAGTGGAATCCATGTGGTCCTATCATGGTCATATAATGTGCTGAGGCTCTTACAAGTTGTCAGTGCTGAGTGGGAATGACAAAGCCAGAAACAAGGGCAAGCAGAGGTTGAATGCCAGGAAGACCGTGGCAGGATGCCAAGTCCATGAAGCAAAAGCACCGCCATGGTCTAAAAGGCATAGTCCTCTAGAGCAAGAGAGCCAGTAACTCAGATCCAAAGGAAAGAAAACGATAACCCTTTCCCCCTCAAGACTTGCCATTGTATGGCAGCAGGAGGGCTGCTTGCAAAATAAATAACCCACCAACATTTGAAGGTTGGAGATCTCTCAGTCAAGAGTGACAGGCTGTCACTGAAAATGGGTTGGAAGGAAAACTGTCATTCCTACTAAGCAATTTTAAATAGGCTTTGTTTCCAGATATCCATGCCTGCAAGTCCTCATTTCCTCATTTGGAAATGGGATTTGATATGGTTGTATTAGGAGGTAAAATTTAAAATATCTCCTTACATCCCATTCACACTGCTGCATGATGGAATTGCCAACCCTGTAACAAAAACACGTGTCTTTCTAATAAGAAGTCAACAACGCAAGAGAAAAGAGATTCCTGCAGCTAAGGTTTGCTCCTGGTATTTTCCCCATGATATCACCCAACACAATGTACACTTTGTGGGTGGAGAAGGATGGGTGAAGAGTTTTTAGCTTGTATACTTATTTCAGAACCTTAAATGAGATGCCTATTAAACTATCCATGTACACAAATAGACTCAATATTAAGAAAAGAAGTAGTATAAGACTGAAAGACATGCTTAAGAGAAAGGAGGGAGCCATACTTCAGGAATGGAGAAATGAAGAAAAATCTATACTGGCTTAAGTCAGGTTAGCTAGGAGGGAACATATGAGGAAGGCCCAAGTCTTATAAGCCAGGGCAGAGGCAGGAGGCTGGAAAGGACCAGTGGACATCTTGCAAACATGTGTTCCACTTCAGCCATTTGGATAAAAAACAAGAATTCTTGGAACACTGGACATCCCAGAAACACAATGAATTAGCAGACCAAATGCCAGTCTGCAACTGCTGGTTAAAAAGAAAAATCCAATTACTTATAGCACTTGAATATAGGTCAGCAGAAACTCCCGGCATCAAAGAAACTCTGTCCATAAAGACTTAGTGTATGTTTTTACCAAACACTTCACAGGGCCTTGTGGATCAATCATGGATTCAATTTTGTCCTACAAATTAAAATCAAGCCATGTTTAAAGCAATCTCATTAAATCGCTTGCCAACGGGTGCACGTAGTACCACACTCCTGGTGTGACATGACCATTCTTATCATTCGTTTTTGGAACCCTCCTTTCATGGATACACCACCCCTCACCTCGCTTCCCTGCTTCTGCCTTACCTGTGCTTTCCCTGTGGGTTACCTGGATTATCACAACCAGATCCCCTGCAGTTTTCAGCCTTGCCAACATCTGAACATGTCAAAGGAAAATGGGCAGGACAGAGTTTGAAAGGCAAAGGCTTTATTCAAGGCTACAATAAGGGAGAGAGATTGAACTAACTGTGCTGAAACAAACAATGGGAGGATTTTTAAGCACTGGGATGAGCTAATGGAAAAGTACTGGAGGATGTTTGTGGGGAGGTTGGTCCACATGATTAGGCATCTGTGTTTCCTAATGGGTGTTTATTGGAGTTAGGCTCCAACCCTCCACAGGGACTGAGAGACAGGGACACTATTCCTTTCCATGATTACATTTCAAAGAGATGCCAGGTCCTTGAGAAAGATGGTCCTGGGTTGCAAAACTAGCAACAGGTTGGAAGATTTACATCTCACAGGGACAGAGAAAGAATTTACAATTGCAGGTTTCTAAAGTAAATGCTTCAAGAAAAGAGAAGTCAAGGCCTATATTAGCCCATTCTCATACTACTATATATAGGTACTACTCGAGACTGGGTAATTTATAAAGGAAAGAGGTTTAATTGGCTCATAGTTCCACATGGCTGGGGAGGCCTCAGGAAACTTACAGTCATGGTGGAAGGCAAACAGGAAGCAAGGACCTTCTTCACACGGCGTCAGGAGAGAGAAGTGCTAGCAGGGTAAATGCCAGACACATAAAACCATCAGATCTCATGAGAACTCACTCACTATCACGAGAACAGCATGGGTGAACCACCCCCATGATCTAATCATCTCCCTCCCTTAACGTGGGGATTACAATTCGAGATGAGATTTGGGTGAAGACACAAAGCCAAATCATATCAGGGCTCTAGAGTCTGAAAGAAGCCCATCTAAAGTGTAGTCCAGCACAGGGGAAGGTTATGGCCCTCTTGGTCGAGCCTATCTATCCTTAGGAGGTAAGGAAGTTCTTCTAGCCCTGCCTCAAATCCAGGGTGAGCATTAGTATATGGTGATTCTCCTGGTGGCTGAGCCACAGGGTCCAACACTGTTCCCCAGTCATGAGGCTCTAAACCACTACCCCACAGAGGCCCATTTCTATAATAAGGTCCTGCTCCCAAGCTTCCTCCTTTCTCTCCATCCTTATCCCTCCCCCTTCCCTGCCTGGCATGGTCTTGTAGCTGGAAGACAAGGCCTCAGCTTTGGGGTCTCGTTTCTGTTTCACGAACCTCCATCAGCACAGACTGTCCCCATGTGGAGCCCAGCCCCCTGCTGTTATCTCTGAAAAAGATCTACTCAACTCTATGATCATTTTTGGCTACTGAGCTATTACTCCTACAGAAATAGTAAATGCTATTTTACTGTGCATGGCCGGTGATACCAGCAAGCCTAGGGCATTAGTCCCAGCCCCCATCCTGCCTATTGTCCTACTACAGGGACAACTATGACTATGCTAGCTGGAACTGATGATTCCTTGGGTACCCAGCCTGACTATGACACAGGCTGTCATAGTCATTTCCAGCAAGCAAAATAGGAACAGGAAGCTAAGAATCTCAAATACATTTACAATGACCTAGTCAACTGCCATTTCTTTTTTTTTTTTTTTCTTTGAGACAGAGTCTTGCTCTGCTGCCCAGGCTGGAGTGCAGTGGCGCAGTCTCAGCTCACTGCAACCTCTGCCTCTTGGGTTCAAGTGATTCTCTTGCCTCAGCCTCCAGAGTAGCTGGGATTACAGGCACGTGCCACCATGCCCAGCTAATTTTTTGTATTTTTAGTAGAGACAGGGTTTCGCCATGTTGGCCAGGCTGGTCTCAAACTCCTGACCTCAAGTGATCTGCCCACTTCAGCCTCCCAGAATGCTGGGATTGCAGACCTGAGCCACTGCGTCCGGCCTACCATGTATTTGTGAAAAAAAAAAAAATCCGCTTATATGAATTCCCCAGAGTCGTCGGATTCATAGAAACAAGAAGTGGAATGGTGGCTGCCAGGGGCCAGGGGAAGGGGAATGGGGAGTTGGTATTTAATGGGTCAGAGTTTCAGTTTTGCATGGTGAGAAAGTTCTGGAGATAAATGGTGGTGATGGTCTCACAAGAATTTGAATGTACTTAACACCACTGAACTTTACACTTCAAAATGGTTAAAAATTGTCAACTTTATGTTATGTATATTTCACCACGATTAAAAGAACAGTTCATAAGAAGGAAGCTATAAATAGTAATAATAATAACCTGAAATTATGGTTTAGGGATTATAGTTTGCTTTCATGGTTAAAATGAGAGCCTGTAAGACTCAAGCTATGTAATAAAAATTCTGGTGGAGAAAGTATAGGTTAATGCTTGCTCTAGAGAAGGAGGCCTGACACTCACGGTGTCCATTCGAGCCTGTCCTAAATCTTTCTGGACCTCAGCCTCACCATACCTACAACGAATCGGTCTCAGATCTTCTGCTCTGAACTTGCACCAAGCCTGGGCTTGCAATTTTGGTGTCTGTGGACTCCTCAGGTATGTTTCTGAATGCAGGTGCATTTCTCTGGAGGCAGGGGCCATGACCTTCAGCAGATTCCCAATTGGAAACCCACCTCCCAACCACGTTGAAGACCTGAAAGCTGGAATGGTTCATCTGTCAGCAGTTCTTACAGCTCCTAACATTATAAAGACAGAAGCCCCTACAAACTCAGCCAGATCCCCACACGTTTAGAGGTTGGACTTCCTCTGATCCTTAAAATGGCTACCCTGAGAACATGGCCCCTGGGCTTCCTCCAGAAGGGAGCTGCAAAGAGGGAGTCCCATTCTAGCTCCATTTCTGGGTGTTTTGCTCAAATTGACCCTTTTTCCCTATTGAAAGAGGAAATTCCGGCCAGGCATGGTGGCTTATGAGCCGAGATTTTGCCACTGCACTCCAGCCTGGGAGACAGAGCAAGACACTCTGTCTCAATAATTAAAAAAAAAGAAAAAGAAAAGAAAAAAAGAAAGAAGGAAAAGAAAAGAAAGAGAAAATTCATAAAGGAGGGACCCCATCTTGACTGTGCCTTGGTTTTGATTCTTGGTTATGAGTGGTTCCATGGTGGTGGAGGCTGCTGATGGAAAGAGGAACAGAGGGGTGAGGGATTTTTGCTGAAAATCTAGAGAATACTTAGAAGCCCCTCTATTTCCTGGGCCCCAGAAATGATTGGAGCCAAATGGGCTTGTGAGGAATTTTGAAATTTTGAATTTCACCTGAATTTTGGATGTGATTTTTCTCTATCCTGTGCACAGAAACTGAGAGAGGCTCTTTCCCTCAGGATTTTGTGAATCTTGTCTTTAACTCATTGCCCAAAGTAACAAACTCATCTTACTGACTTCAGAAAATGACATCACCCACCTGGCCTGGGAATAACACATGGGAAATTGAAGACAGTAGTATAATTAAGTTCACAAAAGGCAATTCTTATGGCCATATTTCAAATGCTCATAATGCCTTCTCATCCATTCTACCAAAGGACTTGGCTTCATAATATATTCAGAGTGAAAAAACATAATGGATTCTTCTGAGATATTCAATTAGTTCAATAAAAAGAGAAAAATAATTTTTCAATAAAGAAATTTAACTAAACGACTAAAGCTGACAGTGAAAAACCAAAGTAATTATGCATTTCTTTTGAGTTTGCGCTCTAACAAAAGTTGATGATATGCCACCATTAGAAATAGCCATCCTTCAAATGATTAATTGCATTTGTGTTGCTATTTTAGCAGACATTTATTTGAATGTTTACTCTGTAGCTGTCTTTGGGTGTTGATATATTTAAATTTCTACTAGCCCCGCTAAAGATTATCGGCTCGCACTTCTTCATGACTCACTGCTCAGCTTCCTTTAAGCTGGTTTTTTCCCCGTTAACAGAAACCTCTTCCAAAAATATCACCAGTAACATTCTCCTTGCAAAATCCCATTACTTCTCTTTACTTCTTATCCTCGTAGGGGTCATGACACATTTAATTATGGGTCATTGACTCCTCTTCCAATTATCTCCCGCAAAACTAGCATCTGCTCTTTAAACTTTGGGGTCTCTCAGGATTCCGTATTCCACCCCTCTGGCATTCTGAGCTTTCACCTTAGGTAACCACTTTGTTAGAGAAGTTTCAAAGCCATCAATGTGTTGATGACTTCCCAACCCCTAACTCAGCCTGGGCACTTCCGCCAAGCTGCACACATCTGCACAGGTGTATTGAATTCAAGGGGCCGTTAGCACAATCAAGGCTGAACTGCTGGTCTTCCCACTTCCCACTGCACTCTGCTCTTCTTCGGGCAGCCTTGTCTGAGTGCTTGATCACCATGAAAAGACACTGGTTTCCTGCTCGAGCTGCACACATCATGCCTGTCTTCATCCATGGCTGGCCCGCCTGCCTGCGGGTTCTCACATTTCCTGTCAATACAATTGTGTGCTTTCTGAAAATAAGTCAGATCAGATTGTTCCTGGATCACTGCCTTTCCAGAAAGCCTCTGGTGGCCTCGTGCACTCTGTGGAATTGGTACCAGCCCCTTGTGATGCTACTCAAGGCCCTCCAGGAGCCCATGCCATCCTCAGTGCCCTCAGCTCTGGAGCAGCAGCTCCACCACGGCACCCCATGACTTTGCATGTAGAGCCACATTGGGAGGGTGTGACCTGCAGCTGCTCTGAGTCTTGGCAGAACACCCTGCGGTCCCCCAGCCAGTTTCTCATTGCCTTCCGGGTTCTATGAGGTGCAGGGGCTTTCTGCCTGCCCCTCTCAGGACACAGCTGCTGCTGTAAAACTGCTGAGAAGCAGCTTGGAATTGGCTCTACAGCAACATCCCTTCTTTCTCTTGCAGTTGTCCAGTCCCTTTTATTCTGCCATGACCTGCACCAAGGCCACCATGCCCACACCTGCTTTTACTGTCTGAGTAATAAGCTGTCTGCATCTAAAGAGGTCTCCTTGCTTCTTTGCTAGGACTTGCCTGCGTCTTGTATGTCAACTTCAAATACTCACTACCCTTCTAACCCCCATGTAACCTGATAGCCTAACTGCAAACTTAATATGCGTTTCAAAACATAAATATAGTACAAGATAAAATAAAATTATACTTGGAAATCTGGCTAAGTGAAAATAAGGATTAGAAAAATAAAAGAAAGCCATAGGTTAGATTAGTACTCTATAGTATTAGTTTATTAAACTGATAAGAACAGATCTGTACTTCATCTTAGCCAAGAGGCCAAGAAACGATTGTACTACTGTATAAAATTATGGTGCTGTAATTTTAGAGGTGCTTCAAATTCTTTTGGGAATAAGACAAATCTGTATACTTAAAATGTGTGACCTATGAATTTGGCTCTAACCTTTCTTGCAGAAAATTAGAAACTACTAACAAATGGTTTGTCCCAAGAGCAAACCTCTAATGCACAAATGATTAAAAATGAATTCAGAGAAAAATAAAGGCAAGCTGAGTTTTATTAACATTAAACACCGTTTCTTTAAGTGAAATACATTATTAGGGCTGGGCACAATGGCTCATGCCTGTAATCCCAACACTTTGGGAGGCCGAGTCGGGTGGATCACTTGAAGTCAGGTGTTTGAGACCAGCCTGACCAACATGGTGAAACCCCGTCTCTACTAAAAATACAAAAATTAGCTGGGCATTGTGGTGCACACCTGTAATCCCAGCTACTTGGGTGGCTGAGGCATGAGAATCACTTGAACCCAGGAAGCAGAGGTTGCAGTGAGCCGAGACCGCACCACTGCACTCCAGCCTGGGCGACAGGGCAAGACTCTGTCTCAAAAAAAAAAAAAAAGAAAGAAAGAAAAGAAAGACGTTATTAGATTGGTGATTATGAGGGCCATTATCTTAAAATAGTATTTCCTAAAATGAAAAATATTTCAGGAAGTAGCTGAAATATTAGGAAAAAAACAAGGCTTTAAAAATAAGGCCCAAAGATTATATGATGATTGCTTCTATGCCCCTGTAGCCAGCTAGTGATATCATTTCTCATCACTAACCCAGCTTCCTAAGTATGTCCTGTCCAGCACGGTCAGCCATCCAAGCCCCCAGTGGCACCATCAGCCATCTGAGACCCTTTTTCACCCCCAGAAAAAAATGTCTCGGATTTAATCTTTCCCTCTTTAGTCAACTCCCTAGTTAGAGTAGAGCTACAGCAGTGAAACCATGGCCATCTCTCATGGAGACTCCATCCTCCCCCTACCACCACATGTGTGAATACCTGGCGACTTATGTAAAAGATTTAATTTGATAAGTGAGGAAAAGTCATATTTATCTCCATTCTTTGAATAGATTTCAGCGTGTGAGAATGACTTTTCAGTGTGTGTCAGAAGCTTGGTACTCTAAGGGTAAAGTATTAAGCCTAAAGAACTTCAATCAAAAGTCTTAAGGCCAGGCACGGTGGCTCATGCCTGTAATCCCAGCACTTTGGGAGGCCGAGGCAGGCGGATCACAAGGTCAGGAGTTTGAGACCAGCCTGGCCAACACAGCAAAACCCCATCTCTACTAAAACTACAAAAAAATTAGCTGGGCATGATGGCGGGCGCCTGTAGTCCCAGCTGCTCGGAAGGCTGAGGCACAGGAATCGCTTGAACCTGGGAGGCGGAGGTTGCAGTGAGTGGAGATCGCGCCATTGCACTCCAGCTCAGGAGACGGGGTGAGACCCCGTCTCAAAAAAAAAAAAAAAAAAAAAAACTCTTATATATGATAAAGGGCTTTGTAAACCACTAAACTTTATACCAAAAAAAATCTATTATGGTTAGTCTTGTTTGCAACTATTAATAATAACTGAGAAATGGGCTGGACATGGTGGCTCACACCTGTGATCACAACAATTTGGGTATCTGAGGCAGGAGGATTGCTTGAGGCCAGGAGTTTGAAATCAGCCTGGGTAACATAGTGAGGCTCCGTCTCTACAAAAAATACAAAAATTATCCTCTTAGATGCAAACGCTAAAAAAAAATAAAATTAGCCAGGTGTGGTGGCGTGTGCCTGTGGTCCCAGCTACTTGGGATACTGAGGTGATAGGATTGCTTGAGCCCAGGAGGTTGTGGCTGCAGTGAGCCATGATCACACCACTGCATTCCAGTCTGGGTGATAGAGTGAGACCCTGTCTCAAAAAAATAAAATAACTGCAAAATATACTAAGTTTACAATGCAAAAAGTACTATGGTAAATTGCTCTTGCATATACCAGTTGCATACCAATATCTTCCCTTTTTCCCACAGGCAACCCTCCTGCTACGGGCACTGGGACTTTGCTGATAACCCTGGAGGACGTGAACGACAATGCCCCCTTCATTTACCCCACAGTAGCTGAAGTCTGTGATGATGCCAAAAACCTCAGTGTAGTCATTTTGGGTGCATCAGATAAGGATCTTCACCCGAATACAGATCCTTTCAAATTTGAAATCCACAAACAAGCTGTTCCTGATAAAGTCTGGAAGATCTCCAAGATCAACAGTAAGTCTGGCTAAAGCATTTCTCCCTATTCTTCCAGCTTTCAATTTAGTTTCTCTTTCCCAAAATGCTCTTTCTCGGCTGTTCTCTCGTGTATTCTCATTTGGTTCATTTTAAGTTATTGGCATATTATAAATACTGACAATTTTCCCACCAACAAACAAATGCAATATTGGATATCTGTTTCAAACATAGACATTTTCTCTTCTGCTTCCTCTCTGATGTTTTCTATACTGTACACCCTGTGTTGTATATCCTAACTCGTCTGCTACATACACTATTTAGTATAACTCCAATATTCTCTCTTTAAAATTTTCATATATTTAGGGTGCACAACTGCAGGTTTTTACATACATACATTGCATAGTGGTGAAATCTAGGCTTTTACTGTCCCCATCACCCAATAGTGAACTTTCTCTTAACTAATCTGTAGTTTCTGCCATCCCAGAGTTCCCAGCTACAAGACTGTGATTCTTTGTTCTTCCTCTTTCTCTTCCTTTTTTCTTTTAATTAAACTCCACAGATTCTTTGTTTGTAGCTAGCTTAGAAAGAATATTGGCCAGCCTGCCCAGTATCAGGCCTTCAAAAGACAGGAGTCTCTGCTTCTCCCCAGCTATCTCTTGGCTCAGCTGTCTTTCCAATCTCAGAGACAGAGAACTGGGTTAACATTAACTTTCACTAGCGCATTGGAGAGACTTTTCATGGTATACCTGCTGCCATAAAAGCCTAAAGGAAAGAAAAGCGCTAGGATAAGAATCTTTATAGTCTTCAACCTGCAACCTTCCATAGTATGCTGCAGACGTCCTCAGACTTGACTTGGTCTAATGATGACCTTGGGTTTTTTTTCAAATCTTTGGCCATCATTGACTTTGATGTCTTCTTCCATGCATCTTCTTTCTCCTTTATAACACTTGCAAGCAATGTCTCCTCCCACAAGTCCTTCCACATAGGCAGGTGGAATTCAAAACTTAACCCAACTTCTATCACTTGCCTTATTAAGACTGAAACACCAACATATTAATATGGAATATCCCTATATCCACAATCTCACCCACTTTCTTCCCCAAATGTAAACTAACTACCAAGTTCACCTTGTCTTCCAATAAAGTAAAAGAAAAAAGAAAAAGAAAGACATTAGACACTATGTCTTCAATAATATACTTATCCTGCTGTTGACCCCGTCAGGGTTCCCACTTCTTATATCAGTGGCAGAACTTTTGAGGGAGACAGAGAATTACCCATTTCCTTAGGTTTTGCAAATGTATTGTACAATTGTGCATAACATTTTCTATTTAAAAATCTCATATCTATTGTTATAGCCCTATCTCATATCTCATTTTATTAGTGCCTTTTGCTTGTTATTGATTCTATTTGCCTATTTGTCTATTTTATTGCTTTTTAAATAATGAATTCTGTTATACTGATTATTTTTAATTAAAACAGACCTTCTCTTGTTTGAGGGGTTAGTGTTTTATTTGCTAGTTTTTATGGCTATAGCCGATTTGAATAATCATCTCCAGTTCTTTCCAATTGGAACTTTCTCATTCAAGAGTTTCTTTTTTGGGAGGGTGCAGAGGGGGGTGAGCATCAGGATAAATAGCCAGTGCATGTGGGGCTTAATACCTAGGTGATGGGATGATTTGTGCAGCAAACCACCATGGCACACGTTTACCTATGTAACAAACCTGCACATCCTGCTCATGTACCCCGGAACTTAAATTTAAAAAAAAAAAAAAAAAAGAGTGTATCCTCTGCTCAAGGAAGATGGGAAAATGCTGTTTGATTTAATCTGCCATCTCACTAGGTGACCATCACATTAGTCATTGCTGCTGCTGTCACCTTCTGGTAATGATCATGCTTCATCTATTTTTATTTCCCTGTCATTACACTCTTGTTTTTTCTCCTGGTTTTACCTAATAGATAAATGCCTTCTAAATGATTTTGTTGTCTCACACTTTTTTTTCTGAATATTTAGCCCTGTTTATTCCCAGAAAGGGGCATTTAAAAATACATATGCCCCTAATCATGTGAGTGACTTTATCCCAAGGCTAAAGAATAGGCCAGCTGGTGCAGCCACTGCCAAGTGTCACCCAGGGGCCTGGGTGATGGTGGCTATTGCCACCGCACATGACATTAGGGAAGTAGAGGGGAAGCTTAAAGATCCAGTCTCTATGTTGCGGGTTCCCACCCAAATGTAGAGCTGTGGACTGAGGATTGATTAAAAAAAAAATAAAAACAAGGCTGGACTCAGTGGCTCACACCTGTAATCCCAGCATTTTGGGAGGCCGAGGCAGGCAGATCACCTGAGGTCAGGAGTTTGAGACCAGCATGGCCAATATGGTGAAACCCCATCACTATTAAAAATACGAAAATTAGCTGGACATGGTAGTGTGTGCCTGTAATCCCAGCTACTCGGGAGGCTGAGGCAGGAGAATCGTTTGAACCCAGGATGCGGAGGTTGCAATGAGCCAAGATTGCACCACTGCCCTCCAGGCTGGGCAACAGAGTGAGACCCTGTCTCAAAACAAAAACAAAAAAAAAACTAAAGACAAATAACGTAGGCTATAGAACCCATCTCCATGATAACACATCAGGGTCCTGCCCACACTGAGAGCAGGTGGATTTTCACCTTAGCTTTCTAGATGTGGAACACAGTCTTTGTCAAGATGGCTTTTTCGTGTAATAAATTTGCAGGGAGGAGTTCTTGGTAATCAATCATCTTCATGAAAGGAGCTCTCCTTGAAGGTGATTATAATGGTGCCGAGGCACAGAACTCTGGTGATGGAAAGACTCTGTCTCTGTGCTGTTCATTACAGGAGCCACCAGCCACGTGTGGCTTCTGGGCACTTGGAATGTGGCAGGTGCCACTGAGGATCTGAACTGGTATTTTCACTTGATGTTAATGAATTTAAATTTAAGCATTCGCACGATTATAAATGAAAATGCAATGCCTGTTTGGTGTGATTTTAGTCACCAAAACCTCACTCTTTTATTGGAAAAATCTCATCCGCTCTCACCAGAACCCTCCTTGCCTTTACAGATACACATGCCCTGGTAAGCCTTCTTCAAAATCTGAACAAAGCAAACTACAACCTGCCCATCATGGTGACAGATTCAGGGAAACCACCCATGACGAATATCACAGATCTCAGGGTACAAGTGTGCTCCTGCAGGAATTCCAAAGTGGACTGCAACGCGGCGGGGGCCCTGCGCTTCAGCCTGCCCTCACTCCTGCTCCTCAGCCTCTTCAGCTTAGCTTGTAAGTTGGCCTAACTCCAGTGCATGAACAAACAGGAAATTGTAACTTCACGGGGTTCGTGAAGCCAGCGTTTTCCCGTATACCTGTCCAAGAAGATGTTTCCCGGAAGAATCATTCATCTTTAGTGTATGTCTGTATGATAGAACATGTTATATGTAAAAGTGCTCCCACTAATGTTTAAAGGCATCTTAACAATCCCTGCCAGCCAGTCTGAGGAATTGTGCAAAGGTGTTCATTGCTAGCCTGCAAACTAGGTGGTAAGCAAAACTTCCTACAGCTGCCACTCAACTTGAGCTAATGAAAATGCGCCTGGATTAGTTAACTGGTCTATCAGAGGCCTGTTGCTCTCTACATTATGCAGAATAATCTTTTGCAAGGTTAACACAGATATTATGAGACTTTCTGAGAATAGTCGTGAGAATTTATGGATGGAGGTTGGGCTTCAGGGAAAATGATAAATGCATAATTCACACTGTTTTTTCACTGGCTAGTAATAATGACTATAATATAATGAAACATTATTTTAAACAAATGAATTATTATGCCAAGTAATATAGATGTGAGGATAAAATGAATAAATACATGTGTCAGATATTCCTTATTTGTGAAATACTAGTCCAATGTTAACTTTAGCAGTGATTCATATATAACTGTTACCATCCAAAAGCCTTTTGGGCCTTGCTACTTACCTTTTGAGAAAGTATCGGTGTAATTGCGAATTAGGAAGTTGGGAAATTGACAGAAAAAGAAAACAGAAGGTTTTATATCCTAGTGACAGTGGTGAGCTGCCAGGAAATCACATACTACAACATTGGACATTCATGTGTATAAAGCTCTGTGCGAGAGCATCGACCTGTGAGTTGAAGGAAAAAGAAGGGCCGGGCACGGTGGCTCACATCTATAATCCCACCACTTTGGGAGGCCAAGGTGGTTGGATCATTTGAGGTCAGGAGTCCAAGACCAGCCTGGTCAACATGGTGAAACCTTGTGTCTACTAAAAATACAAAAATTAGCCAGGCATGGTGGCACATGCCTGTAGTCTCAGCTACTCAGGAGGCTGAGGCAGCAGAATCTCTTGAACCCAGGAGGCGGAGGTTTCAGTGAGCCGAGACCATGCCATTGCACTCCAACCTGGGCGACAGAGCGAGACTCTGTCTCAAAAAAAAAAGAAAGAAAGAAAGAAGAAGCCATTACAGCATCTCACTGACCCTTCAGGGCCCTTCAGACTGGGCATTTCTGAAAGCGAACATATCATCTTCCCCTCCTGACCTGCCCCTCTGCCTGACTTGCCTCTGATGACTCTACCACCACCATCATCATCACCATCACCCCCATGTCTCCTTCTCAATCTTCCCACTGCAAAGCCCAACAGAGTCTAAGGGTCCAACACTTTCCATCCATCCCTGCCTCCACCGTCCTGTCTCAGGTGCTAATGTTCACTTAACCTCAATTATCTCACTGGCTTTCTAACTTTATCTTCTGCAAAGAGAGACAGAAAAGAGAAATCAGGAGGCCGCCCCTCAGAGGCTTCTCCTGAGTCTTTTCTGTAAAGTAGAAACAATTTCAGATGAAGGGATAGAGATGGGACTGGGGGCTGAGAAGAAATTAGGAAACCTTGTCAAAGTGCGGATAATTCGGTTGTGTAGCAATTGGGCTAAACATTGAGCAGGGGTGGTCCAGAGGAGTTTGGATACTGTCTTAGTCCGTTCGGGCTACTATAACAAAATACTATAAACTGAGTGGCTTATAAATAACAGAAATGTATTGCTCATGGTTCTGGAGGCTGAGAAGTCCAAGAACAAGATGCTGGCAGATTCATTGTCTAGTGAAAGCCCACATTCTGGTTCACATATGGCGCCTTCTCCCTGCATTTTCACATGATGGGAGAAGCAAGGCAGCTCTCTGGGGCATCTCATCCCATCCCATCCCATCCATGAGGACACTGACTTCCCGACCCACTAATTTTCCAAAGGCCCACCCTCCTAATACCATCACCTTGGGGATCAGGTTTCAGCATATAAATTTTGGAGGGGCACAAACTTCAGACCATAGCAGATACCACGAATTTATAGCAACACATTATGCTTGTTTGCCCCCTTACTTTGCTGACAGATATCCTAGACCTAGATTTCTAGAGTGTAGGAATGTTCCCTTCATGAGGGTATACTCTCTGGGGCCTGGTTTGCTGAGTCATCACTAGCAACCTGCAAGTCACTCTTGCATAGTATCAGCTGGGGAGACGGTGGTGGATCTCAAGTCTGGCTGCACAACAGAAGCACCTGGGGAACTCTTAAACGTAGCTACCCATACCTGGGCCCTACCCTATGGCTGGAAGGGCAGCTTAGACATTTGTCCATTTTAAAGCCTCACCAGGTGGTCCAAAGACACTGGGAAATCAGGACCGTCCTGGTGAGTGACTCCAACATTTAGGTACAGGCTCCTGGACATTCTAACAGTGTCCTCCGATCTTGTCCCCACCCTAAACACATGCTGGTTCCTTCGGTTCACAACTCAATAAGAAACAGGTGGAGGAGAGTAAATTTAAGAATATAAGTATGAAGATGTTTGCTACCGATGGTGCCAGAAAACCTGGCACCATCCCTCCTCCAGGGAGGAGGGTACAGTGAGATGACAGAACACATCCATATGAGAATTTCTATAGCACCAACTTTCCAAAAAGTGTTTCAGAAGCTTACAGAATTAAAACGTGAACCAGACAGGAAGTTAAACTTGACAAGGAAGAGAAACCAACTAGGAAGAGTTGAGGATGGAGTTAACTGACGCTAAATTTGACCTGAGCTTCTCATTGGCTTGCCGTACACAATTGCCACTGTGTGATAACAGCAACATGTTAATTGCAGTGGTAGTTCCTAAATGCTGTTGCACATCAGAACCACTTAGGAAACATTTTTAAAATATGAATTCCTGGGCTCAGTGCCCTAGAAACTTTCATTTGTGGTCTGGATTATGACTTGAGGTTGGGGAATAGGGTGTTGGAGAATGGGAATGAACGGATACATAGACAGACAGATGGATAAATGAAAGGAAACATATTTCTCCCTCTTTTCTTTTGTTCTTTTTTTCTTCCTTCCTTTGTCTTTCTTTTCTTTATTTATTTGTTGTTGTTTTTTTTTTTTTTTTTTTTTGAGACAGTCTCACTCTGTCACCCAGGCTGAAGTACAGTGGCATCATCTCAGCTTACTGCAACCTCCATCTCCTGGGTTCAAGTGATTCTCCTGCCTCAGCCTCCCAGGTAGCTAGGATTACAGGCATGCACCACCATGCCCGGCTAATTTTTGTATTTTTAGTAGAGACGAGGTTTCACCATGTTGGCCAGGCTCGTCTCAAACCCCTGACCTCAGGTAATCTGCCTGCCTCGGCCTCCCAAAGTGCTAGGATTACAGGTGTGAGTCACCACACCTGGCCCCTTCCTTTCTCTTTCTTCAGAAAATAAAATATTACAGGCAAAGGTAAAATTGCCTATGTTTCTCTGCCCAATTTTATTTTCTGTTCTCTCTCCTCAGAAACAATAGCCACCATGAATTAGCTATTCATGTGTGTGTCCAGATGTTTTATCCTTTTACTACACACAAACTCACACATACACACACGCACACACATTCACACATAACACATACAGTTCTATTCTGTGCAGTTTGTAAAACCTCCTGTAATTCATATTATATTGGGCATACCATTCTGCGACTTACTTTTCTTCCTACCTGTGTTACATTCACAAGGTCGGTCCACGTTGCTCTAAATCAGCATTCAGCAAATTTTTTCTGTAAAGGGCCAGATGGCTTTGTGGGCCATATTAGTCTCTGTCACATATTCATCCTTATTGTTTTTTTGTTTGTTTGTTTCTGTCTTTTGTACCACCCTTTAAAAACGTGAAAACCCTTCTTTGCCTGGGAGCTAGCCAAACACGGACTTGAGGTTAGAGTCAGCCCACAGCCTTCCTTGGCTGAACCCCACTCTGCTCCATTTATTGCTACTGCTGGAGGATCCTGTCATTTGAATACTGTGCAGTGGATTCCCTTATCAGCAGACACATTGGAACCATTTACTATGACCAGCACTACTACAGTAAGAGATCTCCATTTTCCACCAGCTTCTGGAGTGAGTGCTAGACAGACCACAAGCCCAGCACTGCCCAAAGACCAGCACTCAGAAGCCACTGCTCTATAAGCAATGCTTGCAGCCGGGTGCAGTGGCTCACCCCTGTAATCCCACCACTTTGGGAGGCCAAGGCAGGCAGATCACTTGAGGTCAGGAGTTCAAGACCAGCCTGGCCAACATGGCGAAACCCCGTCTCCACTAAAAATACAAAAATTAGCAAGGCGTGGTGGCAAGCACCTATAATCCCAGCTATTCGGGAGGCTGAGGCAGGAGAATCGCTTGAACCTGCCAGGCAGAGGTTGCAGTGAGCCGAGATCACACCACTGCACTCCAGCCTAAGCAACAGAGCAAAAAACAACCCTTGCAGAGATCCAGGAGCAATTGGAACTCAAGTATAACAGAGTTTGGATAAATTGGAGAGCAGTACTTCCTATGTGATTGCAAAGAGATAAAAATTCTATGTGTGTGTAGTGGGAATTCATATACACATGTACATGTATGTTTGTGTGCACACATGTGTTTGTACCCAGAAAGAAGACAATTAAGGGGATCACATCACACATTGCCCTCTGTAAATCCAATTTCTGGACATCAAAGCCTGACTCCGTGACATCTCTTTGAAGAACGAAGTCACTGCAGGACCCTGCTCATGGGTCAGCTACTCCGGACTGGAAATGAGTGTTTTAAATGGAGACCAGAGCCGCTGTGCCCCTGCTTGTTAAAATACAGATTTCCAGGCCTATCCAACCTATGGCGTCAATATCCCAGGTGACAGGGGCCTCTAGCTCAAAACCCAGTGTTTGGCTATTTTTATACAACATTTTTATAATATTACACATTCTGCTACCAACATTCCACATATTAAGTATTAGTAAACATTGAATTTTTTTTTTTTTTAGGTTAAAAAAAAAAAGACTTGGCAGTATTTTTTTCTTACCAACAAGAGATTTTCTTGTGGTCCTCACTTTGAGACTCCTGATCTACAGATGTCAATCATGAGCAGATTCCCAAGGATTTCCCACTTCTCATCTCTCAACTGAGCTCTTGGGTCAAGTTAATCTAAGGCAGAATTGCCCAATAATCCCTAAAGAATTGCTTCACAGTTGATATCATTGATAAAAGACAGACATAGGTACACTAGCTGTGAAATACCAAATGTGCTTTATGTGCTCATCTAAGGGGAGCCATCCCATCTAGCATCACATGATTGTATCCCACTGTAAGTAGGGGCACCTGTAGGTAAAGTCGAAATTATTCCCAAAATGAAACTCTGGATCTCCCTGTGTATCTGGAAAGTACTCAGTTGACACTCCAATGGTTTGCTGCACAAAGACAGGTAGTTTCAGCCCCCAAAAAACAGTTAAAAACAGGTGTTACCACTTACCTTCAAAAACACACTTGGTCTGGTCATGTATAAAAGGCGTAAAATTTTCTAATTTTGTTCGTTTAAATGTTAGAGATGCCTGCCAAATGTCATGATTTATGTTTTATTATATACCTAGTCCAAGACATTCTTCCTAACCAAAAAGGGTCGGACATAATAAGACATGTAAGAATCTGGGTCAGAGGTAGCAGGAACAGGTAACCACCAGTGCCCAACCACTAAAACGCATGAAAGCAGACATCAAAGTGGCCGACCCACGTGTGCTGCCATTTATATGACATTGAGAAGAGGCTGCACAGAAGTGAGCTTAAACCCTTAAGCAAGGATTGGAGAAGGAGGAGGGTGATTTCAAAAAACACTGAAATTAGTAGCTTTCTTTTTTTTTTTTTTTTTGAGACTGAGTCTCACTCTGTCACCCAGGCTGGAGTGCAAGGGCGCGATTTCGGCTCACTGCAACCTCCACCTCCCAGGTTCAAGTGATTCTCCTGCCTCAGCCTCCTAAGTAGCTGGGATTACAGGTGCCTGCCACCATACCCAGCTAATTTTTTTGTATTTTTAGTACAGACAGGGTTTTGCCATGTTGGCCAGGCTGGTCTGAAACTCCTGACCTCAAGTGATCCACCCGCCTCAGCCTCCCTAAGTGCTGGGATTACAGGCATGAGCCACCACGCCAGGCCTGAAATTAGCTTTCAAAGTACATAACTTCCTAACTCAGCCATAGTCCTTACAAGAATTTTGGGAGCAAGGAAATCAGCTGGTAGAATCTCTTTGATGTTTCTTTAAAGCAGGGTCAGCAAAGTCTAAGACACAGACCAAATCTGGCCTACTGCCCATTTTTGTAAATAAAGTTTTATTGGAACACAGCCACGCCTATCATTTCCATATCGCCTGTGGCTGTTCTCTGCTGCAGTGGCAGAGCTGAGTAGCTGCCACTGAGACCACCTGGCCCAAGAAGCCGAAAATATTAACTCTCTGGCCCTTCCCGCTTCAAAGCATCGTTCATAAAACTTCAGTGTGATGTAGGAGAAGATAATCACGTCACACTCATGGCAAGAAAAAATACTCAGATCCAAGTAGACTAGCAGCAACCAAACATGCTGATGTTTGGGGGCCGTTTTCTGTATTTTCTTCAGTGGTCTGTCAGTTGTCCCATTTTCTAGATGAGAAAACTGATCCTCAGAAAGGTCCCCAGGCGAGTAATCAGTGAGGCCAGCATTCACCATTGACTGCCTCCCTTATGGAAAAGGATAATAACAACATTTCAATTTAGTATGATCTGATCCTGTAGGTGGCTTTACTGCAACTGACAGTTGAACTGAAGGATCTGCATTTCCTTCTTTGACATCTGAAAATAAAGGAAATAAAACTATTGATATTGAAAGTAATAAAAAATAAAAATGAGATGATTTTTACTGTCAGTTTGTTTTTTTTGTTTTTTTTGACAAAGTCTTGCTGTGTCACCCAGGCTGGAGTGCAGTGGCGCGTTCTCTGCTCACTGCAAGCTCCACCTCCCGGGTTCACGCCATTCTCCTGCCTCAGCCTCCCAAGTAGCTGAGACTACAGGCGCCCGCCACCACGCCTGGCTAATTTTGTTTTTGTATTTTTAGTAGACATGGGGTTTCACCGTGTTAGCCAGGATGGTCTGGAACTCCTGACCTCATGATCCGCCTGCCTCGGCCTCCCAAAGTGCTGGGATTACAGGCGTGAGCCACCGCGCCTGGCCCAGTTGTTGTTGTATAAAGTGCGTGTCAGTGGCATGAAGCGGATGTGTAATTCTTCCCCTAGCACCCTCCCAGTGAAGCAAGTCGGCATTGCCATTAAGCTGTTTCTGTGGTTTTTCTAGCACGACTTTGTATGGTATGGCAAGTCTCAAAAAAAGAACTTGTCGGGAAACCGTTTCTGACTGTTGCTTTAGGCTTAATTAACCAGTATTAGCAAGAATGTAAAAGGACAGATCAGGTGAACTATCTTAACAAACACCAAAATTAAATGTCTCTATATGGGGGGTAAGAGGTAGACAAACTCAGACACAATAAAGAAATTTAAAGAGGTGAGTGGGCAGGGCACAGTGGCTCATGCCTATAATCCCAGCACTTTGGGAGACTGAGGTGGGAGGATTGGATGAGGCTAGGAGTTTGAGACCAGCCTGGGCAACATAGTGAGACCCCCATCTCTGAAAAAAAGAAAAAAAAGCCCCACCCCATGTCAGCTAAAAATTAACATTAAACAAAATGTGGACCAGGCACCGTGGCTCACTTCTGTAATCCCAACACTTTCGGAAGCCTAGGTGGGCCGATCACCTGAGGTCAGGAATTCGAGACCAGCCTGACCGACATGGTGAAACTCATCCCTACTAAAGCTATAAAAATTACCTGGGCATGGTGCCACACACCTGTAATCCCAGGTACTCGGGAGGCTGAGGCAGGAGAATCGAGTGAGCTTGGGAGGCAGAGGGTGCAATAAGCTGAGATCATGCCACTGTACTCCAGCCTGTAGGACAGAGTGAGACTCCATCTCAAAAAAATAAAAATAAAAATAAAATATGCATGCCTGGCTGGGCAGGGTGGCTCACACCTGTAATCCCAGCACTTTGGGAGGCCGAGGTGGGCGGATCACGAGGTCAGGCATTCAAGATCAGCCTGACCAATGTGGTGAAACCCCGTCTCTACTAAAAATACAAAAATTAGCTGCGTGTGGTGGCACACGCCTATAATCCCAGCTACTCAGGAAGCTGAGGCAGGAGAATCGCTTGAACCCAGGAGCTGGAGATTGCAGTGAGCCAAGATTGCGCCATTGCACTCCAGCCTGGGCAACAGAGCAAGACTTTGTCTCAAAAAAAAAGAAAAAAAGCCAAGATGAGCAAAAGATAACCACTAAACACTTTTAAAATTTTATTTTTCAATGTATTGTTTGCATAAAACAAAATGCATCCATTGCAAGTGTACAGTTTGATGCATTTTGGTAAGTGTACAGAATTTTATACCACACCCTAGTCAAAATACAGTTTCCTTTGCTCTTGATCCCCTTTCCGCAATCCAGGCTCTCATTTATCTGCTTTCTCTAATAATGGTTTTGTCTTTTCTAGAATTTCTTAAAGTGTATCAGTATTTTGTTCCTTTCTATTGTGAAACGTATTATGGACAAACACAGGGCCTACAAAGCCATTAAACCCAGGCAGAGTGGGCTGTCCTCGGCCTGCAGACGGCCGCAGTCATGCTTTGCAGAGGAGCTGTGGCCCCTTAAAGTGACATGACATTATGGACAATGACAGTTGATTCTTGGAGGCTTTCCATGCACCTTGCACATGCAAGCTAAGGGCTTTACATAAATTAAATAAATTTCCTCAAGTAATCATCTCAATAGCCCTGGGACAAATCACTTATGTTATCATCTAAATTGACTTAAAACAGGAATTTGAGACTCTAATTTGAAAAGAAGAGGTTGGAGCCTATTTAGTGGATTTTATGCAGCCAAAACTGTTTTGCTGTTGTTGTTGTTGTTGTTGTTGTTGTTGTTTTTAACTAATTTGCCTCCCAGGAGACAGCTGAAATGTCTAGAGACATTTTGATTATTATGCCTGGCAGGACACCACTAGTGGCATCTAGTGGGTGGAGGGTAAGGGTGCTGCTAAGTGTCCTCCCATACACACAACAGCACCCCCCACAAAGAATTATCCAACCCCAAATGTCAGTAGTGCTGAGGCTGAGAAACTCCACTCTGCTCTCTAACCAAAATCAGACACAGAAAGTGGAGACGTTCCACCACCCTGACAACATCAATGGCTTTTGCCAATTTAAAACAATAAAGAGCAATATGTATCCAACCCAAAACAACATCTTAACATTCTTCCTAATAGGCTTTTGCAAAAATAGTTCATATTTTACAACTGTCTTGCAGCATGGGGTATAAATGAGACCTAATCATTGTAAAAATGAAAAGAGTGCCTCAAAACATCTGAAGTTCTGAGCAGAGGGCAGCCTGTCTTCAGTGGGCGCTTTTGGATGGAGGCAGGAATAGGGTATCAGTAGGAGTGAGAACAAAGTTCAGATAAATGAGTACACAGCACTTGTAGACTGATTAATTCCTTTCTTTTTTCCTTCTTTCGATGGAGCAAGACTGTAACAGAAGCCTGAGAGTGAGGAAGGGCTTTGGCAACTATTACTGTAGACACAATAGTTTACTCAATTTCATGAACTGTTAGTCCTGGGCTGGAATTCACGCCTTCTGCTGGAATTGCACAGACAAAACGTGCTTGCGAGGAGTAAGGTGGCAATAAAAGAAAAATGCAGGCAAAAACATGCCTCATTTTGAAACTGGATCTGAGCATCCTAGAGCCAGAGCCTCTCCCAGC
Organism: Pongo abelii; assembly: GCF_028885655.2. Lineage (NCBI taxonomy): Eukaryota > Metazoa > Chordata > Mammalia > Primates > Hominidae > Pongo > Pongo abelii. The sequence continues at coordinate 83,199,998 of NC_072003.2, forward strand.
CAACATTGCTGAGTTGAGCAGAGTGACAGACTCCACATTGGAGCCAGCCCCCCAGCTGGCCATAAGGAGGAGCCACGAGCAGGCGCTGGGAAGACAGGCTCTTGAACGCACACTATGCTGATATCTCTTTCTGTGAAGTTTTCTACATGAGTGACATTCTCAAAGTCTGCAACACAGTCTGCCACAAGATGCCTTTTTTCCTCTGGGAACACAATGCTACTTTCGTGATTGTCTGAGTAATGGCCCCCAAAGATGTACTTCTCATCCTAATCCCTGGAACCTGTGAACATGTTACCTTATACGGCAAAAGAGACTTTGGGCAGGCGCCTGTCATCCCAGATACTCAGGAGGCTAAGGCACGAGAATCGCTCAAACCTGGGAGGCGGAGGTTGCAGTGAGCCAAGATTGTGCCAATGCACTTCAGCCTGAGCAACAAAGTGAGACTGTCTCAAAAAAAAAAAAAAAATCTTCTCAGAAGTAACTAAGTGAAGGATTTTGAGATGGGGAGAGTATTCTGGATTAGCCAGGTGAGGCTGATATAATCACAGAGTCCTTATAAGAGGGACAAAGGAAGAGTCAATTAGAAACAGACCATGCGATGGCAGAAACAGAAGGAGGCCAGAGGTGAAAAAGAGAAGATGCTGCAGTGCTGCCTCTGAAGATGAAGGAAGGGGCCATGAGCCAAGGGATGCAGGCAACGCTTAGAGGCCAGGAAAGGCAAGGGAACGGATGCTTTCCTAGAGCCTCCAGAAGGAGCACAGCCCAGCCAACACTGGTTTTAGCCCCATAAGACTCATCTCAGTCTTCTGACTTCCAGAACTGTATGAGAATAGATTTGTGTTGTTTGAACTTTATGGCCATTTGTTACAGGAGCAACAGGAAATTGATATACCATGTTTGGGCCTGGTGCAGTGGCTCACAGGTGAGCCTATAACCCCAGCACTTTGGGAAGCCAAGATGGGAGGATCGCTTGAGGCCAGGAGTTCAAGACCAGCCTGGACAACATGGAGAAACTCCATCTCTACAAAAAATACACAAATTAGCCAGGCATGGCGGTGCATGCCTGTAGTCCCAGCTACTCCAGAGACTAAGGTGGGAGGATCGCTTGAGCCCAGGAGACAGGGGTTGCAGTGAGCCAAGATTGTACCACTGCACTCCAGCCTGGGCAACAGAATGAGACCCTGTCTCAAAATAAAATAAAAACATATCATGTTTGAAGAACCACCAATAGGTATCTTGCTTTGTGACTTGTGATCCTTAAGTCAATATATATATATATATAGTCACAGGAAGTCAATACATACAAGGGATAATCACCAATCTCTAAGATACATAGCGTGCTCATAAAATAGCCAAGCTATGTGCTAAGAGACAAAGACATAAGGCTCATTGGTAACAGTGGTAATAGCAGCTCTCGGTCTGAGCGATGTTTGGCATCTGAAGTCACCATTAGCATTTTCAGAGAAGTCCAGCTTTTTATGACACAACTATTCATTCTGTCTTCCAATGTGATCCTTAAGGAAAAAAAAATCCCCCATAGTCGTGTGATGTTTAAAATGTGTTTATTATAGCTTGCCTGTCATTTATCTGGTTTTTAGCTAAAATGTTTTGAATTGAGTGGTGATATTCCCGACTTAACTCTGAACCCTCTCTATTCAGGTCTGTGAGAACTCCTGACGTCTGAAGCTTGACTCCCAAGTTTCCATAGCAACAGGAAAAAGAAAAAAAAAATCTATCCAAATCTGAAGATTGCGGTTTACAGCTATCGAACTTCACAACTAGGCCTCAATTGTTCCAGGTTTTTATTTTCTTTGCAATTTCACTTAGTCTGTACTTCATCATTTTGACAGCATCTTCCTCCTTCCTTTAATTAATGGAATCCTCTGAATTTTCCCTGAATGTTTAAAGATCATGACATATGGCTTGATCTTCTGGGAGCAGGAACAATGACTACTTTTTCTGGTGTGTTAACATGTCGCTAGCCAGTGCTCCAGGCACCCAGCTTTGTCTGTGGGTTAGTATTGGTGTATGTATGAGTATCTGTATGTACATATACACGGTATTTATAGAGACAGACTATCCTGGAGAAGCCTCGTTTTGATGCCATACTTCCTTGCAAGGTTAAGCAAGGTGGGTGGAAACTAAGACAACTGAACCCTCCAGGGCCTCCCGCATCAAGGTCAGCATGAGGACAGACCACAGAGCTGTCACTTTTGCTCTGAAGCTACTTCTCCACTGTCCCGTTCAGTCTGAATGCTGCCACGACCAGCCAGGCAGGTCCACAGAGAGGGAGAGCAGAGAAAGAAGTCCTTTCTCTTTATTGAGTTCGAGGACTACAACCAATTTTCACTGCCATCTGATGCCGTGATCCTGAGCCAAGGCGGTGAGGAGCAGAGCAGGCAATTTCACCACCAAATGCCAAGAAAAGGGCTGACGTTTTCTTTCATGGGCACCAACCTGCATTTGTATGTGTCCTGAATCCACAGTCGCACTGATTCTTATGGGGACACAGATCATGGTAGAGAATCTCTCCCTCCTCAGTAAATGTACAACTGCACCTGTCATCATGGAGGTCATACATGCATACAAAGAGGTGTACAGGTACCATCTTGTATACACATATATACCCACATGTACAGACATACATTTATGCACATTCACTCTGTTTGTTTCATATATACAGGCATAAAATAGAGTAAATACAGGTAGTTTTAAAAGTACCCTTTTGTGTGAATTGACTACCGTTGTTTGCAAACCTGAAAATAAAAGACATTCGTTATGTATGAAAAGTAACTGATTTGTATTCTGTGAGCATGTAAAAGCGGAAAGTTAGTGCTTGTTCTAAGATTACCTTCTTGTTGATAAACCGTAAATGAATCATCAAAGCTCACACCAAATTTTTCTATCAAATAAAACTAGTGACAGCTTGTGGCTTTTTATTAGAGCTCGCCACGAACTAGGGTAAGGTAAGTGTCTTAGCATATTTTAATGCAGTTGCTTACTAAAGGTTTTAACCGCACACGCACACACACACGCTTTCTTATGCAATCTATGTTTGCACTTGTGCTTTCAGTTAGCCTTCTGTAGGAAGTAGAAGTCATATGTTGTCTTTGTTATAGTGAAATTATACAGATAGAATTCCATATATTGTATTTGTTTCAATGGTAAATCCTTTTGGAACATATAGAATGCAGAGATTTTTTTTTCCATTAAAATAAATGGGTATTGGTGGTTAAAACTGCTGGACAGTAACTTTTCTCTGATTTCTATCTTGTGTCTAATGTCACTGATGCTGGGTCTTGTCTTAGTGCAAGTTCACATTTTTGACTGACCATTTGGGGTCCGTCGTACCTCTCTGGTTGGTGAGTGAGTCTATAAAGACAGAAGTACTAGTTCTCAGCATGGGCAATGGACTCATCTTGTCCACCTCATGATATAATCTGAGGGTGTCATAATCAGCTATAAGGGTAATGGCATACTCAAAGATGAGACAGACCATTCTCAGTTTGATGACCACATTAAGCACAGTCACGGCCATCTGTCAACAGTCCCAAGACCTGGAGATTTTTCTCTGGAACAAATCCTGTTGCTGGATCAGGAGATGCCACACCTTGAACTTGACAGGGTCATTCTCCACGAGCACATGCCCCCGACTCAGGGACAGGGGAATCTAAGCCTGTGCATTCACACTTCACAAGATTTCCTCTACTGGCTTTATAGGGCACTATCACGCGTCTCCCTGGCGCACCTTGCTCCTCTCTTCCTGCAAGGCAGGGGGAGAACGTTCACCCTTGAACAAACCAAGAGCACCCTCAGCCAGTCAGGCGGCTGGTAGCCGGACACATATGCTAACTGGCAATCAGGAAGTCACCCTCCAACATAAACTTCAGCCACCTGCAGGGAGAAACACAGCAGCTGAGTGGCCATTCACTGAAGGAAACAAATCCAAGACGACTCCTTTCCTCTCAAGCCAGTAAGCTCTCCTGCACTTTGCAAACCTAACCAGAAGCTTAACTTGGCTGAAAATTCAGAAAAATAGGAGTAAAGTGCACACTTCATTAATAAATAGAATATGCCTCAACTTTCCCTTATTTAAACATATTCTCTGTCCCCACAGTTCTAATCAGGACAGGGATACTTCTGTCATGTTCCTCCTAATACTTTCCAGAAAAAAAGAAAAATAAACCAATTCTTACAGGCCAAAGTGGTAGCATTTCCTGCATCTTAGAATGTTTTGTTAACTTGCTGGAATATATTACATTGTTTACTGAAAACCATAGTAGAATCAAAATGTTATTTCATTATTACCTATGCATTTTATCTGAGTCCAACTTGTTAAAAAATGAAGTTAAGTAAGAAGCAGAAATTGCTTTTCCCAATTACTGAGCACAGGTCTGAGGGTTTTATTTCCACTGAGCAAACAGTCACACCTTCACTTCTTTTTATTAATACTCAACCAACTTAGCTGATTAAAAATCACATTTTCTCCCTCATTTTACATACGATAAATTAATTATTTTGGATAATTTGTTTTAATAAGAATATGCACACATTTTCTAATTTTAATAAAAGTCACCTTCAGTACTGCCAGTTCTCTCCAAATGAGCATCTTTCCAGGCAGATATACCTGCTATGCCTCTTGGCCGACACCAGCAAATCTAAGCATTATAACGAAATAAATCCAGCCAGATTTCATGGTAGGTATCAAATAAGACTTTGGCTCTTAAAGAACATCGTTAGAAATTTTGATAGCTCATTCCAGAGTTTCAGAATGTCATTTAAAACAGTCTGATAAATGGAACAACCATCTACCATCACACTCATAGAGTAGCTCAAATTGCATTTTACCCAAATAAATACACTGGGTCTTAATCTTAAGATGTGACAACTAAAAAATTTTTAACAAGTCTGTGTTTGATCCTGGATTTAGTGCAGTTGCACCCAGGCACAAGCTCTCCAGATGATTCTGAGGAAAGGAGTCTACAATTTTCCTAGGGGGGTGTATGAACATGGTACCAAAAAGGTGATTAATAATTATAATAATGGTTTATATTTATCAACTGCTTATTATGTGCCCACACTGTACAAAATCCTTATAGATAGTAACTCATTAATCCCTCCAGTAACATATGAGGCAAGTACTACTATCTTCTCCAACTTACAGATAAAGAAGGCTGAGGCTCAGAAAAATCGAATGGCTTGCCCAAGGTAAGTGGCCTCCAGAACCAAACCTCAGGCTATCTGGCTCCAGGGTTCATGTTCTTCCGACAACATCACAATGCCACTCTCAACCCAGGAGCAAAACCAGACAAATGCCTACTGCAGACCGGAAGACCCTAGTTTGAAGCCTCCATTAGCATGACTATGCGGCTAGACCAACTTACTGTTAAGCAACAGTACCTTTTACTATGAGGTACCCTTTACTATTAAGTACCTTTTACTAACAGTATCTTCTGTTACCTACTATTAAGTTCGTGCTATACTTCTTCAATCTGAAAGCTTTCTGTTAAAAAAAAATGTTAACATCGTTCTAAATTAATATTGAGACCTTAGAAATTTTTCCTGTGCAAGATAAAATAATTATTTGCCCCTTCCCTTCCATGACTTGTTAGCAGGTAGATGAGGGGCTTCTCCTAGATTAATTTAACATCTCAGTTAATCAAAAGTAGCTGGGCATGGTGACTCATGCCTGTAATCCCAGCCCTTTGGGAGGCAGAGGCGGGTGGATCACTTAAGGTCAGGAGTTCAAGACCAGCCTGGCCAGCATGGTGAAACCCCATCTCTACTAAAAAATACAAAAATTAGCTGGGTGTGGTGGTGCGCACCTGAAATCCCAGCTACTCAGGAGGCTGAGGCAGGAGACTCGCTTGAACCCAGAAGGCAGAGTTTGCAGTTAGCCATTGCACTCCAGCCTGGGCACCAGAGCAAGACCCCGTCAAAAAAAAAAAAAAGGAAATTTATGAACTCCAGAGTACTCATTCCCTACCAAACCAACTGAAGGGAGAGAAAACTGAGGGAGAAAGTGGGGTGGGGTCTCAAAGGGCTTGCACTGTGCTTTGCTATAGATTATTCAAAGAGGCAAATTCTAAAGGATCTCTAAGTAGTTGCTGATTTTGTAAAGGTAGCCCATAAATCTGTTTACGTGTAGCTGCCTTAAACATGAGTCAACAGGGTAAATCACACCAACAGGAAACCCAAGCACTGAAAAAGCCACCTACCTTTTCTGTTTACCAAATACTAAGAATAATAATCTAATAATCTGGCTACATCTTTCATAAAGACCTTCATCTTCTCTCCTTAACTGACTGTTGAGATTTTATACTTTTCACCGTCTAATGATAAAATGCTTTCAAAATGGTTCATCTAATGCAATTAACAATTCTTTCACTATATCCAATGTGTTACCCTTACTATATTTCCTATTGCTAATAGATTAGCCCACTATTGAAAAAATTCTGCAGTTGTGACTGTGTTCATACGAAAGCATATACAAGATATAGAGAGACAGCAAAAAATGGTGGAAATGGATGTGTGTATGAGGGTTTCAGATAAGAACTTCAATTATATAATTTAAGAGTAAGTCTATAATTTAAGCAGAAATAATTTAGATACTCATCAAATTAAGTAAGCGGAAAAATGTCCTCTCTCTCATACTATGTTGCTATCATCACATCTATCGTTGGAGGGTTGCTGAGCTTGATAACCCTTTGCACCATTTTATTTGACTCTCCACGTGCCGTCTCCTTGGTAGGGAGATGGTGAAATACATTGGGTGATGTAGGACGAGGGAGGTTTTTTTCACTCTGAAGCTATGAAGAGTTGGAGAAAGGGGCTTACAGAAGCACTATGAAAATAAACTGGAGACTCTATTGTTTTGCTACTTTTTAAAAAGCTTTTTCTTTAAAGAGTAATAAAGCCATTCTATATCTGTCGTATACATGAATTCAGACTATTAGAGAGTTGAAAATGCAGGCTATATATATATATATATATATATATACACATATATAAATCTGTGTTGTCATGCACATGTCAACACTGTCCTGATGACAAAATTTTATTTATCCCCCCAGATAAAAAATTTAAGAAATTTTAAATGCTTTTTATTCACAAACACTTTTCAAAAGGGATAAAAGTTAATCATGTTAAAATATTCAGTCTATGGCAGATGTCACTCCTTTGGGCCCTCACTGCTGAATTGCTTACAGTTTCTGAGCTGTAAACTAACATTTGCTTTACTATGTAGTTACAAAGAAATGTGTAACTTGTTTGTGAAATATTCAAATAAAGCTTATCTGGGATTTTTAACTTGTGTGTTTAGTCTTAGACCATCTTTAGTACAGTCTAGTCTAAACACTGTGACAGAGCAAAGGGACCTTTTTTTCCAATGATGCACAGTGTCATGGGTGCAACTGGCTGGTGCCGGTGTTGTGGATGGTAAAATAATTTACCGGCAGGGCATGGTGGCTCATTTCTGTAATCCCAGCGCTTTGGGAGGCCAAGGCGGGCAGATCACCAGAGGTCAGGAGTTCGTGACCAGCCTAGCCAATGTGGTGAAACCCCGTCTCTACCAAAAATACAAAAATTAGCTGGGCATGGTGGTGCATGCCTGTAATCCCAGCTACTCAGGAAGCTAAGGCGGGAGAATTGCTTGAACCTGGGAGGCGGAGGTTAGAGTGAGCCGAGATAGCGCCGCTGCACTCCAGCCTGGGTAACAGAGTGAGACTCTGTCTCAAAAAAACAAAAAAAAAAAAAGAAGAATTTACCAATTTACCAAGACAGTTGTAGGTAAAGAAAGGCCGATTATTCAAGGGAAAGTACGTTGCAAGGAAGCAACAGGCAGCACAGCAGAGAAGGGGCTGTCTGGAAAGAGGCAGGGGCTGGAGGGAAGCTTTATAGGGTTGTGCTGGAGGATGTTACACTTGGAGTGAGGTGGTTATGCCAGCGGCTTGTTTGTGATTAGCTGTCTCTTGGAACAGTTGTTCCCTACCTGGGGCCCCCTTCCTCATTGTTGCTTACTTATCAGGACTCCACACCAGGTTAGTCTATGATGTTTAAAAACCAAGACTAAAACCAAGTGCTGCCTGCTTAATAATTGGCTCTCTTCTGCTTCTTTCATAAAAGTCAATCATTCTGATTTGGAAAAACAGATATATAGATGACAGAAGGACAGATGGATAGGTGATAGAGAGAGAGAGAGAGATAGAAAGAGAGAGAAGATAGACAGCAAGAAGCTTAGTGAGATCATTTTGTAAAAAAAGGAGGGGGCCAGATGCGGTGGCTCACGCCTGTAATTCCAGCAATTTGGGAGGCAGAGGTGGGCCGATCACCTGAGGTCAGGAGTTCAAGACCAGCCTGGCCAACGTGGTGAAACCTCGTCTCCACCAAAAATATAAAACTAAGCAAGGTGTAGTGATGGGCACCTGTAATCCCAGCTACTCAGGAGGCTGAGGCAGGAGACTCTCTTGAACCTGGGAGCCGGAGGTTGCAGTGAGCCAAGATAGTGCCACTGCACTCCAGCCTGGGCAACAGAGCAGAGCAAGACTCCATCTCAAAAAAAAAAAAAAAAAAAGGGAAGGGGGTGTTCATAAGTGCTTCCTACGGGCCAGATACTTTACGTATCTATATAGATGTGTATATACATATTACCTTGTAGTTATATGTGTAATTTATGTATAATACATAATTATATATCATATACATAATTTATGTAATAGACATTAGCTCCATTCTATAGATGAAGAAACTGAGGTTCACACAGTTAAAACTATCTCACAGTAGGTCTCACGACTACTAAGTGGTATGCATGGCCCCACCCTGGCACTTTTCCTGCTATACGCTAAGGCAGCACCACCCCATTTATCACCAGGAAAAAACTGTCATCACAAACAATGCATGAAAGTGCTGAGGACTAAGCAAGTTGACAATGATGGGGGATGAAGCAGAGGAAACCCAAACTTGCAAATCTGGTCTATAAGAAAACTTTCCTTCCCCCTAGGCAGTCTGTCTCCAGGAAACTGCTAGTTTGGGTAAATAAATAGCAAACGGATGCCTTGGCAGCCAGTCATAGAGACGCTAATTTGGAAATTTGCCTCAAAAGAACATAAGAAACAGAAACCAATGCTTCAATCCAAAAGCAAGAGAATTTGAGATGTGTCAGAACAACCACCCATCACACCATTCTCCCCCAGAAAAGCAATTTTCTAGGTTTTTGTTTGTTTGTTTGTTTTTTGTTTTTTGATTTTTTTGCAAACAATTCCTCAAAGAGACCTCTTTGTGCTTTGGTAATGCAAGGCAAAATATCCACTCATTCTAGCCAGGGCACACCCTTGAGAGGGTAGCAACGCTGGATTTTTACATGGGAATCCAAGCCAAGAGGACTGGTACCAGGATGGTGGTATTTCTAGATTAAATCTGCCGTTCTGTGTCTGTAACTAAGCCCTACCTTTGTTGGATGATGACTGTCCTGCCCCAGCCCCTCCTCGTGCCAGCAGGACAGCATCCTCCTCCTGAGGCTTACTAGCACCTGAAGGATTGTCCTGTGAAAAATGGGGACCCAGCACCTGCTGACATTCCTCAGCATCCTCTCTGACTTTATCCCCAGGGAGAAGCAGCAAGTCGATGTTACCCTGATGCACTCATAGTTCCTGTGCTTCCCCTTATCAAATTATATAAACATGTTGTTTTATAGCACATGAAATCTCTTCACCCTTTGGCTCCCTGCCTTCTTTCAAGGCAGGATTTTCTAAACTTTAATCCCAAGGGAATAGCGTCACTATTTAGCCATCTCCCTGTCTCATCTCTCAGCACCTTCACTAACTCTGCCATACTGAAATGCCACCTGTACCATCAGCTACAACTCTAGTTTTAAACTACGTAATTTTACATTTATAATTTTGGCTTGAATTTATTTTAAAAGAAGCTGGTACATTGGCCGGGCATTGTAGCTCATACCTATCATCCCAGCATTTGGCGAGGCCAAGGCAGGTAGGTAGATGGTTTGAGCCCAAGAGTTCAAGACCAGCCTAGACAACATGGCAAAACTCCATCTCTACAAAAAATACAAAGATTAGACAAGCGTAATGGTGCATGCCTGTTGCAGGAGGATTGCTGGAGTCTGCGAGGTTGAGGTTACAGGGAGCCATGACTGTGCCACTGCACTCCAGCCTGGGTAACAGAGTGAGACCCTGTCTCAAAAAAAAAAAAGAAAAAGAAAACTCTACATTATAACATGAATGAAAAACCAGTATCACTTGGAATACACTAAAGCAGCAATAAAATAAATACAACAAAAACAAACAAAAAAGCATAATTACCTTTTAGCTAGATACTACGTCTACTTAAGGTCTGCGTATGAAACTCTCTGTATTAAAATGAGAGACAAATAAGGATTGGAGAGGTCTCAAAGACATAGTAACATCCACCTGAGAGACCCTCTGCTTGTCAGGATCACTCAAAGAGAAATGAAAATGGAATGAATGAATGTCCACCGTGTGAGTCACACTTTTGTAGCACCTGTCCACACAGCACCTAGAATCATTTTAGTAGAAGCAAAACAAGCAAAGTTGCATGAACAGGAGGTAAGGAAGTGGATCAAGTAACAAGACAATAAGTCCTTCCTTTCTAGAACCTCCCCTATGAGCAGTAGCTCAACAAGGGCACACAGTCAGTGGAGGTTCACCCTGGTTGGACTGGTTTCCATTTTCTATTTGTTTTTTGTGCAGTGGGGGTGGGGCGGGGGGTTGGTCACTTTTATGTGCTGAGAAGGAGGAATCATTGGAAAAAACAAAATGAATGCAGGAAGCAAGTTCCTGGAGTTGAGGAAAGAGAATGGGATCAGGGCCCAGGTCTCTCTGCCTTAGACAAACCCAGAGCCCTGTGCGCGAGGAAGGACACTTCTTCCTGAGACAGAAAGGATCGTTAGCTAGTGACACCGGGGTTAATGCAGGAACTTATGAATGCACGCAGGAGTTAAGGTGTTTTGATGGACAGTCTCTATTTTCTCCACAAAACAGAATATAAGGTAATCCTCTGAGGGTGAAGGGGATAAAGTCCTGGATTTGGGGAGACCGGAAAGGTTTGGAATGGCTACTGAAGGGCCAGGGCTAGGGCAGCCCAGGTCACTAGAAGGAAGGGGCACCCTTCACTGACCCTGCTGTGGCACCGCCCATCAGGTGAGGGGAACTCAGCAGCAGCATGAGGCAACCTGGCAGGAAAGCAAACCAGGGGAGCAGCTGCTGGGCCCCAGAGCTGGGCCTATAGAGCTGACGCAGGTGCAACTAGGCAAAGAACACATTCCAGTTCCTCCAAGGCCCTGTTAGGATCATTCCATCGCTGCTCACACAAGACAAACGCACAAAGCACCTCATTGCATGTGGTCACATGGACAGACCAACACCTTCCACAGTGTATTTTATTATTACTATTTTATTAGACAGAGTCTCAATCTGTTGCCCAGGCTGAAGTGCAGTGGATCGATCTCGGCTCACTGCAACCTCTGCCTCCCCAGGTCAAACGATTCTCCTGCCTCAGCCTCCTGAATAGCTGGGATTACAGGTGCACGCCACCTAGCCCAGCTAATTTTTGTATTTTTAGTAGAGACGGGGTTTTGCCACGTTGGCGAGGATGGTCTTGAACTCCTGGTCTCAAGTGATCTGCCTGCCTCAGCCTCCCAAAGTGCTGGGATTACAGGCACGAGCCACCATGCCCAGCCACCTATCATAATATAGATCCAAGAAAGGGGGCATGTCAAAAGAATGGCCCAGAGAACCAAAAAGCAATTACAAAAGTACCATAATAAGCGCACGTAAAACAGAACTGTCTTGAATGGAAAAAGGGAGTTACAACATGCAATTAATCTAGGAAGAGCTTTAAAAAAATGCTAAGAGGAGGTAAGACAACTATGACACTTAAATAAAGGTTAAAAATGAGAGTTGTTCAAAACCGAAGTGTAAAGGTTAATTACTGGTGCCTTACACGTAATACATTAGTTTTGTTAATGGGACAATATTCAGTTAGGTTCGGTGTGTCAGCCCCACAAGGTATGTCAGCCATGAGTATAAATTAGTGAAGCTTCCGTGAAAAGCAGCCCTTTAACAGACCTTGGTCTCCACACAGAGAAAGCATACTGCCTATCTGTTTAAGCGAAAAAAATAAAGGAACAAATAATGCCTCCACTAAAAGAGTATCAAGTTTGTTTGTTGTTTATATAAAGCAAATTTCCAATTGGAATTTGAAAAAAAAAAAAACCACAAGTGTCTTACCAGAAAAGAAAAGGAAAACTCCAGATTCTAGTGCTAATTCATGTTCCTGAGTTGCCCACAGCCATAAGACAGATCTGCCCAGAAATCCAGGGTGCAGGCACCCAGCTTTCTTTGCTGAGTGTGGGAGTCCCAGGGATTGGGGTCTAAAGTCAGAGGCCTGAGGCCTTTCTTCACCTTGGCTATTCACTAGTTTTTAAGGAGTTCTGAAGTTTTATGAAAAGTCTTTTACGATTAGCTGGGCATGGTGGTGCGCACCTGTAATCCCAGCTACTCAGAAGGCTGAGGCAGGAGAATCGCTTGAACCAGGGAGGCAGAGGTTGCAGTGAGTCGACATCGTGCCACTGCGCTCCAGGCTAGGCAACACAGCAAGACTCCATTTCAAAAAAAAAAAAAAAAAAAGTATTTTAAGAAAACTGAGATACTGGCATCTAATAGGTCGAAGTCAGAGATGCTGCTCAACGTCCTACAATATACAGGGTGCCCCCCCCACCACCAACAATAAAGAATGACTTGACTCAAATGCCAGTATTGCAGCTCTTGAGAAACGCTGCTCTAAGCACAAAAAACTCAGATAATTCTAGAATGGTGAGAAAAAAGGAGAAGATGTAGAGTCAGGAAGTCCTGCATCTCTCACTTCCTTAATTTGATGACCTTGTTCCAGTTTCTTAATGCCTCTGCATCTGTTTTCTCAAAAATGTAAAATTATGATAATTATATCACAGGGTCTTCTGAGGATTAAGTTAAAACACTGAGATATTTTTATTTCAAGTAGTAGGGTAAAGCACTAGCCAAATACCAGTTGACAACAGCCAATTACAAAAAAGTTGTGCATACTTACACAGAAAGGAAGATCTCTCTATAGGAAAGGATGAGGTGTGAAGGGTGAGGGGCAAAGGTGTGAGTGAGGGGGAAGGGGTGGTGAAGGGAGTTGAAGTCTCATGCCTCAAGGCCAACTGGATTCCACGTTTGTTAGAGACACTGGTGGGTCTGGCAGAGGCGTTTGAACAACAGCATCTCCATCTCGAATAGGAGCTGGGTAAACTGAGGCTGAGACCTACTGGGCTGCATTCCCAGACAGTTAAAGGATTCTAAGTCACAGGATGGGATAGGAGGTCAGCACAAGGTACAGGTCATAAAGACCTTGCTGATAAAACAGCTTGTGGTAAAGAAGCCGGCCAAAACCCACCAAAACCAAGATGGCAGTAAGAGTGAACCCTGCTTGTCCTCATTGCTACACTCCCATTACTGCCATGACAGTTTACAAATGCCATGGCAACGTCAAGAAGTTATCCTATATGGTCTAAAAAGGGGAGACATGAATCACCCACCCCTTGTTTAGCATATCATCAAGAAATAACTATAAAAATGAGCAACAAGCAGCCCTCAGGGCTCTGTCTATGGAGTAACCATTCTTTTATTCCTTCATTTTCTTAAACTTGCTTTCACTTTACAGACTCGCCCTGAATTCTTTCTTGCATGAGATCCAAGAACCCCCTCTCTTGGGGTCTGGATCAGGACCCTTTCCTGTAACAGCTCTAACAACTTACAGCCTCTCCCCAACTAAAGTCAAACTGGAGCTGACCCCTCACATAGCACAGTCCTTAAATGAGATGTGTGAAAGTTTCCAGAACATGCCAGGCCCGCAGTCAAGGACTCTCCTATCCCCTTGCCATGAGACCCAATCCTAAAGACCATCTGTGGCATTGGAAGTTGAGGTTCCAAATCAGCAGTGTCCACCTCCTTCAACACCCAAACCCACAGTCTAACCCTGACGCCGGAAGCCTTCCCCACTCAACAGCAGGCATTGCGTGGAGTGAAAGAAGCCAGGCATGATGGACAGCTTCCTGTCTGAATCCCCTCATGTGAACCTGACGGGCACAGTGAACCTACTGGGCTAAACTCCACACGCTGACCACCCTCATAGGGTGGAGATGACAGGACAGGACAGGGGCCGTGGGGCTTCCGGGGGGGGGGGGGGGCGGGGTCATGTTCCTTGGCTTGGGGGCTGTTACAAGGGTATAGTGGGTCTTGTTGAAGAGCAAAAGTTCTGTAAGTTCGTCCCGACAGGCCAAAGAAACCCCAGAGCGGTCTTTCGACTGACTACAGCCTGGAAGGGAGGCCAAGACCTCTATTACTCCATTTCTGAATTGGTCTCACTTCCCACCCAACCGACGGCACGCTGCGTGAGGGGCGGGGCATAGGGGGAGGGGAGGGGCTATGCAAAAGAGGGCAGGGAGAGTGGGGTGGGGCCGCTCCTTGGAACGGAAGCGCGCGGCCTCAAGGCCCTTCCGGTGCGGGAGAAACTACTACTCCCATAATGCCCCGCGGTCCCGCGAGCAGCCAGTCTCGTCGCGAGAAGCAGCGGCCGGGGGCGTCTGAGCGGACAAACGGAAGTGTAGGTTACGGTCTGAGACATCACCGCCAAGCTGGGCATCGGGGAGATGGCCGAGACTGACCCCAAGACCGTGCAGGACCTCACCTCGGTGGTAAGGGAGGGCTGTGAGGGCCCGAGGCCGCGGCCTTCCCGGGCGGCGCCGGGCCAAGCCCTGTTGGACAGAGGCGCGCCCACCGCGGCCGCGCGTGGCGTCTGCCGAGGCCCCGTTTCTGGAAGCGTCTCTGGCCGAGGCTCCCGGCCACCTTGACCCCCTGGGCGCTCGGTGCGGGCCCGTCTCCCCGCGGGGCCCCCAAGCCCGACCCCCTCCAGTATCCCCATTCAGCTGTCGCGAACGCCCCCCGGGTCCCTCCCGCCTACCTCTGACACCCTCCCCGCCCTTCAACTCCTCACACACCCCCGGGTGCCCCAGCCCAGCAGAAACAACCTAAAGACCCTGAGCTTTGAGTCGCAGCGGCCTCCCCAGCCCAGCAGTCTAATTGGACGGGTTGGAAAACGGAAGCCCAGAGAAGGAAGATCCTTGCTGAAGGCCGCACAGCTGTCCAGAGGCAGAAACGGGGCTGGAACCCGGGACCAGGGCTCGCGTCCTGATCCCAGGAAGTTGTCTCAGGATTGATGTGGACCGTGTTTGTTTGTTTCGGTTTTTCTTAGGTGCAGACACTCCTGCAGCAGATGCAAGATAAATTTCAGACCATGTCTGACCAGATCATTGGGAGAAATATCCTTTTTATCTGCAGTCGGCCTCCTGTGGGCCTTTGGAGCCTATTTGCCGGGCAGCGGTGGGGATAAATGAGTAGTTTTCAGGCTAGCTTCAGCCATTCACTTGTAGAATTTGAGCTTGGATTGTACTGTGTTTCTGAGAAGGTCTGCGCCGAGAGCTAGGGGTACAGCTGAGTTAGACACACCCCTGGCTCAAGGAGCATACGTCTACCAATGCTAATAGCTGGTGTGGTGGACCATGGACTGTGAACTAAGCGCTTTTGTGTGTGTCTTTCTTTTGATGCTCAGCATGACTTTATGAGTGGGTTGTAGTGTTATCATCTTTAGCGAATGAATAAATTGAGGTTTAGGGGTTCCATCACTAGTAAGGGTCAGGGCTGGAATCCTATGCGGGGTAGCCATGCCCCAGAGTCCTGTACTCTTACCCACCAGCGTGTAACAGTGTCTAAAGGAAATTGGAAGACCAGTTTCCCTAAAATCGTTGTGTTTAAGGCCGTAGTCTGCAGGGACGGGAGGAAAAGGGCTCAATGAGATGTTGGCACACGTTGTCTTTAACTTCACCACTTGATGATATGAGTAGTCGCATTGATGATCTGGAGAAGAATATCGCAGACCTCATGACACAGGCTGGGGTGGAAGAACTGGAAGGTGAAAACAAGATACCTGCCACACAAAAGAGTTGAAGGTGAGGAAGTGGGCAATTTTTTTTTCTTTTCTTTTCTTTCTTTTTTTTTTTTTTGACACGGAGTTTTGCTCTTGTTGCCCAGGCTGGAGTGCAATGGCACGATCTCGGCTCCCTGCAACCTTTGCCTCCTGGGTTCAAGCGATTCTCCTGCTTCAGCCTCCCGAGTAGCTGGGATTACAGGCTTGCGCCACCACACCCAGCTAATTTTGTATTTTTAGTAGAGATGGGGTTTCTCCATATTGGTCATGCTGGTCTCGAATTCTCACCTTGAGTGATCTGCCCGCCTCAGCCTCTGAAAGTGCTGGGATTACAGGTATGAACCACCGTGCCTGGCCTTTTTTTTTTTTTTCTTAAAAGAATAGAGAGAACCTGTAAGTATAATTTTTATGTAGTCAGACAGTCTGTAGATCAGTTCCCAGCCATGATCCCAGCAGACATCACTGTATTGTCTACCCGCTGTGGACTTGATGTTTTGAAATTTTTCATGCCAAATTCATTCTTTACACCAAATTTATTTTCCCAGTTTTTATTAATTAGACTTCTGTCACTGTTAGTTAAGACCACTGGCTAACATTAGATAACCACTGAGTTTTTATCATTCCAGCTAATAAAGGTGTTTTTGTTGGCCTATAAAGCCTGTCACTGGAAGATTTTCCATTGCTTTTTTTTTTTTTATGGAAATAACTGATAAGTCACCCGCATTACCACCTTCTTAAATGGCTTAAATTCTGGAGACTTCCTTGGTAACTTGACATAGGTGAACTAGATTGTGGCCACATTAAGCTTTTACTCTGGAGTTCATTTAAATTTCCACTGAATAGTTTCAGATGTCAGAGGAAAGCCTAGTAATTAAAAAGACCCACACAGCAAGATAGGTAAATGTACAGTATCACTCAGCACAGTCCGTGGTGATCCTTTTCCTCTGTATGTGTGAAAAATAAGTTTTAAACTCACTTTTCTCATGTTTCATTTGTAACATTTTAATTCTGTATAAAAATGAATGTTGCTGAGGGAGGCGGAGGTTGCAGTCGAGGTCGCGCCACTGCACTCCAGCCTGGGCGACAGAGTGAGACTCTGTCTCAAAAAAAAAAAAAAAAGTTACTGGCGCATAGTGTCTCATGCCTGTAATCCCAGCACTTTGGGAGGCAAAGGCGGGCAGATCAGTTGATGTGAGGAGCTCAAGACCAACCTGGCCAACATGGTGAAACCCTGTCTGTACAAAAATTAGCTGGGTGTGGTGCTGCACATCTGTAATCCCAGCTACTCGGCAGGCTGAGACAGGAGAATCGTTTGAACCCGGGAGGCAGAGTTTGCAGTGAGCTGTAATGATGCCCCTGCACTCCAGCCTGGGAGACAGAGCAAGACTCTGTCTCAGAAAAATAAAACGGTTCCTGAGTATTTTTAGATTTGTAGAGTACTAAGCAGAATATACAGTAAAAGATGCCTAATTTCCTATTTTCTGGGCTTGCTGTGGACCACATTTTAAGTTACTGTGAAATACAGGTTTGGGATGTTGAAGACAGACTCTAAAATTTGCTTTTATCTTCACAATAGTTGGGGTTCATTCACGTGTGAGTAAATCACGTAACTGCTTTCTATGGGTTATGTTATCGTTATTCTTATCCAGAGATAATTTGGAAAAATGTCTTACCAGTCTCAGATGCTTCTGTGGATCTCTTTTTATATTATGTGGCAGTCAAAACTGCCATCAACTGACTGAGAATCTTACCACTAGAATTTCAGGATTGCAGACTGGCTAGTGATGGGGGTCATTCAAAGAAAAGAATGGGAGTAGGAAACTGACTCCAAAATTTTTAAAAATATTTCCAGTTAAATCTATTTTTGCTAAAATATTGTCCAAAGAAAATAAGTTTAACTCAGTAGGAGAGTGGAAAGGGATTTTTAGTTGATAGGTCTATATGTCATTTTTACTTGTGCTCATATAATGAAAAACATGTTGATGATTTTTCCTTCTTCAACAGGTTGCTAATAATTTATACTGGAATCTGGCATTTTTCCAAGCCAAGAGAAGATCAAATGGCTTTTTGCAGCTAACTACTATGTGTAGACAGGTTTTATATTATAAAGTATGCATTCTTATCACATATTATATAGTTAGTTTGTAGAGTGATTTACCCCCCAGTTTCTTGAACATGGTATCTTCACATCTTGGACCTTGGTCAGTTGTGCTATTCATTATTAAACACTAAAACTTTGGCGGTTCTTGCATAACATTGTCAAATTTTTCAGTGTATTTCTGTGAAGTCATATGTTGCTGTTTGGATAAAAGTTGCTGTGTGATTTTTTATTAAACAAATAGTAAACCCTTCGATTATAGTTAGTCTTGGTGAAGTACGATGTTTGTAGACTTTAGAGTTCTTCAATTCTCAGCACGAAGTGACTGTTGAGCTAACACCAAATAGTGTGTTGGCAATACTTTTCAAATGGCTGAAAACACCTAAAAATTGTTTATTCGGAAATATCTGTCACTGCTCTGTTGCCAAAACTCGGAATAGAACTTAGACATATGTCTGAGTCCCTGAGATCACATGCTAAAGTCGATGAAAAGTAACCACTGCCACTTTCTTGTGTTAGAACTTTTACGGTACAGAAAATAACAGAATAGCCTTCTGTAATGAGGCATTCGTTAGAGTTTTGCATGAGATTCTAATACTTCAGTAGGACCACACGTGGTTCATCTACAATGGTTACCATAAAAAATCTGGCAGGATTTTAAAACTCAATCAATCCTTCCTTTGAGCTACTGACTGGAAAAGAAAGAGAGAAGGAAAAGAGACCATATTAAGTCCATGCCAGTTGCTTGGCTAGAATATGATCAACGACTTGTGGTAGACTCAAGTTTTTAAGAAATACTATATTACTTAAACTGTTTCTTATCTAAATTCTTGCAGAGTATCAATGTTATCATTGATTATAGAAGACAGGGATAATACCTTTTAACTCTTGCCGCTCAAAAATGCAGTGCCAGGAGTGCTAAACCTAGAGGCCAATACTGATGACCTGGGAGGTGATCCATGTGATTGTCGCCACAAAGTGCTTTTACACAAAAACTTGAAAATTTGAAAAACATTTTTTTAAGTTTCTCATATCACCAGTCTTGGTGTTTATATTGCAACTCTATCATAGTAAGAAGTAATTTGTCCTGTATACAAATTACATGGGGAACATAAAGGAGTGAGATCCTTCTGTGATAAAATGAATTCAACACTCTGGTTACCCAACTACAGAACCTCCTTTGATCAGGCCAGGAGGTTGTGATGCAGGCTGGAGCCCCCGAATGCCCCGCACACACTGCAGCATTGACCAGACCATCTGAAACCTGCATCGCTGCTGATGTTCTCAAGCCTTGGAAGTGGCAATGGAAATGATATGGCCGGTTGCAGTTGTAGGAGAGTTGTGACTTAGGCAGGAGTCGACCTCCTCAAGTAATGGAACGATTTCAAAGGCAGGCTGCCCTGACCAAAAATATCTGCCATGAATAAAGGTGCCTGAAATCCTGCTATGAAGCTTCCTTTGTGTCAAAAATGTTTGGTTTTCAGATTGAAATGCAGAAATCACATTAGAGTATCAACTAAAACCTCTGGATGGATTAAGTACAAGTAGCCCAAGGCAAAGCAGCAGAGGGGGTGTTGGGGGAGGTTGCCTGCTGGAAGGGGAAGTTGAGGAGTGGGAGGAGGGCTTGCCAGGACTGGCATTGCAGGAGACTTGTCTCACGTGTGTTCCCAGAACACTTGCCCCTGGAGATGCTGCAGGAAAGAAGGGGTTATGGTCACTTGGGTTTAGACGACATACTGTGAACCTCATGAAATTAGCATATTAAAGGCTCTGAAAGTAGAGCAGAGAACTCAGCTTTAACCTGCTCACCTGCTGGTTTTTGAGGTCTCGCTCTGTTGCCCAGGCTGGAGTGCAGTGGCACAGTCATAGCTCACTTGGAGCCTCAAGCTCCTGGACTCAGGCAATCTTCCTGCCTCAGCCTCCCAAGAGTATTACAGGTTCGTGCCACCGCACCTGGGTCTTGGCTGTGTTGCCCAGGCTGGTCTAGAACTCCTAGGCTCAAGCAATCCTGCCTCAGCCTCCCAAAGTGCTGGGATTACAGGCCCGAGCCACCATGCCTGGCCAAGGGTCTTTTTTATACTATATGAAGTATTCATTCTCCAGCTATTCTTGTTCATTTACCAGCCAGTGAAGATTCTCTTGAGGGCTGACCAATAAAGATGAGTATGGGGGCCCTTGCACCAAGGAAAACAGCCTTACATTTAATTAAGTGTCCTGTCTCAAACCCCAAGGCCCCACAGCTTCCTCATTTGGCCCCTAGTTCATCCTGCTTTCCTTTGAGCCACAGGATTTTAAAATAATCTTATTTTCGTATCAATTTTTTCTCTGTTTCATTACCAGTAAAGTACAGTCATTGTTTGACCGTATCAGGACTAACACAATATTTCACGTAACTAAGAGTTAATTTGCCCTTGTAAGTCCTTGGAATTTTAACCCCTCCCCCCACCACTTAGAGCACTGTTGCTGTGGGAACATAAGAGTCCACCAAACAAAAGTGAACTTTTTCAACTTGCTGTTTGTAAATGGAAGCCTTCCCAAGCAGACACTGTGTTCCTCTTTCATTTTGTATTTTGCAGATTATATATTTTGATTAGATTAAAATGGAGGAATTTGCAGGATGTGTTGTCATATCTAGCCCTGAAAGTTAACTGGTTACAGTTACCAATTGTTCACAGCTAGCGCCATTGAAAGCATTGACTGTAAACCGCTGTACTGTGCTAAGCATTTTGTTTGCACTATTTGGCTTAATCCTCACGACAGCACTGAGAGGTTTTCATTTGATGAGTCCCATTTAAAGAAAAGGAACCCAAGACTGGGAGTCAGGGGCCCAAGGTCACAGCTGGTAATGATGACCCTGGAATGTCCTCACAGCTGCACACCTGCACCGCTCATGAACACAGCTGCACACCTGCACCGCTCACAAACACAGCTGACCGTCTCACAGCTGCACACCTGCACCGCTCACCAACACAGCTGATCATCTGCCTCTTCGTGTGAGCTCAGCTCCAAATCTCAGCTGTCCAGGCTGTCTGGAAATCATCAGCCCCACTCGCTGGATCTCGAAATTTACTTTCAAAAGGCTGATGGAGTGTTTTCAATTAAACATGACCTAAAATTAAGTAATAAACACACTGGATGTGAGTTTTTATTTGGAATTAAAACTATTCAGAGCTGGTAGAAAATGTGTGCTCCTGGATCAGTGCCTTTTTTCTCCTAAATCAGTTGAGAACAACGGAAACAAATGATGTTCCTCAAACATTTGCCCAGAGCACAACCGCGGGGAATATGACCCACAGGTTTGCACATTGGTTTTCCATGCCTATACCCCCGCCCTATCTCCCACAAAAATTATTGCTTGAGGCCCAACCCGGGGGATAAAAAGACACCTCCCCCCGCCCCCCGCCGCCCCGCCGCTCCATGACCATCCTATTGGATTTCACTGTTTTTTGTTTTTTGGTTTTTTTTTTTTTTTTAAGGCAACGAAGACTTTTTAATGGACTCATGAAGCCATCACCTGGAATCTTAATCTTGCATTAATTTTAAGTGTCTGATTTTAGCTGCAGCCACTTGAGAACTTTTCAATGAATGAAAATGAGGGAGGGGAGACAAAACCAGAGGAATTGTGATTGAACATTGCACTTATCAACCCCACAGATTAATATGGAAATAGGAAAAGGGTTTGTTTCAACAAGTCAGGATGACAGTGTCTTAAAAAAGAAAAAAAGGCCAGCCTGGGCAATATAGTGAGACTCCATCTCTACAAAAAAAAATAGAAAAATTAGCCTAGAGTGTGGTGGCACACATCTGTGCACCCAGCTACTCAGGAGGCTGAGGTGGGAGGATCATTTGAGACCAGGAAGTCGAGGCTGCAGTGAGCTGCGATCGGACCACTCCACTCCAGCCGGGGTGACAGAGCAAGACCCTGTCTCAAAAAAAAAAAAAGGCGGATCCTAAGGCTTGGTCCTCACACCTGAGGCTCTCACTAAGAGGTGACTGGAAGCTCCTCAGACTGCTGCCTAGGGTTCGAGTGATCCTAAAAGCTGTACAACATCAGCCTCTGTGGGATCCCTGACAATGATGAAATGTAATATGTGGCTGTCTCCTCAACAGAGCTTCATTTTGCCAAAGCTTATGTAGACACCACATACATGAACTACATACCTATCATGTAGATGCTGCCCTGCCTCATAAGAACAGTCTTGACTGTCCTGCTTCACAATAATAATCTTCGCAATAATGATCTAATAATGGTCAAATTCTGTGTCCCTACCGTAGAAAACAGAATTTGACCATTTAGTCACGTTGGTCTTGCAAAATGTCCACCTTCCAAAAGAGAACAGTATTGCTTCCCAATAATTAAGAATAGTCTGGATTCACGATGCAGCAGCTTAGAAGCATTTAGCTACCAATAGCAGAAATCAGCCCTTTTAATAATGGTGGGATGTATTATTTCACATGGCAAGAAGTCCCAAGGGAGGGCAGCTCTAGGGCGAGTAAATGCTGCACCTCAGTAAAACTAAGAGCAAGACCCGGCCGGGCGCAGTGGCTCACGCCTGTAATCCCAACACTTTGGGAGGCCAAGGTGGATGGATCACCTGAGGTCAGGAGTTCTAGACCAGTCTGGCCAACATGGTGAAACCCTCATCTCTACTAAAAATACAAAAATTAGCCAGGCGTGGTGGGGGGGCGCTTGTAATCCCAGTTACTCGGGAGGCTGAGGGAGGAGAATCGCTTGAACTCAGGAGGTGGAAGTTGCAGTGAGCCGAGATTGTGCCATTGCACTCCAGCCTGGGTAACAGAGCAAGACTCCATCTCAAAAAATAAAAAACAAAAATAAAAATAAAAAATAAACAAAAAGACCCAACCCCAGATTTGTTCCACCTGGGTGCATCCAGCCAGAGAATGCCTTTCTCCTTTACTTTTGTCTCCTAAGAGTGAAGAAAATGTTTCTTTGAAGGTGTTTCCACCCCACTGCCTGTGCCTAAAATGATCCTGGCTAACAAGACCTGCATGATACGTTGAGCCATGTGGTTCTTGTTTTTTTGTTGTCACAACTCAGGTTGGGGGTGTTACTAGCATCCAAAGGGTAGAAACCAGGGATGCTGCTTCAACACCCTACCATGCACAGGACAACCCTCACTCTAAAGAATGGCACAGCCCCAAGTGTCAACAGTGCTGAGGTTGAGGAATCCCAGCTTAACCCATTCATGAGACCACCTGAGCCTGGTGTAACGGTTCTGCTGATAGTTTCCGGACCCTCGGAGGTGGAGACATACAAGAACAATACCAGGGTTCCATCAGAAAGGAAATCAGAATGGCTATTGGGTGGACAACCTACAGTGTTTGCTACAGACCTTCTAGATGTAACTTCTAGATTATAAACACTGGTAACACTGGAGATGGTTAAATTGGAATTAGCTGGCTGTCAACCTTGGTGGCACATTAGAATCACCTGGGGAGCAGTTCAAAGGCCCAAGACTGGGCAGCACCACGGAACCCTCACATCAGAATCCCCACGGGTGGGCCCAGACAGCAGTGTTCATCTTAGACTCCAGTGTGCAGTGAAGGTCGAGAACTGCATTCAAGAAGGCCTGTGTACTGCCCACCGTCCGATGATGTAATTCACCAAGTTCCATGGGATTCCGCCACGCCCGTGTCAACCCAGCTGACACCTCCAGCTTGGACAATCAGGGCTTTGGCCCCCGTTACCTGGCATTCAATTCAATCCATGTGTCACACATGCCTCAACAATTTGATTGTGTCCCAACTGTTTGAATCAAAGGATTTCTGATTCCCTGACAGGTGATGACTCAGTAACCGGATTCAGCTTCAGATCTGCCTGACATTTTCTCTGCCTGTCCTGTGCCAGGTATGGCGCTAGGTGCTTTCACCTGTACCATCTCATTCACTTCTCAGAGGCTCTCGAAAGCTGTTGACATTATCAAAAATTTTTCCAGCTGGAATTCATCTCCCTCTAATCAGCCTTCAAAACCTCCATTTGTAAACCATTGCTGTAGTTTTATTACCTCTTACCTTCGTCTTTACAAGTTACTGTCAAAACCCAGTAAGTGTTTCCAGAAAGAAACTTTAAATATTAAATATCTCAAAGGTCTTTTATGCAGAATATGCAGTTAATTTTGATGGGCTACGGATAATCATCAGAAGAGCCGTTTCTGGAAATGTAAATAATATGGCTGTTTCTTTTAACAGTGCATTCTCCTGAAAACATAAGACCATTTGACTGATTTTGCTCCAGAATCTTATTGAGGCAAAGGACTGGACTGAATTATTCATGGAACAGAAGCCTAGGACTGGTAAGTCCAGGAAATGCTGCAAAACAATGTCCTCAAAAGAAATCAGCCTTTCCCTTTGATAGGGATCGCTCCTGTAAGTCAGGCTCAGGTGCGCCCCAGTTAGAACCTGTGTTCACTGGGGCCATAATTAAGAATCTTAAAGGGAAAGAATCTTTTGAAAGCCATCTGTCAAAAGTATGCAGTTTTGCTTGTAGAATGTTAAAGAGGTTCATGGTTACCGTGGGTCGGCACTGGGTCTGTGAGCCCTCATCCCCGGGGCTCGGCTTCCTATCAGAATCCTTGTCTGGAAGGTTGATTATATGAGATGCGCATTTTGCCAGCATCCTCAGAAGGAGATACGAGGAAGATTCTTTTCCTGGGCCACTCTCATTTTCTCAAGCTTGGACAAGTCTTAACAATGATCTGTGACCCAACTTTGTCTTCCCCGTAATGAAAAGCAGACCCCATAGAAACTCTCTGGCACAAAATCTCTGGAATCACTGACCCAGAAATTGTTCCCTGCCATCCATTCTGCCAGATATTTCTTGGATTTATTCAAGCTGACTCGTATTCCAGAACAATTGTGGACAAGATTTGCTGGTAATGCTTGCAACAAGTTACTGTTCAGCAAGTTCAGAACTTAAAGAATCCCTTTTATCCTAACACTGACTAATAAACTGGCGAGAATTGTTTGAAATACGCGTAACTAAATGGATGTCCTAATTTGCTTTTATGCTGTATTAGACACCACTGAGATGTTAAGCTCTTTCTTGGGAACCACCGTGATGTTCTCTTCTGGACTCTTCATAACCCCTTCAGCAGATGACCCTGTATCTGGTCTTGGTTCTGAAAGGTTTGCAGCAGCACCTAAATCACTGAAGTTCTGGCAGAATTCATTCTTCTGCTCTCTAATGATACTTGTTTTCCATAATTGGTCTGAGAACAACGGATTTTTTCTTTTTTTGCCTCGGATTTCAACAGAACATACATGGAAAGAATATTTTCTTCCTTGGAGACATTTCCCATAGGGCAGTGGCTCTTAAAATACGTTCCTGAACCAGCAGCATCAGAATCCCCTGGGAACTTGCTGGAAATGTAGATCCCCAGGCCCTGCCTAGCCCTGCTGAATCAGAGACCCTGGGAGGGAGGTCCAGCAGCCTGTGTTTTAACACATCCTCCAGGTGATTCTGAGAGTGAGAGAGCCAGGGCCTTAGGGCATCAACCAGGGCCTTGGGACAAGGGTGTTGCGTTGCCCAACACCCTTTTGTCTAATGGCTTTAGGGTCAAATATGTCTAAACGAAGAAGCCCCATGGGGGACTGATTAGCATGCAGGTCCCCAGGCCCTCTTTTTGTAGATCCTGATTCAGAATATCTGGGACAGGGGCTGGAGATTCATATTTTTAATAAATTCCCTCATTTATTATTTTTGTATATTATTTCCCATGCACAAAAACACTGCATAGAGAAATGGGAGTGTGGGCGATGCTCCCATGCTGGGAGTCTCGGGCCTGGGCTAGTCCTAAAATAATTGAAAAGGAATTGATTCTTAATTACCCAGAACATCCACACTCTAGGACCAAGTGTGACCTCTTCCGCCTTCTGAACCGAGGAGTCCACCCCTAAGCCCGAGGAACTGAGCGTGAAGGGCCCTCACACCAGGAAGACTTGAATCACTTTAAATCAATTTGCTTCTTATTAAAATGTACTTCAGTAAAAAATCATTTCAACTCTTAAGCCACAAAAGGATATCCAATCATTTAAAGCTTCCTGAGTGTTTCAGTTGATTAAAAAGGTTTTAAAGAGCATAGTAAATATTTTACCAGAAGGATAAGTTATTCAATATGGAGATTATTTATTAAAAACTGGTAATTTATTAGTTCATTTATCTTTATTTTCGTGTAAGTGCATTCTTTTAATCTAGGCAGACTTTTTTCTATTCCCTCAGCAGGTTAAGCTGCCACTTGACAATTCTGTAATACATAAATGTATTTAAATAGAATTTAACTTGTGAAAATAACAAGATTTCACTAATCATGGGAAAGATAGCTGTAAAATTACAGTTTAATTTGAACTTTCAGAGAGTTTTAAGCACAGTTTCATGCACTTAAAAAGGAATCACATTTGCTGTTTTGAAAAAAGAACAAGATTCTCATTTATCACTTGGGTCATTGATCCTGAAGGAAATAACTAATACATAACTTCTTTTTCTTATAGCTGGAAAGGAAAACATGCAATACATTGGCCCAAAATCAAAGTACTGGGTTCAAGTGCTTACGGTTACATATTTTATTTCTATAATAAAAACATTAGAATGTTTTCAGCTGCAAGCAATGACTAAAAATGGTTTAAATCACAAGGATATTGAGGGATCTTACACATGAGATGTCCAGAGGAGGCTGTGCCGTGGATAGGAGACTTGTCACCCCTTCTGTCCACCCACACTGCTGGCTGCTCTGTGGGGCTTGTGGCTTTCTTCTCGGGGTGACACAATATCTCCAAGCATCGCCTCTGTGGGCCACCCCAACGCCCTTGCCCCAAACCTTTCCTCCCTGTCCACCTCAGCTGTGGGTGGAATGGTGTCCCCCTAAAAGACTGGTGGAAGTCCTAACCCCTATACCTGGGATTGTGGCCTTATTTGGAAATAGGGAAAACCAGCCTGGGCAACACAGTGAGACTCCGTCTTGAAAACAAAAGTTGAAGGACACCTGCTCACCGATCGCTGCCCCTGTGGAAAGAAGGGAGGCCCTGCAATATGGGCTTGCTGCTTCCCTTGTTTAAATCTTCCAACTCAGATACACGTTTCACGGGCCCCATCCAAGGCAGGGAGGCAGAGCGGGGGCTTTGCATCATCCGTTCTCTCTTTCCCCTCTACCCTCCCTTCTTCTTTTCTCTCTCTCTCTCCCTCTCTGTGTATGTGTCTCTCTCTCTCTGTCTCTCCCCCAGGGGCACACTTTCCCGTAATCTTCCGGCAGACCTGCCCTTCTATCTGTTTGGCCAGGTGCTGGTCACATGCCCACCTCACAGCCATCACTGGCAAGGGGGTCCCAAATAACCTTGACTGGCTAAGGGCCAGCTGGGGGACAGCCTCATCTTCTCTGAGCCCAGGACATAATTTCAAGAAGGGGAGGGAAGGCACCTGAGAAGCACCAGCTGCCCCCCCAACCAAACAGGTCACCCAGGCTGGCCCGGCCCTGGTGACATCACTGAGTTCCATGGCATGGCTCCTTCATTTACTGGGCTCCAAAATGACCGTGTAGAGTCATTTTCAGTGAGAAATCAAAGTATGAAGGAGTCCCCTCTGCTGGCCAGTCTACCCAGGCAGCTGAACTCCACTGAGAAAGCAGCTTGGAGCACATGCTCCCAAAGCAAGCAAGACGCACCTACCTCCCCAGCAGAGACCAGCCATTGCGTGGACCCAACACCCCGAAGGCAGGAGGCAGAGTGCCTGTGGTTGCTCCCTAGCTGTCTTTGCATGAGGTCCCGCAGCTGACCCACCTCCTCCTGGGTGCTTTTTGTTCTTTACTGATAATGTTGATACAGTCAGATTCCAGACTAAGCTGGGCTCCAGAGCCCCCCTGTGTCTCTGGGCTGCCTGCAGAAGAGAAGAGTAGAGGGTGAATGGACGGATGCAGTACTCTGCTCTAAGATAAGGCATTGGTTGTTTAGGGTCAAGACACAGAAGCAACAAGCAAGGACTGTGGGTGTTGACACCAAGGGCAGACCAAGTTCATGCTGGGCCCTGCAGCAGCGACTCTGCAGACCTCTCTGGGGCTCCACCATTACCCTATGTGTGACTGTCCTGGGGCTGCCCTAACAAAGCTCCACACACCGGGGGCCTTAAAATGGCAGATATGTGTCCTCTCACGGTCTGGAGGCCAGACATCCAACATCAAGGGATGGGCAGGGCTGTGCTCCTTCTGGGGCTCCACGGAGGGCCTTCCTTGCCTCTTCCAGGTCCTGGTAGCTCCTAATGGTTCCTGGCGGCTCCTGGTGGTTCCCAGTATCCCGTGGCTGGCAGCTGCATCACTCCCATCTCTGCATCCGTCATCACATGGCCCTCCTCCCTCCGCATGTCTGTGAGTCTTCACGTTCTGTTCTCCTCTCCATGTGTCTGTGTCCAAGTAAACTTCTTCTTATAAGGACCCCGGTTGTTGGATTAAAGCCCGCCCAAATCCATGTTGACCTCATCTTATCTAGTTATATCTGCAAAGACCCTAGTTCCAAATAAGGTCACATTCACAGAGCCCAAGGGTGAGGATGTCAACATATCTTCTGGGGGGGGACACAAGTCAAAGGACAACTCTGTGCCTGTTTTCCCAACCCCCATGCCTGGAACCACCAAGCCACGTGTTAGATACAGAGAGAGGCTCCCTCTGGCCCCATTCACCCTTGCTCATCGGAGCAGCTCGCTCCCGTCTGTACTTCATCACAGGCACCATCCGCACTCTCCCTTTATCCTGGCGTGCATGTCCCCTCCCAGCCTCCCTTTGTGCATGGGTTTTGCCATTGTCCTGCAAACTCTGAACACCCCATTTTTCCCCAGTTTTCATGAATTCATTTGGACTATCTCATGCTGCCTGGCTTGGCATCTTATAGCCAGCTTTTTAAAAGCAATCATAGCTGGTACACCAAGGGTTGATTTGGTGTGACGAAATTAAGCCTTTTTTTTTTTCACAAGCAAGGAAATTGGGAATTAAATTAGGTCCAAAATTCATCTGAGGCTTCTGAGAACTTGTTTGCAGAAAGTAATTGCTCTGGGACTGGCAACTTTAGTAATCAAACAGAAGCTAAAGAAAAACAATATTGAAAAAAAAAAAAAAAGAGGAGGGAAATAAATTTGAACCAAGTTCATTTTTTTCCAACATTTTATTTTGAAAAATTTTAAACATTCAACAAAGCTAAAAGAATTTCTACAGTGAACACCTGCATACTACCTACAGAGTCACAACTGCTAACATGTGACTCTGCTTGATGTATCATCTCTCTGACTCTGCCATGGCACAGGTCACAAGAGACTGCCAGGAGAGGAAGGTTCCAGTCTCCTCCTGAGATGGGCCAATGTCTCAAAAGCAAACTGTCCTCAAAGAACCTGTATTATCAACATTCAAAGCCCTTCAAGAGGCCAGCATTGCCATCAGATTCCTTGGTAGTAACACCAGCAGCCAAAATTTGTTTTAAAAATTATTGCACCGGCTGGGTGCAGTGACTCATGCCTGTAATCCCAGCATTTTAGGAGGCAGGTGGATCACTTGAGGTCAGGATTCAAGACCAGCCTGGCCAACACAGTGAAATCCCATCTCCACCAAAAAATACAAAAATTAGCCAGGTGTGGTGGCACGTGCCTGCATAATCCCAGCTACTTGGGAGGGTGAGGTGGGAGAATCACTTGAAACCAGGAGGCGGAGGTTGCAGTGAGCCAAGATGGTGCCACTGCAACATAGTGAGACCCTATCTCAAAAAAAAAAAAATTATTGCACATTCCTTTTTGTCAGTTTTGTCTCATGACTAGTGTGATAAAATTTGGCTACCTACTATGTATCTGTTTATTAAAGTGTGCAATAGGTTTAAAGATTCTTACAACTGCTTACATAAAATAATAATTGAATAAATAGAATGCTTCCGTACTCTGCAGCCCATGATTCTGAAAATCATCTAATGGGCTGCACTGGCTTCCCTGGGCTGACCTGGAAACATCGTCATCTTCACAAGTTCTGTACCAGCACAGTGCCCGGCACAAAGTAGATGCTCAGCAAACATTTGATCATTGGATAGATGCATATCCTGGAAAGCTGTGGTCAGACAAAAATAAATAAATAAATAAATATTTTTTTTAAGAAAAGGATCCTATAGAGTCAGTATCAAAGGTCTGCAGTTGCACTGATGGGGGCGAAAGATCTCAGGATCTCAGGATGCCATCTTGGCTGAAGACAAGACTTTGACTTGGGTACTAGTGCCATTTGCTCCTTGAATGCATCTTCACTCCGGACTGAATATTCAGCTCCCTGCAAATCCCTATAAGGTGATTCAGGAACCAAGGGACAGGAAATTTTGTTCAGGTTATTTACATTCCTTATCGCTTGCTTTCTGCTGCAAGTGGCCAGTAATCTACCTCAAGGCACTGAAGCAAGAAAGGGCATTTGTTGACACTTGGAAGCGGGGGGGGTTTGGGGTAAATTCAGACATTGCTGAATCCAGCTGCTCAAATTCATCAGGAATGGCTGCTGCCAGTCAACTCTACCGTCCTGTATGATGTCCTGGCCACCACGGTAAGATGGCCACAAGCAGTTCCAGCTGCATTCAAACCCCTCAGGCACCAACCCCTGGACAACAACAGTTTCTCTGGGCCAAAGTTCCCGCAAATGTCCCAAAGTTGCATCTCATTGGTCTGGTTTGGAGTATATGCCTATCTCTGAGCCAATCACAGAAGCCAGCCGAGAGGAATGGAATAATCTGATTGGCCAGGCCTGGGTCAGCACCCTACACTGAGACCAGGCATGGGATTAACCCACTCATCAAAGAACTGAAATTGAGGATGGGGGAGAAGAGCTACCTAAGTGGCATCAGGTGCTATTTCCAGGCTATGTAAATTTAAGGCTCACCAAGCTCCAAATATTCAGGAAGGTGCACCTAATTTCCAAGTCTTTCCCACTCCCTCTTCCTCTCCAGCCAGCCCCAGGTAGTTTCCCCCATTGCCTGGCAAACTCCGAGCTCCTAGTCTGACCCCAACATGAAACCCAAAGTTGAGTCTCTTCTTGTTCACGACTCAGTTTAATTCTCAGCATGAGCCCTCCAGTCAATTCATTGCTCTAAAAAGTTGGAAAACATTTATTAAACACCCACTGAATGCCAGGAACTGTGCCAGGCCCTACACCAATGGTGCTGTATTCTACCTACTCATTAGAATCACCTGGAAAACTTTTACACACAGCCATGCTAGGGCTCCACTTGCAGCATTCGTCATGCCCAGATCATTAGTATTTTTCCAAAGTCCTCCCTCCCCTGGGTGTCCAGCCAGGGTGAGAATCCCTGCGTTAGGAAATAAGACGCATTATCCCGTAGGTAATGGAGTGCCTTCTTGGGAGTTAAACGTTGAGCTGCCAGGTGTGCCTTCTAGAAAGAGCCCTGGAGTAGACAGGAAAGCACTGCGGTTGCAGTGAAGCAGGCCTGGTTGGAACCCACAGCTCTAACAGCAGAGCAGACACAAACTTGCCAGGCCCAGTGCAAAATGGAAATGCAGGGTCTTTTTATTTATTTATTTTTTTTTTATTTTTATTTTTTTTTTTGTGAGACCGAGTCTCACTCTGTCGCCCAGGCTGGAATGCAGTGGCATGATCTTGGCTTACTGCAACCTCTGCCTCCCGGGTTCAAGCGATTCTCCTGCCTCAGCCTCCCGAGAAGCTGGGAATTACAGGCACCCACCACCATGCCCGGCTAATTTTTGTAGTTTTGGTAGAGACGGGGGTTTCACCATGTTGGCCAGGCTGGTCTCGAACTCTTGACCTCAGGCGATCTGCCTGCCTCGGCCTGCCAAAGTGCTGGGATTACAGGCGTGAGCCACCACGCCTGCCCAAGAAATGCAGCGTCTTGTGTTCAGAAACTATTAGGAATCTCAAGATAACAACGGCAGAGCATTAAACTGAGCACAGGGCCCTGTGCGTAGGTCACAGACCCCTGAGGCCAGCCCTGTTTTCCAGCTTTATTGCTCATAATCTTGGGAAAGTCACCTGGCCACCGCAAGCCTCCTGACTGTCATTTCTGCGAAGGGGATAGCAATAATTACCTCCAAGTTTTTGTGCACACTGCAATAAGATTATGAACGTGCCATGCTTAGGGCGGGGCTTAAGCACTCATTCAGTGGGTGAAAGGAAGAGGAGAGAAGAGAGGAAGGGAGGCAGATTGACTGTTCAGTGTCAGTGGAAGCCCCATCTCCACGCGAAAACAGAGCAAAACCGGGATGAAGGCTACCCCCAAGGTACCGTGTCCTGCCCTGCTCAACAGCCGCGCCCAGACTTCCATCTGCGACCAGCAGAGGGCAGCGTTGTGCAACTAAAGCCCCAGGATTCGGGCAAGGCCCCAAACCCAGAGGACAACTTTGCTAGAAGGTCTGGCAGGGAGCCTGCATAATTTACTCCTAAATCTCAAAACTAAAGCAAACAACGCCCCAAGAAATGGTACCCAAGAGGCACATGACCTGCATGCAAATAAAGAGGCAGCATGAAGTAATCGCTTTCGCGGACGGTCTAATTTCCCCCTCGCCCCCACCCCGCTCCCAGGATGAGAAGCTTCAGACCCCTGCATGATTTTCCCAAGGCTGGAAGGAAGGATGTTTGATAGGGACTTTCCTGTGCCGTGTTTCTTTTCTTTTTTTTTTTTTTTTTTTTTTTGAGACGGAGTCTTGATCAGTCGCCCAGGCTGGAGTGCAGTGGCGCAATCTCGGCTCACTGCAAGCTCCACCTCCCGGGTTCACGCCATTCTCTTGCCTCAGCCTCCCGAGTAGCTGGGACTACAGGCGCCCGCCACCACGCCCGGCTAAGTTTTTTGTATTTTTAGTAGAGACAGGGTTTCACCATGTTGGCCAGGATGGTCTCGATCTCCTGACCTCGCGATCCACCCACCTCGGCCTCCCAAAGTGCTGGGATTACAGGCGTGAGCCACCGTGCCCGGCCTCCTGTGCCGTATTTCATTCGATTTTCCCGATAATCTGAAAGTTGGGCATTTTTATATATTCTTTTGTTTCTAAACAGAAGAGTAAATCATGCTCTGCAAGCCGTTTCTGGGACGTGCTGGCATCCCTTCCACCCCAGGACCTTTGCTTGTGCTGTTGTTTTTGGCAGAAATCCCATCCTCCCGCCTCACAGCTCCTTCACTTGGCGAACACCTCGGTATACGCACGTCTCAGCGTAGACATCACGTCCTCAGGGAGCTCTGCTCAAATCTTGCACACCTGGCCTGGTGCTGTGGTTTCTGCTTTCATACCAGCTTGTTCTTTTCAGAGCTTCTATCATGGTGGTACGTGCATCTGTGTGACTTTGATTGTCTTTCTCCCTCACTAGCCTGTAAGCACCAAGAAGGCAAGAACTGTTTTTGCCATCATTGACTCCCTAGTATCCTGGACATTGGCTGGCACACCCTACCAATATTTATTTGTTGAATGAATGAATGAATGAATGAACTTGCCCAAGGTAGCACAGCTGGTAAGAGGCGAACTGGCATTCAACCCAGATCCTCTGACCCGCTAATCAGTCCACATCCCACTTCATCTTATTACCAAATATGAGCAAATGTTGAAAATTGGTGTTTTTTTAGTCTTCCCACCTAAGGGGGCCTGGGGGACTTATATACCAACACCTGTCAGTCATGGTTGGGGGCTGCTGGGGTGGAGAGGTGGCTATGCAGTGGTGCTAATTCCCTGGAACGGGTGGTAGCGTGAAATCCAGCGGCAACAGAAAGCTCTCAAGCAAAGAAGCGCAGCTGCTGGCGGTCAGATGTCAGGCCAGAGTTTACAGAAGTGACAAAGGCAGGGGACATGGGAAGGTCACTATATAGATTGTGTCACCCCAAAAATGTGTGGAAGTCCTCACTCCCACTGCCTGTCAATGTGATCTTATTTGGAAACAGGTTCTTTGCAGATGTAATCAAGTTGAGATTAGGTCATACTGAATTAGGGTGGGCCCTAAATCCAATGACTAGGGTCCTTCTAAGAAGGTAATTTTCACAGATAGGAAACACCCAAGGAGAAGGCCACGTGATGATGGAGGCAGAGACTGGAGTGACGCAGCTGGGAGCCAGGGAACATCAAGGATCACCAGGCATCGCCAGGAACTATCAGGAGCTGGAGGGGCGGGAAGGATCTTCCCGGGAGCATGGATTTGTAGACACCTTGATTTTGGACTTCTGCCCTCCAGAACTATGAAAGGGTAAGTGTCTTCTCTTGTAAGCCCCTCAGTTTGAGCTTGTAAGCCCCTCAGTTTGGGGCATTTTGTTTTAGTGACCCTGAGAAATGAATACGGGCCCCTACAGTGCCGCGACGGTCAACGGGGAGCTTTGTGCTAGTGACTGGGAGTACCACATAGTGCTTGCAGCTTGGAAAACTCTTAGTACAGGGTCACAAAATTTGTAGTTGGTAGAGCTCAGATTTCTGCGCTGTCATATCTGCTCCTCGAGGCTATGGAGTGAGTTTCTCTCCTCTTCCTCAGTCAGCGATTCCCCCACCCCCAGCTTTGCAGTGCATCCCTTCTCATCTCCCAGGGCTCTCCTATCCCATTCACACTATTAACAGAGGGTGTGCAGGCGGGGACCCATGTGAGGCAGACCCAGGATGGCGTTGCTGTCTGAGAAACTGCACAAGTCTTTATTTCAGTTTTCCGCTGCTGTGAAGAGGCCACACGGGCCCAACAATAGGGTTCCAGTGTCTCCGTGAGCCTCCCTGGACCCCTCACTCCCCCAGGTGTGTCTGTGCCCAGGAACACCTCACCATCTTGGCCCAGGAACCTGCAGCCCTTCTCACCCTCCGACTCACCTCCAGATTCTGCTTCATGAAAGCACCCCTTAAAATGGTCAGTCCAAGCCAGATCCTCCTTGGAAGATGGGAGAGCAGAGAAGCCAATGGCAGTGCTCGCCTCTGGCAGGGCAGAGGGTGAGTGAGTCAGAACAGGTCAAGGGCTCATCATTTTCATGGCCCAGTCTCATTGATGGAGAGACCCTCAGAATACTCTGTCCTGGCTAAGACTAGAGAAGGGGGCTGAGACCTCTGTCTTGAAGATAAGGGAGAGGTCAGAGGATCTGCTGGGTGGCAGAGCCACACTTTGAACAGCCCTGTCCGCTGGGACTGGAGTGAAGGGCTCTGGGACCTGAGCCATCCTACCTAGACCACCGTCCTCCCTGCTCCTCAGCCCATGTGACTGGGTGAGGGCGCAAGCCTAGGAAGGCACTCTGCACCTGCCTATCACGAAGTGATAGAGATGCACCAGCCCCCGGACAGGCATTGGGTCCCTTGACACCAGCAAGAGGGAACAGGGCCTCAGTCCTCACTAAAGCGAGGCCCCACATAGCAAGCACAACCATTCCCTCTGACATGCGGCATAAAATTGCACGTCAGCATAAGGAATCCTGGTAGATTTTTATTTTTATTTATTTTATCAATGTATCTATTTATTTATTTGAGACAGAGTTTTACTCTTGTTGCCCAGACTGGAGTGCAATAATGTGATCTCACTGTAACCTCCACCTCCCGGATTCAAGCGATTCTCCTGCCTCAGACTCCCAGGTAGCTGGGATTACAGGCATGCGCCACCACGCCCGGCTAATTTTGTATTTTTAGTAGAGATGGGGTTTCACCATGTTGGCCAGGCTGCTCTCGAACTCATGACCGCAAGTGATCTGCCCTCCTCATCCTCC
The DNA here is from genome assembly GCF_028885655.2 of Pongo abelii. Lineage (NCBI taxonomy): Eukaryota > Metazoa > Chordata > Mammalia > Primates > Hominidae > Pongo > Pongo abelii. Next base: position 83,235,825 of record NC_072003.2, read on the forward strand.
CTAAGTGATGGGATTATAGGCCTGAGCCACCGCTCCTGGCCCTCGATAAATTTTTAGAAACCTTCATCTCTGTGTGATTCCAGAAGCTCCAGGAGGCCAACAGCAGCCTGGGAAGGTGGAAAGCCTCCTCCTCCTGACTAGCCCACAGACAGAGGCTTTGGGAGTCACTGGGGGTGGCTGGGCCTGTATCCTAGAGGAATGTGCACAAGTGCACAAGGAGGCCGAGGCACCGGCCAGGCCTGAGTGACCTGCTCCCTGGCCCCCTCCTGCCTCCTCCCTCCGTGCCCCTTCCTCTTTTGCTTGCAGTCCCGTTTTTCAAGTAGAACGAAGGCGTGCAGGTAAATTAGCACTGAAGGATGACATCACAGCGTCTACCTACAGGGAGGCAGGGAAAAGGGTGATTTCGTTTTATTTTGTACATTGCTTTATTGTTTGCATTTTTTAACAGGCACATACGTTCACACATAACCTCTATAATCAATTTTGTCTTCTGTTTTCTTAATTCCCCAACAGGCAGGACAGCCGTGTCCTACATTTCCCGCCATTTCCCCATGGTGACGGAGCTGCAGGGGTCCAGGGAAAGGGACGCTCACAAGGTCCCCGCACCGCTTCCCGAGGGTCCCAGAATGACAGATTCGTATTCTAAAGGTGAGTCTGTCAATTGCATTCTGCCCTATGGCAGTCCGGCCAAGGGGATGGCACCGCAGAGCCAATAGGGCAATCCCAGTTCACGGTCACCAGGCTCAACCGCAGGCAACTGGCTGGTTGCCTTCGTGTGGCAGGTTCTGCCTCCTCTGTTGTGTGGACAGGAGCGCGGTGGGCGGAGCGTCGGCCACAAACTCTTGACCTGGGCGTGGCCACGTGACTTGGTTGGTCCAATGGGATAAGAGTGGGGATGACAGCGCCCGCCCCATCCTAGGTCCCTGCCTGAGGCGCTGGAGCTGAGCGTCCCAGCCACGTGCGCACGCTGGAGTGGAGGGGCTGTGCCTGGCCAGTGCTGCGTAGGGCGGGTGCCTCCGTTTCGTGTCTGGTCAGTTTAGGGACACCGCATCATTGCAGCAAAAGCCTGACTCCATACCGCTGAGAAATCACCGTGGCTAATGCAGAAGCTGAAGTAGGGCTGTCTTCCATGAGACTCTGGCAAAAAGTCATGTGAGTTATTCGGGTCACATGACAGCCCCCCCCAACCCTGATCTGAAGGTGGCCACGTGGCTGAGGCAGGCCAAGCAGAGTGCTTTGCCCAGTGTCGGTACCAAGGTGCGTTTCTTTCTCGAAATCACAGCTGTAGGAGGCGGCAGGCTGGGCGCCCTGTTGCGGGGTGGAGTCTGTGGTGGGACATCCGAGAGGGAGCCGCTTTACTCATTAGGTGTAAAGGGCCCAGCGCTGGGGCCTACGAACTTCTCAGGACCTGTACATGTATTAGAGACTTTTGTGGGGAAGGGGATGGTATTGATACCAAAGTGAAATTCCAAAGTCCAACACGTTTGAATCAATATCTACAAAAGATACTATTATACCAACCTCATTAACAGGTATATTTAGCATTCATAGAGTGTTGTGTTAGTGAGTAAGTTATAGGTTTCGTTTTCTTCTGTCACAAAAATTCCCAAGTATGCAGGATAACTGCTGAGAAATCATAGCCAACAGTAGAGGGAGTGACTTGCTGTGGAATGCCTCGGGGAGGAAGCCTTCAGTAGCGGGTAGCACAGACCCCCTTGATGCTGGGTCAAACCAATAGGGAGGTGTTTTTCTCACAAAGCCAGAAGTCTGAAGGGGAGAGGTCACTCACGTATATTTAGCTGGAGATAGCCACTCATTCATTTCTGAAGCAAATGTTGGTAAAGACAATGACATTGAGATTTAACAAAACGCTCTGTGCCCAGTATCATCCTAAGCACTTTACAATATGAACTCAGTCCTCTTACAGCCCTATGAAATGTCTGTAATTATTATCCACACACTTTACAGCCGAGGAAACTATGGCCCAGAGAGGTGAGGTTACTTGCTCAAGATTGCACAGCATGTAAATAGAAAGGCTGGGATTTTAACCCAAGCTGTCTGACTCCAGAGTTGACAGCAGTACACACCACACTCTTGTCTCTCCATGTCAGTGGAGGAGGCAGACGCATCCAGGAGCCAGGGGTTGGAGCAGCTTCTCCTGAGGGGTGGACTGCTTTGAGCACGGGGGAGATTCCAGAGTGAAACTGGAATTCCTTTAGGAAGAACAGGAATGGATGCTGAGCGGGTCCCAGTGCTGCCCCTCCTCTCTCCACTCCTCCCTCCTCCCCTTCTGCCCTTATTCCTCTCCCTTTGCCGCCTCCCTGGGGAGGTGCTTGCATAAACTGGGAAACTTAAAATCCAATAACTGCTCCTCTCCCACCTGCGACCCTCATCATCCGGTCTGCCCTTGACCTTCACTTTCCACTTCTCAAACTTTGATTCACACAATAAAATGACTTTTGCAATGTCAGCCATAAATAGATTATGAGAAGAAAATCTTTTGTTTAAACAGAAATTCTAATTTTCTGAAAGGTGGTGAATAAACACTCTGGAATACATTAGAGATCAGCAAATCTTGTTTGCTTAAAATCATGCTTCAATTTCTTTATATAAGCAGAAAATACTAGCTCTAATGTCCTTGACAGAAGCTTCTTTGTATCAGAGTATTGGTCCCACTATTTCTATTTGAGTAGCTCAGAAGGTACTAAAAATCCCTGGCTAAGAGAGAGGACGCCTCTATAACAGAACCAGGTGAAACAAAGGCTTGCTCAGGGGTGCTGTGGCTCTTCTTTCTACTGCATTGCCCCAATCCCTTCCCAGAAAAGCATTTTTGGAGGTGAGAATGAATTATAAATTGCCTTTACCAATGAGAAGAAATGCCCATGGTCTGGATCCAGGAGGACTGGGCCCCAGGATTGGAAGAGCCCCCAGTGATTGCTTAGTTTTTGCTGCCATCAATGCAGAAGCTTCTTTTCAGCATTTCTCACCAGTGGCTCCAGTGTCTATCTAATTCACAGGCCAAGGAGGGTCTTCAGGAGGCTTGAGTAGGCATCACAGAAGCCACCACACCCAATCTAAGCAAAACAGGGGCATTTCCTTGAAGGGACAGGCAGGTCTCATGGAAGCAAAGCAGTGTCGCAGTTGCCTGTGCTTTGTAACACAGCACCCAAAACTAGGCAGCATAAATGACCCTTTATTCCTCCAATGGGAGTGAGGACTCTTGAGGTAAGGCTTGGACACCAGACCAGCTAGACAGGGACTGGGTGGAAGCACCTTTTTATAAGACACACCTACCAGTGTTGCATGTCAGTTTACCATAGCCATAGCAACACCGCAAAGTTACTGCCCCTTTCCATGGCAACAACCTGATGACCTGGAAGTTACTACCCTTTTCCTTAAGATTTCTGCATAATCTTCCCTTTAATTTGCATGTAATTAAAAGTGGGTGTATTAGTCCATTTTTATGCTGCTGATAAAGACATACCTGAGAATGGGCAATTTACAGGAGAAAGAGGTTTAATTGGACTTATAGTTCCATGTGGCTGGGAAAGCCTCACAATCATGGTGGAAGGCAAGGAGGAGCAAGTCACATCTTACATGGATGGCAGCAGGCAAAGAGAGCTTGTGCAGGGAAACTCCCACTTTCAATAACCGTAAGATCTGGTGAGTCTTACTATCATGAGAACAACATGGGAAAAACCTGCCCCCATGATTCAATTACCTCCCACTGGGTCCCTCCCACAACACATGGGAATTCAAGACGAGATTTGGGTGGGAACATAGCCAAACCATATCAGTGGGTATCAATATGACTGCAGACCTGTCCCTGAGCTGCTACTCTCAGCACACTGCCTATAGGTTAGCCCTGCTCTGGAGGACCAGCCACAGAGCTGTAATACTGCTGCCTCAATAAAGCTGTTTTCTTCCACCACCAGCTCGCTCTTAAATTCTTTCCTGAGTGGAGCCAAGGAACCCTCCCAGGCTAAGCCCCAATTTGGGACTGCCTGCCCTGCATCAGGAGATTTGTGTAGGGCAAAGCAGGAAGTGCATGCCCCCACTCCAAGGGACGAAGTGCATGTCCCTGCTCCAGGGCTGGAAGGCTGCAGGCCCTGCCTCTCACTTGGCTGGTAGGTGATGCTAGTGATTGGCTGGGACCTCAGCTGGGACTATCAATAGGATTGCTACACGCAGCTGCTGCCTACTGCCCAGGCCTTCATGAGAAAATGTCTTGCAGGCCTCTGACTGTAGGGAGGGTGACAGCCCCACAGCCCCAGCTGCTGAATCCTGAAATCCATTGCCACGTTTGCAGCAAGGCCATGCTTGCCATAAGCTGCTCCCAGCCAGGGACTGAGCATGACAGAAACATTGAGCCAGGCCCCTTCCTGGGGGATGCAGGACTCCTCTGCTGGGGCACCCTGACTCGTAGACTCCCTGACAGCTCTGCCTGAGCTTCCTGAAAACCATACTGCAAGAGGAGCATAACTCCCTCCTGCTTAGGTGTGGGCTGCATGCAGTGACTTCCTTCCAAAGAGGGGACAAAAAGTCACTTTCTTTATTTTTGAGACAGGGTCTTGCCCCATCACCCAGACTGGAGTGCACTGGCATGATCATACCTCACTGTAGCCTCACCTCCCAGGCCCAAGCGATCCTCCTGCCTCACCCTCCTGAGTAGCTAGGACTACAGATGCACAGCACCAAGCCTGGTGTGCATAATTTTTATATTCATAGAGTCAAGGTCTCACTATGTTGTCCAGGCTAGTCTCCAACTATTGGCCTCAAGCAGTCCTCCTGCTTTAGCCTCCAAATGTGCTGAGATTACAGGTGTGAGTCACCACTCGGGGCCTAAAATGGTAACTTTAAAGTGGAATAACATGGCAAACATGACCCTGGCCAGGTGACCAAGGTCAACATCAGCAATGACATTCCATTCACTGGAGGCACCCTTGATACAATGTGATGAGAAGGACATTTTACCTCTGTAAATTCTTTGACCTCGAAACCCACAACCCCAGTCTTGTGAGGAAAATCATCAAACAAAGCCCCACAAAGAACATTCTACAAAATACCCAACCAGTATGCCTCAAAACTACCAAGGTCATCAAAAACAAGGAAAGTCTGAGAAACTGTGGTAAGGTGGTATTGTTTGGGTCTGTGACCCCACCCAAATGTCATCTCAAACTGTGATCCCCATGTGTCAAGGGCGGAACCTGCTGGGAGGTGATTGGATCATGGGGGCAGTTTCCCCCGTGCTGTTCTCATTATAGTGAGGGAGTTCTCAGGAGATCTGATGGTTTAAAGGTGGCAGTTTCCTCCGGGCTCTCTCTCTCTCTCCTGCCGCCGTGTGAAGAAGATACTTGTTTCCCCTTTGGCCATGGTTGTAAGTTTCCTGAGGCCTCCCCAGCCAAGAGGAACTGTCAATTAAACCTCTTACCTTTATAAATTACCCAGTCTCGGGCATTTCTTTATAGCAGTGGGAAAATGGACTAATACATAAGGGGTATGAGAAAATATAGGGTGTTTTGAAAACCTATAAAAGGGAAGCTTCCCATGTCTCAGAGGAAGGGAGCATAGGAAGATTTTACCAAGGAGCTGAAAAGGTTGTGTGAACAAAGAAAGTGGAAATAAGACTGAAGCAAAGTGACTATTATTATCATTATTTTAACACTTGCTATAGTCTAGGGAACAAAGTGATCACTTTGTGTACAGGCTGTTAGAACAACCACTTTCAGAGCTTCCAGCAACTCAGAGAAGACGTCTGTGCTGGAGGCCAGACATGGGGAGGAGGCCTTAAGGAAAAGCTAGAGCACTTTGACAGATGACAAAGGACCTTATTAAGACTCTTCTTTTAAAAGACTGAAGAAGCCATTGAGAGGTTTTTAAGCAGAGACATAACATAGTAAGATTTGTGGGTTTATAACCCACTCTAGTTCATTTGTTTGTTCCAAACCAGCCACTGCAAGGAAAATGGGGCTGCCCTAACTGGCTTAGAGTAATCAAAATCTATCCCTGGGTTGGAAAAGGGGTCACTTTCTCTTGAGTCTTTGGGTGTTCTTATCAAGTAGGATTTGGGTGTTGGTTGCCGGACAGGCACCAAACCATGTCCACCCCAGAGCTAGAGGGGATTCCCAAAGACCCATGGGAAGCCTCTGCAGGGCTCCAGGCATGACATCACTGAGGTGCCTTGGACAGGCAGTAGGCATTGGGAGGACCGGATTAACTGATGTGCATTCAAGAGGTAGTATCAATAGTTTTTGTTTGTTTGTTTGTTTTTTGTTTTTTAGTTTTTGTTTTTTGTTTTTTGTTTTTTTGATGGATTGGCTAGCTTGGTACAAGAAATTCAGTTTTTATATGATTATACTACATGGTTGTTTTCCTAAATTCAATTTCCTAGTAATCACATCCCAAAACCACCACAGGAAATACTGTTCTACTATAAATGTGAGTCTTCAAAGAGTGGTGTCAGCATTCCCTGTTAGTAACATAATATGAAATTCCATAAGAAGAAGGACCTAATAATTTACCGAGGATATTTTCTGTCCCCACCCATGACTTCACCAAATGTTCCAGTTCTGAGCACTTAGAAACATTTCAGCCCAATTTGGAGTAATTTTTAATGGGAAAAAAACAAAAAGACATTGTATTCATCAATTTTATGTGTAATAAAATTATGCCACTTAAGACTTCAATGTGATTAAATTTAAAATACAAATGTCTAGGTATTAAGTAAAACATAATGGCTTTTATTTAACCAGCTCCAGTCAAAAGCCCAGTTCAGATTTCCTGTGGTTTCTCGTCTGTGTTTCCTGCTGAGTCGTTCTTTCCATAAACAACTTCTGAAATGATAAAGCATACATTTATCAACATGGATATTGCCATCTTTTCTTGTAGAGAATATTATCACGTTTATTCCACCCAGAAGGAAAGGTGGCATGCCTATTTGTATTATTACCCCCAAAATAACTCTGTAATGAGTAAGCCCTCGGCAAATCATGGATCCGCTGTTCATCTGTGCTCTTATTCTGATAAGAGCCTTGTACGTTCTTTGAAATTGCTCTGAGCTGCTACTTTGATATCCTTTGGAGCCATACATTTTGCTATATACCTTAAACTTCATTTGGAGGCAATTTAACCCTCAATTTATCCACAAACTTAAACTGGGCAGTTTCCTGAAGCAAAATATTCCTGAAATATGCGTGGTGTCTCATAAATGTGGCCACTTGAAAACTGGTAAGGACTGCTCTGGAAATTAAGACAGTTCAAACTCAATCTAACTCAATAGTGACAAAATGGGTCTTTTGTTGTTGTTTTTGTTGTTGTGTTGTTTGTGGGGATTTTTTTCTTTTTTTGCCCTTTAGATTGTTAAAAATGTAATGATTGGCAAAGGGATGGGTACTCTCATAATATGCTGATAAGATGCAAATTAGTTCAGCCTTATTGGAAGGTGTCATAGCAATAGCTACTAAAATGTTTAGAATGCACATACCATTTGTTGCAATAATTTTGCTTCTAGATTATAGAAATACTTCATGTGCCAAGTAGCAATAACTGAGGTGCCCCTGGTTGCAGTGGTTGCAATAGGATAAAATTATAAGCAACCTAAAATCCATTGAGATTTAAATGAGCAGTAGCATATATCCATTCAAAAACAATGAGCTAGACCTATCTGATGATTATTAAGATATGCTGTTGAGAGAAAAATATGGTTAAAAAGTGAATCAACTTCAAACCCATGTTAGAGAATACTCTTCTAGGTAATTATCTATTGGGGTATATATTTAGGTAGGTGCTTGGAAAAGGGTCTGGAACTGCAGAATCTCGTAGGTGCTCCATAGTTGAATGAATACATGGTTGAAACAATATATGTTGTTAATAATTTTCCCCATTTGTTATCTGCCTATCTACTTTCATTCCTGAAGTTTTAAGCAATAAACTTGATTTTCAAAATCTCTGAGTAATTGTCTTAGGATGGGGTAAATGCCCTTTTTTGTTGTCCGACTTGGCAGCTTTCTTTACTTGCTCTTGATTTCACTCAACTGTAGCCAGCGGCAATTCTCAAACGAAATCTTACCTTTCCATGACTTTTCCCATGGCACCCTTTTTCTTCTCCCCACCCTTCCCCTTTTCCCTTGATAGCTTTTTTATCCCTCAAGGGAAAGCTTGGACATCACTTCCATGGAGAAGAGCCCCTAACAATCCTGGAATAAGGCAGGCCACCTGTGGCTCATACTATGATGTTATAAGGTTGTTGTGAGGATGAAGTATCTTAATGCTTATAAATTATTTAGAACAGTGCCTGGCACATTGTATTGTGGGTACTCTGCAAGTGTGAACTGTCATTACTAATTGTTGTTACTAGACTGCAAGCTACATGAGGGTAGGAACCCCATCCATCTCATTTGCTATGGTGAAATGCAAAACATGGCCACATTGCTCCAGATTCCTCTCGTCCTTATATACACATCCCTCTGCATTGTGATTTTGCCACTTTTCCCATCCGAAGGTGGAGTCCTAGTTCCTGCCATCTAAGGGAGCTAGTCTAACCTAACTCCCACCTGGTGGAGAACTGAGGCACGCCACCAATACCCAGCACCAAGAGACTCATATACTAGTGAGCTATATTAAGACTTCCAGCCCAGTTGACCCTCTGGCCGGATACATCCAGATGAGCAAGGCTAGGTGAGGCCAGCAGAAGAATTATCCAGCCAACCCACAGAATCATGAGTAAAGCAATATCATTGCCATTTCACACTAAGTTTAAATACTAAGTATTGGGGTGGCTTGTTAGCCAGCGCAGAATAACCAATATATTTACCATTGTATCCTCTAGGATAGAGGATACAGGGCTGGTGCTAGTAGATGCTCAATAAATACTTGTTGAATAAATGAATAAGTGCATGATGCAGTGGGGGAGAGGGAGAAAGAAAAGGAAAAAGAAAAGAAAAGGAAGGAAACGGAAAGAAAAGGAGGGAAGAGAGAGAGGGAGGGAAAAGAGAGAGGAGGGGAAGAAAAGAGAAAGGGAAAAAGGAAGGAAGGAGGGAGGAAGGGGATGGAGGGAGAAAGGAAAGAAAGAAGAAAGGAGGGAGGGAGGGAGAAAGAAAGGAAAAAAGGAGAGAAGGAGGAAGAAAGAGACGCAACCGTCTTATTCCGTTGGAAAGATTAATGCCACAGAGTAGGAGGATCGAGTTACAACAACCATGATCTCTTTTTTGCTGATTTCATAGACTATGTACTTACAAAGGGAAATGTGATCAGCCATAATCGTCTAATCGCATTGGAACTACTTGGGGTGTCTTTTCCATGGAGAGTAAAAGAATGTCCAGATTTCAGATCCAGGTCTCCTGACTGCTTTAAAAACAAAAATGTCCATTAAATACATTTCAGGAAGCTACACTCATATTGGTTGTCTTAGTTATTAGTAAGGTTGATATTTCTCCTTCCCTCAAATGCAGATGAAAAATGCCATTTGGGAACACTGACAATAATTTGAACTCTATGGAATTCTTTACTTTATCTTTATCATGTATAACCGAAATCTTGGCCAGGCATGGTGGCTCACACCTGTAATTCCAGCACTTTGGGAGGCCGAGGCGGGTGGATCACCTGAGGTCGGGAGTTCGAGACCAGCCTGACCAACATGGAGAAACCCCATCTCTACTAAAAATATAAAATTAGCTGGGTGTGGTGGCACATGCCTGTAATCCCAGCTACTCGGGAGGCTGAGGCAGGAGAATCACTTGAACCAGGGAGGAGGAGGTTGCATTGAGCCGAGATCATGCCATTGCACTCCAGTCTGGGCAACAAGAGTAAAACTCCATCTCAAAAAAATAAATAAGTAAAATAACAAAAATCTTAATTTTCCACTTGCATTAAGCTCTTCTTATTCCTGGGCAGAACTAGAAGGCACAGAATCTTCAAAGCCAATGGATTGTGTTCGTGTCTTCTTAGATTTCAGCTTTAAAACAGAGTTGAGAAGACAAAACAGATTAATTAATTCAAGTGTCACAATTGTAGTTATCTAATTTGCTTTACTCCCAGATTTTCAATATTTTAAATTCAGCCAATAGTTAAATTTTGAGGATTTATATGGCATAACATTTGTTAATCAACTGCCGTAAAACCAAGTTTTTTAAAAAATGATTTCCTGGGGCTGATAGGGAGAGGAATATGAAGAAAAAATAAATGGGACAATTTTTTTTCATTGCTCCTGCCAGAGAGTCAACAAATATCATCTGAAGTTAAAACATGGAGTTTAAGAAAAAGCTAATGACTTCAGCCTCTATGATTTTTCTAAACATTTTTCTTAACTTTAAAGGAACAGAGAACTTATTTCTCTTGAGTGTGTGTGTATGTTCCTGTGTCCTTTGTGTATTTCTGTGTGTGTGTGTGTATGTGTGTGTTTCTGTGTGTGGGTGTCTATGTTTGTGTTTATCCAAAGGTCAGCAATTTCTTTAGTTTAACTTCAGATTCTTTTACTGTCAAATCTAAGTAAAATCAAATGTTTTCTCTTTAAAAGTAGCATCTACAGTAAAATTCCCCATTTTCAACTAATGTCTTTTTATTTGTCTTTTTATCCGTGTAGCAGAGACCAAAGACTGAGAATAATGGCTGTTTCTGGGAAGCAGAGATTGCAAGTGTCTTTCCATTAGCATTATTATTCTTTGCACTTTTATATATTGTTCAATTTTTTAAAATACCATATATAGTATTATGAATACTATAAAGTTGTCAACAAAAAGAGTCAAACTCAGTAAAATATTTAAAGAGGTTTATTCTGAGCCCAATATGAGTGACCAGAGCCTGAGATACAGTCTCAAGAGGTCCTAAGAACATGCTCCCAAGGTGGTTGGGTGACAGCTTGATTTTATACATTTTAGGGGGACAGGAATTGTAGGCAGACATCAATCAATACATGTATACATTGGTTCCATCCAGAAAGGTGGGACAGCTCAAAGAGCTGGGGGTGGGGGAGTGGGTTCCAGGTCATAGGTGGATTCAAAGATTTTCTGATTGGCAATTGGTTGAAAGAGTTATTAGCTAAAGACCTGAAATCAGTAGAAAAGAGTGTCTGGGTTAAGATAAGGGGTTGTGGAGATCAAGGTTCTTATTATGTAGATGAAGACTCCAGGTAGCAGGCTTCAGAGAGAATAGATGTTAAATGGCTCTTACCAGAACTAAGAAGGTGCTAGCCTCTTTGTTAATCTCTCCTGAATCAGGAAAAGACCTGGAAAGGGAGGGGAATTCTCTGGAGAATGGAAAGACAACTTTACAGGGCCATTTCAGAATATCTCAAAAAATATATTTTGAGGTAAAATACTTCAGTTTCTTTCAGGGCCTGCCATCTGTCACGTAATGCTATACTAGAGTCAGGTTGGAATTTGGTATCTTCTGGCTACAAAGAGTCTGTTTAATCAGCTTTACAATCTCTGTTTTAATGTTAATGCGGGTCTGTTGTGCCTGAATTCCAAAGGAAGGAGGGCATAAAAAGGCATGTCCAACCCCCGCTTCCCATCATGGCCTGAACTAGTTTTTCAGGTTTACTTTGGAATCATCTTGGCTGAGAGGAGGGATCCATTCAGTCAGTCAGAGGGCTTAGAATTTTATTTTGGGGGCTGGGTGCAGTGGTTCACACCTGTAATCCCAGCACTTTGGGAGGCCAAGGCAGGCAGATCACTTGAGGTCAGGACTTCGAGACCTGCCTGGCCAACATGGAGAAACCCTGTCTCTACTAAAAATACAAAATTAGCTGGGCATAGTGGCGCGTGTCTGTAATCCCAGGTACTTGGGAGGCTGAGGCAGGAGAATTGCTTGAACCTAGGAGAGACGGAGGTTGCAGTGAGCCAAGATCGTGCCATTGTTCTCCAGCTTGGGCAACAAGAGTGAAAAAAAAAAAAAAGATAAGGTTGTGGAGACCAAGGTTCTTATTATGCAGATGAAGCCCTCAGGTAGTAGGTTTCAGAGTCTCACTCTGTCATCCAGGCTTGAGCGCAGTGGCACAAATATAGCTCACTGCAGCCTCGACCTCCTGGGCTCAAGTGATCCTCCCACCTCAGCCTCCCGAGTAGCTGAGAACACAGACATGCACCACTATCCCGGCTAATTTTATTTTATTTTATTTTAATTTTTTGTAGAGACCAGATCTCACTATGTTGCCCAGGATGATCCTAAACTCCTTGATTCAAGTGATCCTCCCACCTCAGCCTCCCAAAGTGCTGGGATTACAGGCAAGAGCCTCAGCTCCAGATGTAAATGTTTCTCATCAGACTGAAAGCATCTGTTCTGTCAGTCTTAAGGTCTCTGTTTTAATGTTAATGCTGGTCAGCTGTACCTGAATTCCAGGGGACGAAGGTATAATGACACATGTCCAACAACCCATCCCCATCATGACCTGAACCAGGGTTTCAGGTTTACTTTAGAATGCCCTTGACCTGCAGGAAGGGTCCATCCAGTTGATCGGGAGGCTAACAATTTTATTTTTGTTTGACAGAAGCCATAAAAGACAAGATTGATGTAAAAATAAGTTGTTTGGCTGGGCACGGTGGCTCACACCTGTAATCCCAACACTTTGGGAGGCCCAGGCAGGTGGATCACTTGAGGTCAGGAGTTTGAGACCAGCCTGACCAATATGGTAAAACCCTGTCTCTACTAAAAAAAAAAAACAAAAATTAGCCGAGTGTGGTGGCATGCACCTGTAGTCCCAGCTACTCAGTAGGCTCAGTAGGCTGAGAAGCAGGAGAATCGCTTGAACCCAGGTGGGGGCAGAGGTTGCAGTGAGCTGAGATCGCACCACCTGGGCAACAGAACAAGACTGTGTCTCGAAAAAAAAAAGCTGTTCTGCCCAGAGATGTATACCATAAACACAGTAACATGACAAACTGTGAAAAAGGCCTGATTTCCTTGATATGAAGAGTGCTCCCATGTATGAATTGATAAGGCTCAGGGCACATCACCCCAAAATATGAATCAAGGAGACCGGCAGCATAGGCCACCCAAATATGCTTCTTTGTCATAAGGATTATTTTGACCTGGTTATTTTGAGAAACTGCAGACATAGAAGATCTGAAAAATTATCTTTTGTAAGAGAAATTGGCATTTGTAAAGGAAATCTCCATTTGAAAGGATGTCTCCCTCTAAGACTCTTAATCAACGGAGAAGGCTTCAACTTAAATCTGCGCAAGCTCACTTTTGTTTTCCAGGGCTTGTCCTGGCCTTCTCACCTTAAAGGGTCCTTTCCCTACCCTCCTTGCTTTGTTTCAGCAAACAATGATATTTAAGCCTGAAGCTTATCCTCTTTTTTTTTTTTAAGATCTACTCGTTTCTTTGGGTCATCTCCCACGTATGCAGGAGGGATAAATGTTTTCAAATTTCTGTTTGCTTTTCTCCTGTGCATCTGTCTTTTGTTATAGGGAGTCCCGGCTAAGAATTATGAAGGACAGAGAGAAAATTCTTTTTCCTTCCCTGCAGAATCAATAAGAAAGACTGACAACTGCGCAGAAAAATGAGCAAGGCTATCAACAGACAGTCCCCAGTAAAACAAAAACACTCACTCACTACTCTTAAATAGATGAGAAGCTCAATCTCACTTGTGAATAAAATGAAACTTAAAATTATGCAAGAGCTTCCCTTTTCCATCTATCAGACTCTGGCAAGGGGAAGAGGCTTTAAGTTCCTGGATGAGGGGGCGCTTAGTGTTTATATTTACTGTGTACACTTAAGTCTTATGGCCTTTTTGAATTTTATACCATGGGCATGTTTTGCCTTTTCAAAAATAAAGGTATTTTAAGTGCAAGTATGCAGAAATCCTAAGCAAAAGGGTTTGAAATGGAGAAGCTGCAGATGTTACCTCTTTTCCCATGGGGCAGCTGCTCATTCACTCATGTCACTGATACTCCCTGAGCAACTGCAGTGCCTGGCATTGTTCTGGACCCTGGGAAACGGCTGCGAAAAAGGCAAAGTCCCTAGCCTGGTGGCCCTTGTGTTCTGGCAGTGGGAGACAGACAATAAAGAAACGAGTCCCTATATGGTATGTAGGTGATGGCAGGTGACATCAAGGACTGGTAGGGAGGGGAGGTGAGGAGCGCTGGGAGGGAGCTGGGTAGACGTCGCATGCTTTTTTTTTAGCATAGGTTGCTCAAGAAAGTCCTGAGCAAGACAGTGACATTTGAGCCGAGTCCTCAAAGAAATGGGGGAACCAGGCCGGGTGCGGTGGCTCACGCTTGTAATCCCAGCACTTTGGGAGGCTGAGGCGGGCGGATCACCTGAGGTCGGGAATTTGAGACCAGCCTGACCAACATGCAGAAACACCATCTCTACTAAAAATACAAAATTGGCTGGGCGTGGTGGTACATGCCTGTAATCCCAGCTAGTTGGAAGTCTGAGGCAGGAGAATCGCTTGAACCTGGGAGGCAGAGGTTGCAGTGAGCTGAGATTGCGCCACTGCACTCCAGCCTGGGCAACAAGAGCGAAACTCCACCAAAAGAAGGAAAGGAAAGGAAAGGAGGAAGGAGGAAGGAGGGAGGAGGGAGGGGCCAGTCATGGAGCTATCTGGCCAAGGGGAAGCTGTTCTAAAGAGAGGAACTGCACATGCAAAGACGCAGCCACAGAGGTGAGGCTGGTATGCACCGGGAGCAGCAGGGAGGCCTGCCATGCCGCGATGCATGAGTAGGAGGGAAAAGGGGAGGAGGAGAGACCGAAGAGACAGTGCTGGGCCAAACAGAGTGGGATTTTGTACATCACTCCAGGGTCAGGGGGAAGCAGGGTCATGCCGTGGTGCAGTGCCCAGCACAGAACCATGCACCTCTATAAATGACTGTTGGATTTGAATTTCAAATGCAACACGTCATCGTGTTAAGGGAAAACTCCCTTTACTATTTTTCCACTATTTTATGAAAACAGAGTGTTGAATCATGTTTTAAAATTGTCCGTTTCAATTATTAAAGCCTTTAAATATTTTCTCTTATGCCACGATAAATTACCTTAAGAACAAAGCTTATTTGGCCTTGGTGACTTTTCTTTAATGAGTTGTTTTATGCTGGTTGGTAAAAATTTTATGAAGGACTTCTGCATCTATCATTACAAGTGCTATTGATCTGTAATATTTTTGAGAAATAGGATTTTTCATGGTTCTAGGATACTCCATTATAATAGGGTACCATAATCATCTAAGTTTCTGGGATTGAATATTAGAGAAGGGATTGCCTTAATAGTCTGTCTGTCTGTCTCTCTCTCCCTCCCTTTCACTCTCGTGTGTGAGTGTGTGTGCATACACATATACACAAATGGGATCAAAAAATACATATATTTAAGATATAGATATATAGTGGGATTCAGATTTCTGTACCTGACCACCCACTTCCTCATATTCCATAGAACTCATCTGGTCTCTCCCAAGACCCCATGTCAGGGATCATGGAACAAACTGCCTTTTGTCCCAGCTGCTGAATCAGGTCACACACAACTGGCCGCTGGCCGTGCTCAGCCTCTCTCAGTTCCATCTCTGCTTGCCCACCCCTCCCTGAGATGGGGTCTGGGTGTTTGGGAGACCAGGGGCCCCCATGGCACCCCTGACAGCAGAGGGAAGCACTTCTCAGGTCCAGATGGTGACCACGATGCCGTGCCGAGAGCCCCGTGGGCCTTCATCGTGTGAACTGGGGGCTGGGGTAAGCTCCCGAGATGGGTTTGTTTGGGACCCAAGAGACCCCATGGCTGCCTCAGTCTCACCTCCACCCTCTCCAAACTGAAGTCTCTTGTGAGTCTCCACCACATCCTCCATTTGCTTCCCTGTCCCAGACCAGCCTATACCCAGCCTCTGCCTAAGGGTCACCTTGCCCCTTTCTACCTGGGAACCAAGAGGAGCCCAGTGAAGCCAGGATCAGGTGCACCGAGTAATCCCTGCCCCCTTCAGAGAAGTGTCCTCCCCTGTCCCCGAGCCCGGTGCACAGACACTTCTGCCTGTGGCTTCCAGTTGAGTTTGGCCAACGGTCAGCACCAGCTGAAGGCAAAAAGGAGTGAGAACAGGGCCTTGGGTTTTATCCTCATTTTCTGATTCCCCCACTGTTGGGTCCTCTCCCCAAGGCCCAGCACCTATCGGGAGCCTGTCTGCCCAGCACCACCCGCCACTCTCAGACCTGGGAGCAGCAGTGGCTCCTGCCTTTGCTGGCGCCAGGCCCTGCGGCCCCCTGCAGCCTTCTCTGTGCTCTGCCCACACATGGTCAAGTTCGCAGTTGGAATGAGCCATCTGTTTCCTGCCAGGGGCCTGCTGGATATGCAAGGCCTCCCCTCCTAGTCTCACTCCATTACTGACTTCTCCCCGATGCTGAAGCGGTGTCCTTGTCTGGGGTAATCCCCAAGGTTCCTTGCCTCAGGCCAAGAAAATTAAGGACATGGACACACACAAGGAGGTTTAGGCCAGGCACGGTAGCTCACAGCTGTAATCCCAGCACTTTGGGAGGCCAAGGCAGGCGGATCACTTGAGGTAAGGAGTTCGAGACCAGCCTGGCCAACATGGTGAAATCCTGTCTCTACTAAAAATACAAAAATTTGCCAGGTGTGGTGGCGCACACCTGTAATCCCAGCTACTCAGGAGGCTGAGGCACAAGAATCACTTGAACCCAGGAGGCAGAGGTTGCAGTGAGCCAAGATGGCACTGCTGCACTCCAGCCTGGGCAACAGAGCGAGACTCTGTCTCAACAACAACAATAAAAAAGAGTGGAGGTTTAATAGGCAAAAGAAAGAGAAAGGAGAACAGTTCTCTCACTTGCAAAAGAGAAGGGCGCCAGAATAGGACTTCCGGCCTGCAGCAGAATGCAGCAGATTTTATAGACAGGCTTGAGGAGGGGGTGTCTGATTTACAGAGGGCCCACAGATTGGTTGGACCGGTGTGATATTTACACAGCATTTGGGGAAGCTGCCCATCCCACCCTAATCTTACTGAGCAAATTGGCTTTCCACTTGGTGGGTGCCATATTGTCTGCTCCTTACTGTAGACTTGTCTGGCAAAGGGAAGGGAAGATGGAGTTGCCATGTTGGACACACGTAGACCCAGGTAGCCCCTTTCCTACTGGCACAGCTGCCGGCATTCACCCATGCCAAGTTCTAGCCTGCCTTTCAATGTGCGCACCTCGATTTTATAGGCTGCTCTTTGTTAGAAAAGAAATGATTTGGGGGCTGCTGCTTTTAATTAAAAGGAAAACCTTACTAAGGACATCCTTACCCTTCCTTAGTATCTGCCTAAATAATTTTTTTTCTTTTTTTTTTTTTTTGTGGAATCTCACTCTGTCACCCAGGCTGGAATGCAGTGGCGTGATCTCAACTCACTGCAACTTCCACCTCCCCAGTTCAAGCAATTCTCCTGCCTCTGCCTCCCGAATAGCTGGGATTACAGGTGCCCGCCACTACACTTGGCTAATTTTTGTATTTTTAGTAGAGATAGGGTTTCACTACGTTGACCGGGCTGGTCTCGAACTCCTGACCTCAAGTGATCCGCCCACCTCGGCCTCCCAAAATGCTGGGATTACAGGTGTGAGCCACCGAGCCCAGCCAATAATTTCTTCTTAAATTCCGTATCAATGCAGTCAGGATAGCAGAGAACTAAACAGGAACCAGAAGAGAAGCCCTCCCCCTCAGTCTCCCTCCCAACTCCCTACCAGGGGTCTCCTCCAAGAGACCTAGCAAGATCCACACATCCGATCTTCCCCTCTGCTCCCTCCAGGTCTGTTCACCCCACAAACTTTGGGAGCCATGAGCAGACGGCTTCCCCAGGCTGCAGTTAGTCCATGAAGCATCTTGGTGCAATTTAGAAAGAGGCCCCTCCCTCCTCAGGACACTTGACTTCTATCTGGAAGAAAAATTGCTCTATTTATTTTGTATCTGGAAAACTGTCAGGACAAATCTGTAAATCTACAGTGTGTCTGCCGTGAATGAAATGTACCCCTTACATGAGATCCTTGCACAGTGTACAACCTGTATGCCCGGGCCCTGCCTTCCTGGCTTTTCTCTGTCTAATATGTTTGTGTTCCTCCCAGCTCTACTCTCGTTACTGAGAACTAAGCATTTCTGCATCTTGGGAAGATCTCTAAGGTCAAGTGGTGAAAAACAACATCTTCCTAGAGAGATCAAGTACCCACTCTGTCCCAAGGGTGATACCTTCCTGATTTAGCCTGAGGAGGTAGACTGCTTCATGGAGGACCTGTTAAAAAGGGGAAGTTAAAATTTGGCAACTTAAATATTGGCAAATATATTTTGTCTTTTGCATATGCTAGAGACTTTACTCATCTCAATCCTCACATGCTTCATTCCATTTTACAGGTGTAGAAATTGAGCTACCCCATGGCTCCGCAGCTCCTCCTAATGTACCTTGTGAAATGCTATACGGTGAGGCTCTTCCCACCTCCAAATCCGCTAACTGCTCAGTAAATGGGAAAACAAAAATTCGAAGAGCACAGGAGATCTGTCTATTAGGACTCATTGTCCTCCACCCCGCTTTTTTTTTTTTTTTTTTTTTTTTTTAATGTGGCTCTGGGGCATTTTTGGCTATCTGCATGTCTGGGCTTGTGAGCTTGGATGCCAGTTTTCACTTAAGGAAAATTTTTACACTGTAGTCAAAAGCCATTTAAGAAATAAACGCTGAGAAGATGATAATGGAAGTGCTGGTAACCTTTAATGACGGTGGCGCTTGCAAAAGTATAGTTCAGGAAGGGCTGATGCTTGATCCAAAAAGCTCTTGTTAAAATCCAGTCTTCTTCAGCAATGAGCATTAGCAGGAAATGCTCGCGATGAACAAAAACACAGGAAAGGTTAATGGCCTTCTTTGCTGTAACGAGTCAGGGTTTTATCTCACGTTCCAGCCCATCCTCGGATCATGCATACGTGAAGGGTTTTTTTTTTCTTTTTGGCAATCAGGAGAAAAATTGATTAACAAAATTATAATTAAGAGCTGGGAAAATATGCAACAATTTGGCTGCTTCATTTAGCACATATTTCAGGTTAATTGCATGATTTTACTAATGAAGATATTTGCATGAATATTTTCAGTGGCTACATTCAACTTATTGTGTAGTGAATACTCTGCTGAGCAGATGAGTTTCCTTTTTGTTGGACTTAGAACAAAGGCCACAACCCTCCGTGACATGCGCAAGGAGACTGTTCTAGGCTTATGTGTCAGCCTCTCAGTAATCTGGTATACCTCCCTGGTAGAATTTACACTGTCCACTGTACAACCAGATCCTTTTCTAATTTTGAAAAAGACTGGGAGATTCCAAAGAAAGTAGAAAAACAACCTTTATTATCCCTTTAAAAAAAAAAAAAAGTGTGTTAAAGGCCAGGCACGGTGGCTCACACCAGTAATCTCAGCATTTTGGGAGGCTGAGACAGAAGGCTCACTTGAGCCCAGGAGTTCAAAACCAGCCAAAAATGGGTAATGTAGACCCTATTTCAAAGAAAAGATAACCACTGTTAAGGTTTAGGGACATTCTATTCTAAATATATCTTCTTTGGTAAGAAACTTCTTGTTTCTTACCAAAATGAATTATACTATACATACGGTTTTGTATTTAATCTCCTTTTTTACTGAACAATATAAATTGTGAACACTTTCAATTAGTAAACGTTTTTCTATCACTGTGTAAAGGTACAAAGTTTTTCATTGTGTGGAAGGGTCACAATTTATTTAAGTGATCCCCTTTTATTGGACCTTTAGGTTGAACTCAGTTGTTCACTATTATAAGTAGCAGACAGTGAACATTCGTGAAGCTCTTTGAACACATCTAGAATTATTTCCTAAAGATACATTTGTAGAGACTAAATGATTGGAAAGCCCTGATAGAGACTGCCAAATCTGACCCCCTAGGAAGATACACATTTGAAATCCCACCAGCAGGGTGGGATAAGGCTTATTTCCCTGCAGTCTCACCAACACTGGGGACCAACACCATCCTTTCAAATGAGACCTGAAAAACTGATCCCTTTGTTGATTTTGTTTGCATTTCTTTAGTTCCTAGTAGAACGAGTGACTATTTATGGGCCATTTATGGTTCTTTGTAAACTGCTAGCTCAAGTGTTTTGCCCATTTTTTAAAATTGGGGTGAATTTTGTTTTTACTGCTTTGTAATTTTTTGGGGGGGGTCTTAAGATTATGGCCATTAAAGTGCTATATATGGTACAAATATTTTTCCATTAATTGTAATATTTTTGTATTTGTGCAACAGCCAGCTTAGCTGCAACCCCCTGGTGAGGCCAGAGCTCGTAGCAACAGAGAGTTTGCACTTTGAGCAGCTGCATGTGGAGAAAGCCGGGCCTGAGAACCAGAAGGCCACGTGCCACCTCCCCCCAAATCACCATTAGTGTCCTGAGTGAGGCAGAGGCTCCCTGGGGTGCAGATGGAGAAGGGTGGCTAGAGACAAGGGAGGACTCTGGGCTTGGGTGCCCCCAGCCTTGGTCCAAGCTAAGGTTGGGTTGGGAAAAGCTTTTGTTTCCAAGCAGAGACTTCACATGAGTTAAATCTGGAAAACATGAAGAAATCTCAGAAAAACATGAACTACTGTTCCTTTAAAAAGATATTTAGGCCAGGCACACTGGCTCAAGCCTGTAATCCCAGCACTTTGGGAAAATGGTTTGAGGCCAGGAGTTCAAGAACAGCCCAAACAGCATACATAGCAAGACCCCATCTTAGCAAAAAAGAAAAGATATTTAGTATGATTCTGAAATACAGTGAAGGATCCTAGATTGGAGCCTGAATTATAGAAAATGTTGCTAGATGGCCTAGTATTGAACAGTGGAGTGTAGATTATTTAGATAATAGTGTTGAATCAATATTGAGCTTCCTGAACTCAATCACCTTATTGTGATTATAGAAGAAGATGCCTTGGTTCATAGGGGACACGTGCTGAAATAGTTAAGGATAAATATCACGCTGCCTGCAACTTACTATGGTTGACAGGCTTCCTGAGAGGACCTTGGAAGACACTCTTGGTGAACGTGTGTGTTAACAAGGAAGGGACCTAGGAGAAGGGTCTGTGTGTGGCTGTTCGCTGTTCTGTTCCTGTGACTTTTCCATAGGTTTGGACGTGTTTTCAAATTAAACATTTTTAAATGCTACTAAAATTCTAGGCGTGGCCAGGCATGGTGGCTCACACCTATAATCCCAGCACTTTGGGAGGCTGAGGCAGTAGGACCACTTGAGCCCAGGAGTTCAAGGCCAGCCTGAGCAACATAGGGGGACCCCATCTCTACAGAAAGAAAAAAAAAAGAGCCAGGCACGGTGGCACATGCCTGTAGTCCCAGCTACTTAGGAGGCTGAGGTGGGAGGATCACCTGAGACTGAGAGGTTGAGGCTGCAGTGAGCCGTGATGGCACCACTGTGCTCCAGCCTGGGTGACAGAGTGAGACCCTGTCTCAAAAACAAAACAAAACAAAAAAATCTAGGTGTAACAGCCAGGCTTGTTAAAGATGAACTGTTGTTGGCAGAACAAAGTCAGGATTCCTGAGTCCTCCATCTCAGAGGCAGCTTCCCAGGGGCCCAATCTGCCACAGCAGCCCCAGCTCTGCCCCTGTGACCTCCCCCACACACCCCTCAAGTCCTCTACCTCACCCCTATTGTTCCCCACACGCATCACATAGGAAGGACGTGTCTTTCTCAGAAACAGTGTTATTCACACTATTTCAAACACACACAAAAAGAACAACGCAATGAACGCCCATGTTCCCCAGACAGCATTATCACATCTTAGCTGAATGTTGCATTTCCTCAAATGTCTCTGTTGTTTTTCTTTTTTTAAGGAATAAAGCATCATGGAATTGCTGGGGCCCCCACATAGCTGCCTCTAAGCCCCGTCCGTCCCCCCTCTCCTATGGTTCCTCTCTCATCCACTGGATGTTTCTCCTTCAACTGTTTGTTTTCAAACTTCGAATACATATGTATGCATCCACAGGCAATATGTGGGTTTTTCCAGGTTTTAAAACTTTACATAAATATTATGCAGAGCGCGTCATTCCGCGACCTGCTTTTCTGGCTCTGTGTTGTTTGTGAAATGCATCCAAATGAATATACATGTGGTTCTAACCCATGGAATTTACCCTGTGTTTCGTATTCCACTGAATTTGAATATCCCCTCATAGATTTTATCCTTTCCCCCGTAGAGGGATGTGCACGTGGTATCCCCTTTTACAGGCAGTGCTGCAATTCACCTCCTCAGCCACAGCTCCTTCAGCACCTGTGACAATGTCAAAGGTGTATTTACCTGTTAGGGACATAAAGGGGAGGGGAACTGGTGGCGTTCAGCAGGAAGCCGCCATCTGAATCTCAGAGCACATGCTCAGAGTTTGGACTTTGCAACTCAATTCCCTGTTGTCCTTTCCTCCTCTGCTTCTTGCACCTTGTCCCCCAGCACCTGACACAGCTACTGTATCGGTCAGGGTTTTGCTGCACTAATGCTGTGTCATAAAGAATCCCAGATTCCGGGGGCTTTCAAGTATGTATTGCTTGCTCGTGCATCAGGCTCAGCTCTGTGCCAGTTGTGGATTAGATTTGTCTGCTCTGTGGATGTGTGATTCCTGAAGGGTCAGTGGTTTCCTGGGACATGCTCTTCTCCTGGTGAAAGTCCAAGCCAAACCATGAAAGCACAAAAGCACATGTAAAGCCTCTGTCCAGTGTGGGGGATATGATATCTGCTCATATTCATTGGCCAACAAAAGTCACATGGCTAAGCCCGAAGTCAGCAAGAGGGGAATAGACTCCAACCACTGTGGTGCCTTGAGCAGAAGGGGAGAAAGAAGTATGTGCTAAATGAAGCCATCTACCCCAGGTACAGACCTTCTCTTCCTCTGTTCTCCCACCAAACACGCACACACACACACACACACACACACACATCAAAGGCGTTCAAGCCAAAGCAACTCCATCTTGAAT
Source organism: Pongo abelii (assembly GCF_028885655.2). Lineage (NCBI taxonomy): Eukaryota > Metazoa > Chordata > Mammalia > Primates > Hominidae > Pongo > Pongo abelii. The sequence goes on from NC_072003.2 coordinate 83,258,725, forward strand.
TGGGGCTGGTTAAAATAAGACTGGGACCTACTGAGATGCATTCCCAGGAGGTTAAGGCATTCCCAGGAGGTTAAGGATGAGCTAGGAGGTCAGCACAAGATACAAGTCACAAAGACCTTGCTGATAAAACAGCCTGAGGTAAAGAACTGGCCAAACTCACCAAAACCAAGATGGCGATGACAGTGACCTCTGGTCATCCTCACTGCTCTTTATACACTAATTATAATGCATTAGCATGCCAAAAGACACTCCCACCAGCATCATGACATTTACAAATGGCAATGTCAGGAAGTTACCCTACATGGGCTCAAAAGGGGAGAAACCCTCAGTTCTGGGGATTGCCCACCCCTTTCCCAGAAAACTCATGAATAATCCACCCTTTGTTTAGCATATAATCAAGAAGTAACAATAAGTCTAAGCTGCTGAGCAGCCCATGCTGCTGCTCTGCCCATGGAGTGGCCATTCTTTATTCCTTTACTTACCTAATAAACTTGCCTTCACTTTATGAATTTGCCTCGAATTCTTTCTTGCTGGAGATCCAAGAACCCTCCCTTGGGGTCTGGATTGGGACCCCTTTCCAGTAACGTGCACACACACGCATGCACGCATGCACACAGACACACAGATGCACACACACACACAAATATGCACACTTGCAGACTCCTTCTCACCTCTCCTCCCCAGTTACCTATTGCCCACTCCCTGCTTCCTGCCAATTGTTTCCAGGGCTGGATTGGGTTGGAGAGTGACAGCTAGACAGGTGCTGGGTGCACTGATAATAAGGGCAGCAAATGCATCATCAGAAGGGTAAGAAGATGAAGAAAACAGAATCTACCCACAAACCTCCCCAGGAGGCTAAAATCATCCATTGGAAATGATCATAGGATGAGCCCCCGGAGTGAAGAGAGGGCCCCATGGGGCAAGCTCAGCTCACAAGCCAGGCTAGTGGCTGCCCTCCCAGAGGCAGGATGTGGCTCACTGCAAAGCCCTCGCCCCTCATGCCCAGGCAGGTTTTGGACCCCCAGGCAGAGCTGAGTTGCCAGGGACAAGAATGCTCAGTGGTACCAACACAGTGACTCCTCCCAGCCCTCTCCACTCAGCGCTTAGTCTCTCCTTAAGTAAAAGTTGGTGAAATAGTTAAAGAACATGAGTTTGAGGGATTGCAAGGAGAATTCTGCTAGGATCCCTATATATCTTTGTTGACCTTAATGGTAGATTTTGGATTTCATGATTCTGATGCAACCAAATAACTTATATTTTTGTCATGAGAATTCTATTTTTCCAGGCTTAATCTTTTATTATTTTATTTATTTATTTATTTTTTTAGACAGAGTTTCTCTCTTGTTGCCCAGGCTGGAGTGCAACAGGGCAATATCAGATCACCACAACCTCTGCCTCCCCGGTTCAAGCAATTCTCGTTCCTCATTATCCTAAGTAGCTGGGATTACAGGTATGCACCACCACGCCCAGCTAATTTTTGTATTATTAGTAAAGATGGGGTTTCTCCATTTTCCATATTTGTCAGGTTGGTCTCGAACTCCCAACCTCGGGTGATCCGCCCACCTCAGCCTCCCAAAGCTGGGATTATAGGCGTGAGCCCAAGACTGGTGTCCAGCCAATCTTTTAATTCTATGAAGGAAAATCTATTGAGGAAACCAGCAAGGGCTCTTAATAAAATGTTTGTTGTGGGTATTTGTTGACCACTTAGCCAACACGCATGTCGTCCCTGCCCGTCTCCTCCAGGGCCCTGTGGGGAATTCACCCTCCCCCATCCTCAGCCATGTGGCTTGGTGAGACCGACCCTGCCTTCAGCAGGGGGTGGGCCCCACGGACTTGAACCCAAGTCTTGTGGGTCTAGCGGTAGAACACAGGCTCAGGACGGAGCTTGCTGCGTGGCCGTCAAGAGTGGGCAGCCCCTGGGTAAAGCTGGTATCAGAAGAGGCAGAGCCAAATCTGATGGTGTCTTTTGAACCCTGAAATGAGGCCCTGGGAGAGCAAGGCCCACGCGTGCTTCAGATGGACATGCTCACAGGTAATGAGCCGAGGAGCTGTCATTCAACACACCCTGGCCTCTTCATTCGGTTCTGCCTTGGAAAAACGAAGCCATCAATGAGGCAGCGGCATTCTTCTGGGGTAATACCCAAGGTTTGTTGCCTCCTGCCAAGGAAATCAAGGACAGGGACACACGTGGAGTGAGGTTAAAAGTGGAGGTTTAATAGGCAAAAGCAGGGAAAAGAGAATAGCTGTCTCTTCTGCAGAGACAGAGGGGTGCCTGAGTGGGTCTTCTGGTTTTGTGGTGAAAAGCATGGGGTTTTATAGACAAGCTGGAGGTGGCAGTGTCTGATTTACACAGGACCCAAGAGATTGGTCCGACCAGGTGTAATGTTTGCATAGTGCCAGGAGAAGCTGGTCACCCAACCCTAATATTTTATTATGCAGATGGGGTCTCTGCCTGGCCGGCGCCATGTCGTCTGTTCCTTACTGTACACTTGGTCAAGAAACAAAAGGGAAGATGGAGCCGCCATGTTGAACATGCCTGGCCCCCGGTAGCCTTTTCCTATTGTCACAGCGGCTGGCATTCACCTATGCAACCTTCCAGCCTGTTTATGTTTGTAGCTCGATTTTACTGGCTACTCTTTGTTAGAAAAGAAATGATTTGGGGGCTGCTTTTTGTTAAAAGGGAAGCCTTACCGAGGACTTCCTTACCCTCACTATCTGCCTAAATAATTTCTTTTTAACTGCTGTATCAATTAGCTGCATTACTCAGGGTGAGGAAATCGATAATGAGCCAATTATTGTTAGGCATATGCCGTGAAGCCGACGGAAAATATCACCTGAGGGCTTTAGAAGAATGATTGCTGTGTTTCTTAGAGCAATGACCACACAATTCCAGCTTTCAATTCTTGGTGCCACACAGGCACTTTGCAGCGATGTAAGCTGATGCGTGCCCTTTGGCTCAAGCCAGTTGAAGGCCTCTTTATCGCTCCTGACATACAGAGGCCAAAGCAACCCAACCCAGTGTCAACCCCAGGCTGACACTAGAGTAAAATCTCCAAGCCTGGAGGATCCACAGAGCCTCAGACCTCAAATGCTTGTCCCCACAGACCCACCATCCCCTGGGGAAACCCAGGCCAATGCTCACTTTCCCCACTACACAGGGGTTGAAGGACACTGCTCCCCGTCCCAAGCTCAAAACCAGGGGAGAACACAAACGATCTTCCCTTAATTCTACCTAGCATCATGGAAGAGTCCCACAAAGACCCCGAAGTGTGAAAGGGAACGTAGCAGAACTATGAAGTCCCATGTAGGAATTATGCTCTGCGGCCACCATCAGAAGGTCTGGATTGGGTTCTATCAAGGTTGCTGATGGATCTGAGGGCACTGCCAGGCATGGTGGCTCACACCTGTAATCCCAGCATTTGGGGAGGCCAAGGTGGGACAATCACTCAAACCGAAGAGCTTCAGACCAGCCTGAGCAATGTAGTGAGATCCCATCTCTACAAAAAAAAAAAAAATTTAATTAGCGAGATGTGGTGGTGCATGTCTGTAGCCCCAGCTACTCTGGAGGCTGAGGTGGGAGGATTGTTTGAGTCCAGGAGGTGGAGGCTGCAGTAAGCCATGTTCGTGCCACTTCAGTCCAGCCAGGATGACAGAGCAAGGCCCCATCTCAAAAAATATATATACGTTTTTGGGGGCAGCCTGAAGACTAGAAGGGGGCTAAGTTGGGGCAGAACACTGAGAGGACTGAGCAACTGCAAAGGCAGCAGCCCAGTGTTTGCAGAGAATGATCACAGAGGCCAGGCTGCTGCCCCAGGGACGATCACTTTGACTGCAGGGATCACAGTGGACAAGGCAGGGTCCATAGCCCAGTGCTGAATAACAGAAAACAGCACAGACGGCAAAGAACCCCATTCATCCTGAGCAGTGAAGACCTCCAAAAAATAAACCCACTTTGAGAAGCCCCGCCATCTCTTACACTGTTGGGAGAGAGACGCCAATGTCAGTTTTAAAGAGCAAGCTATCTTCTCTTCTGGTGGCAACAGAATAAAAATACCAGAGAGCACGTTCCCTTCAGGTATTTAGCTTCACGTAACAAATATTTATTGAACACCCAATATTTGCAGATACTCCTCTGGCCTGATAATATGGAACAAGGGTGCTTTGCTAAGAATTTGAATGGGGTTCGTCTTATACAAGAAGTCGATGCAAGCCGTAGATCCACCCTAAGTTGTCACGAAGCCACCGGCCCCCACACTCACAGAGCTGTGACAGGTGTGCGTGCGCGACAGCTCATAGGTTTTACATTTAGCTTGTTAATGAGGATGAAGCTGGATTGCTGGAGCACACCCAGGGAGGGACTGTGGTTTGTTTAATTGAACAACAAGAGAATGGTACAAAAATCAATAGTCAATTCCATTCTCAAAGCCAAAGACACCCACATTTTGCATAGGTCATGGGTGCTTCAAATGAACACGCTCCCAGATAAGAAGCCAAGTAGCCGTCCCTCAACCTACCCTGGCCTCTTCATTTGGTTCTGGCTTGGAAAAATGGAGCCAATAGCTGCATTACTCAGGGTGAGGAAATCAATAACGAGCCAATTATTGATAGGCATATGCCATTAAGCAGACTGAAAAAATTACCCAAGGGCTTTAGGAGAATGATTGCTGTGTTCCTTAGAGCAATGGCCACACAATTCCAGCTTTCAATTCCTGGTGCCATAGTCACCAAGATTTATGGGGCTTTTGTAATACCTAATTGGGGCTGGTAACAATACCCGAGCCTCCACCCTGTGGAATGTTTTAGGCATTTATCAAAGCCAGATGAAAAGGAAGGAGGAAATAAAATCACACTCAATCCTAGAAATATAGGGAAGGGCCCTGGGGGCAATTGAAGGCCTGCCCTGCACTATATAGAAATTGTCTCCTTTAATCCTCACAATCAATGTATTGTTTCCCTCTCGAAGGTGGTGAAAATGAGGCTCAGAGAGGTGAACTTGACCAGTATCACTCAGCTGAACAGTGGTAGGATGCAGATTCAAAAGAACATCTGATTTAAAAGGCCACACCCCTCCTACTGAACCTCATTCCAGATTTTCTAAAAGCCCCGATATTTTCTTTATGTCAATAAAATGCTCATAGATTGGGCAGGGCAACAAGATGAGGAAGAAGGGGAAGGGGCTCAATAAGAGTATGATTTGCAGCCGGGTGCAGTGGCTCACACCTGTAATCCCAGCACTTTGGGAGGCTGAGGAGGGCAGATCACAGGTCAGGAGTTCGAGACCAGCCTGGCCAACATGGTGAAACCCTGTCTCTAATAAAAATACAAAAATTAGCTGGGTGTGGTGGCACATGCCTGTAATCCTAGCTACTCAGGAGGCTGAGGCAGGAGAATTGCTTGAACCTGGGAGGCAGAGGTTGCAGTGAGCTGAGATGGCACCACTGCACTCTAGCCTGGGTGACAGAGCAAGACTCCATCTCAGAAAAAAATTAAAAAAAAAAAGTATGATTTGCAAGTCAGGTATAACACGTCAAGAACTGCCTCTCCAAGAAGACTATTCCCTCCCTTCATCTGGACCTAATACCTTACTTAATACAACCATTCGTCATATTTACTTTATTGCCACCACATCCCATTGCTGGTCTGAAAGTGCCTAAACCTCCCACAGATATTCCGTAGGAATTTCTCTTAGGCTAGGTCTCCCCCATCCTATTTTTGTGGGGGTTGGGAGGTATTATGAGACTACTTCTTAGCATTCACACTCTTTTGATTTACTCCAGCAGGTCTCCAATTTGCCTTTCAACCTGCTAAGATCTGTTGAATCTTAATTCTGCCATCCAGAGTAAGAGCCCGCTCTTTTCGTTCTATGTAATCTCCAGATCTGATAAATATGCTTCTGTTTCAACCAAGACAGGCAGATGGATGAGTGTGCGCGTGAAAATGAACCATCAAGAATATCTTCTGTGCAACATGCCAGCACTTAGCCAAGATAGGCAAATCCGTGCCAAAGTTCTCTAACTCCTTCTTCCAGTGCATTCTAACCAGTAATGGTACAAAGCTCCTGTCTGTCTAAGTATCCAAGACACTTTCTTTAGCCTGTTATAATCCTTGACTGCAAGCTCCCTGAAGGCAGGGGTTGTGTCAGGTTTTGCTCACCCCTGGGTCCCCAACACCCAGCCTACGCTAGTGTGCACACAGATAGGTGACGAATGAATGAAGGGATGAAGACATGATGCTGCACTGTCACTCCTCACTCTCCACCCACACTGTACATCCATCAGGGTGGTATGTTTGCATGTAGCCACTCCTGTTGGGTTTTTAGAGTGGTGGTTCTTGAATGGGAAAGTTGTCACCTACCCCAGGGGGACTTTGGAAGTTTGTGGGGAGTTTTCTGGTTGTCACAATGCCTGGCATGAACAGTGGCCTTCAGGGGGATGCTAGATATTCTGCAATGCACTGAACAGTCACAAAGAAGACAAAGTCGCCCCTGTCCTGCAAGACCCTCTGTTATTTCAACAGGCATCCATGAAAGCGGACAATTCTGTTTGCATGCAAACACACGGCATCTTTTACATAGTTTTAATGTACATAGAATACACTAGTTTATACTTTAATGTGAATGAGTGCACAGGTGAGCAGGAAAGATGTAGCAGAGACCTACAAAGGAAGCTCCTTCTGGATAAAAAAAAATGGAGTATGCAATGGGAATGGGTAAGAGGAACTCAGAGCCCTCCAAGTGGACAGGGGAAGGGTTCCTTGAGGAAGTGATGCTGGAGCAGGGAAAGTTTAATGCAGAGTAGGTATTCATGAGGGGAGGGGGAAAGCAGAGTGAGTCAGGCAGAGGCAACAGCATGTGTAAAGGCCCTACAGCAAGTGGGACAAGACATTTCAGACAGATTATTATTTTTTTCATTCTGCCTTCTGTTGTTGCTAATTTATGTTCAGGTCTGATCCCCACATTGGATTGAAAGCTTCTCAAAGCCAAGACCATATCTTACCCATCACTCTATCCTTCCCGGACCTTGCACAGTAACCAGAACCCAATACACACTCAAAATATGTTAGTTGTCATTGATGCGCAGTCAGGAGATACTCTAAAGACCAGTCCATCCTGGGGGAGGGGTAGCAATCAAGGCTCCTAGGTCTCCTACTGCTTCTTTCTTTTGATAAATTGCAAGTGGGAGATCAGCTGATCAGGAAGATCTTCCTGCAGTGATCAATAGAACTTCATTCCCTAGCATTACCTGAAACATGTGACATGTGATCCACGCGTGATCAATGGTAAGCACAGGTCTGAATGACACTGATTTCAATACAAATGAGATAACTCGACCTCAGACACAGCATTGTATTTTGTTTTTGTTGTTCTGTTTGTTTGTTTTGAGACAAGGTCTTGCTGTGTCACCCAGGCTGGAGTGCAGTGGCACAATCACGGCTCACTGCAGCCTCAATCTCCCCAACTCAAGCGATCCTCTTGCCTCAGCCTCTTGAGTAGCTGGTACTATAAAAGCTCATATAATTTCATATACACCCAGCTAATTTCTTATTTTTTTGTAGAGACAAGGTCTCACTGTGTTGCCCAGGCTGGTACCAAACTCCCGAGCTCAAGCGATCCTCCCACCTCGGCCTCCAAAAGTGCTGGGATGATCAGCGTGAGGCATCATGTCCAGCCCAGCCCTCTATTTTGCAATGGAACTATTTAAGATGTAGAGAGGAGTGGAGAGGAGGGGTTACAACCAGCTGTCAAGGCCACTCTGCTCATGGTTGGCTTTGGGGCTTTAGAGGAGGAGGAGCTGGTCTTCGTCCTCTGTTTCTTATTCCCTCTAAGGAAACTACAGGGCTTCTTCAGACAGAAAGAACTGCTGAGGGACCAGGAAAATGTTCCAGGGCCTCTTGATGCCACCCCACAGGCTTTGAAATGCTCGCTATTACCCAATCATAAAGAAAATGCCATTTTGGAGATCTCTGTGTTAATTACCATCATTGGAGAAACATTATCTATATTTACATAATAGCTTCCCAGGTTTTCCTAGTTTTGAGTCAAGCTAACAAATTTGTAGCTATTATGGAACACAAATTGCTCTGGTATGTTTTAAATGCTGCAAATGGAAAACCTTGCCTGTTGAGGGAGGTGGCTAGACCCCAGAACAATTAGTGTCTAATAATTTGTTAATGTCGGAGATGCTCAAACATACAGTTTTAAATGCCTGCCTTAATGTCTTACGTGCAAAAAGAAAGGCATTTGAAGAAGCCGTCATTGGGTTAGGTACATTAATATGATTATATAATTTTGTGAAATGTAAAAAGCTCCTGTTACGTCTCTAGAAAGGGATAAATGAAGCCAGCATCCTTATTTTTATCACTTAATTTCCCTGCTTGAATACAGATGATTGGCTGATAATTGCTAATTGTGGAGGGAGGCAGGTGGAGGACCGCTGGATTGAGGGGAGAGGTCAAGGGTTGAAAGACCCCTAACTGGGAGTGCACGTGGCAAAGGCTGGTCACCAGGCCTGCCCAGGGCACCTGTGCTGGAGAAGTCACCGTACTGCATGGTCTGAGCTCCTGCAAGCTCCAAGAAGTGAGTTTATCAAAACTTGGTGAGGACTCACTTCACTAGGGTCAGAGAAGCCAGTGCAATCATAGGCAATGATGTTTTCTGCCCAGTACCCTTCTTTTCCAACACAGCAGCTCCCCTTCATCTAGCGCAGTGCTTCTCCCACCCGAAGGTGCATCAGGATCACCTGGAGGGCTTGTTAACCAGATGCTAATTCAGCGCCTCTGTGGTAACCCCCAAATGCCCTATCAAGTTCCCAGGTGATGCTGATGTTGCTGTCATGGGACCACACTTTGAGGATCATTGCGCTGGGGGAACTGATCCTTATGGAATCAGTGTCAACCTTCAGAGAAGGCCATGTGACCTACAACAGGCTTTCCCGTTGATTGCTCTCGAATCTGAATAAAAGATGCCTCTTCCTTACTCATGGAAAAATGTGAATCTGGAAACTGGATCCAGCTCATGGACAAAGCCGACGGAGAGAATGAACACTGTGTGCAGAGAAGGAAAGACAAGGGGAAGAGGAAGGATTTCTGGTTCCAGGCCCTGATGCCTGTTCTTTTCAAGGTTTGACCTCAGCTAATGAGCTGCCCTTTTTGCCTAAGGTAGTTTACAATGTATTTCTGTCACCTGTAACCAAGAGAATTCTGACTGCTACAGAAGGGCAAACAAGAATGCCAATTTATGAAGATACAATGAGGCTGTAACTGACAGTGGCCTCAGTGTCAGTAGAGTTTTTCACTGAAAGAGACCAGGCACAGTGGCTCAGGCCTGTAATCCCAGCACTTTGGGAGGCCAAGGCAGGAGGATCACTTGAGCCCAGGAGTTTGAGACCAGCCTGGGCAACATAGGGAGATCCCTTCTGTACAAAAAAAAAAAAAAAAAAAATTATCTAGGTGTGGTGGTGTGCATCTGTGATCTTAGTTACTCAGAAAGCTGATGTGGGAGGATCACTTGAGCCCAGGAGGTGGAGGCTGCAGTAAGCTGTGGTCGTGCCACTGTACTCCAGCCTGGGCAACAGAGTGAGACCCTGTCTCAAAAATAATAATTTAAAAAATAAAAACAAAGTCTTTTACTGAAAGAGTTTAATAGGGTTACCAGATAAAATTCAGATAAATAATTTTTTAGGGTAAACTATGTCCCAAATATTGCAACAGACATACCCTAAAAAAAATCATTTGTTGTTTATCTGAAATTCAAATAACTGTACATCCTGTGTTTTTGTTAAATCTGGCAACGTTAGCTTAGGCAAGGCAGACCTGGGTTTGCCTCTCAGCTTGATCATTGACCATGTGACTCTGGCCTGCATCTCCCAGGCTCCAGGGGCAAGCTGGTCTGGTCAGTGGAGATGTCAGCAATGATTGAAGGGCAGGAGGAAGAGAAAAGCCACAGTGTTTCTGGGCCCGTCTCTGACAGTGGCTGCCTTCCCTCCAGGGCCCCAGCTTCAACTGAACAGCCCACCATGGAGCCTATTGGTACACGTATTGCTACATGTATCATATTGGTACATGTATCATAAAGGTACATATTTTTACATTTTTCACCCAAGATCAGTTCTGTTTGTCTGAGACTCCATTCCAATGAAATCATACACTGTTGAGATCTGGCCTCTGTCACTTGGCATAGTGTTTCTGAGATTCATCCATGTGATTGCATTTATCAGCAGTTCGTTTCTTTTCATTGCTGTGTGTATTCTGTTGTCTGAATATACCACCTTAAGTTTCTTCTCCTGTTGGTGGAGACTTGGTTAGTTTCCAACTTGAAACTATTATGAATAAAGCTAGGAAGAACATTTGTATCCATGTCTGTATAGACACGTTTTCATTTCTCTTGGGTAAATATTTAGGAATGGAATTGTTTGATTGTAGGGTAGGTGAATGTTTTGTTTAAAAAAGAAAACTTTCTCACCTTTTTCCAAAGTTTACCATGCAGCTACATATGAGCATTGAATGTCTGTTATGACAGGTATCTTAGGATGAGGCTACAAATCAAAATGGCTGAGATCCTTTTAAGTCCGGGGTTCTGTGCTTCTCTTGTAATGCCGGTGTTAGTGTTTTCTAACGCAAAATTCCCCAGGTAATTAGGTATGCAGAAGGTGCCGAGTCAGCAAATCCCCCCCTTTCCCAGAACTTCTGCAAAGTTGAGGAATAAGAGGCAAATACACTCACTGCAATGTTATATTAATACATTTAATTCACACAGTTTGGGAAGTGAGTGTGAAGCTGCTAAGTTCCTGGTTGATGCCTGCTATGCTTTGCCTTTGTCCCCACCAAAATCTCATCTTGAATTGTAGCTCCCATAATTCCCACATGTCGTGGGAGGGACCCGGTGGGAGGTAATTGAGTCATGGGGGCAGGTCTTTCCCATGTTTTTTCTCCTGATGGTGGATAAGTCTCATGAGATCTTTCGGTTTTATAAAGGGGAATCCCCCTACACAAGTTCTCTGTTGCCTGCCGCCACGTAAAACATCCCTTGCTCTTCCACCATGATTGTAAGGCCTCCCCAGCGATGTAGAACTGAGTCCATTATACCTCTTTCCTTTATAAATTACCCAGTCTTGGGTATGTCTTTATTAGCAGCGTGAGAACAGACTAATGTAATGCCCGTCAGCTTTAACTAAGCTGTTAGACTATGGGAGGGGCCACGATGAAGCACACCAGTAACATATAATCCATAGGAAAGCCTTTGTGGTACAACCACCCCACCTGTGCCTTTGCTGAAGACCTTTAGAGAGAGGAAGCCAGCCTTGAGTCCAGGACAAAGATCAGGATGCAGTGGCCCCCAGATTCCTTGTAGTTTGGAAATAACCAAAAACAACCCTAACAGCCATAAATAAAAACAGGGGACATGGTTCCCATCATGGAGGACAGGCAAGGCTGAAGGAGGAACTCAGACGACACCGTCAGGCCTCCTGCCAGCTTGCTTTCCTCCTGTTGGCTGTGTTTCTAAGCAGACTTCCTCTAGTGGTCCAAGTTTACATCCTCAGGTTTGGCAAGCCCCATGCAAAGGGAGCATCTCTATAATAATATTCCAACTAATAGTATTCCAGTTGGGTCTCATTGGCCTGGCCTGGGTCACATGCCCATCCTTGAGCCAATCAGGGCCAGGAAGATGGAGTAGGCTGATTGGCTGGGCCTGTGTCATGTGACCCCCCCCTTTTGTACTAGTGGCACAAAAATTCCATGTGGTGAGAGTGGGAGAATCCCCTGAGACCAGGAGTTCAAGACCAGCCTGGGCAACATAGCAAGACCCCTTCTCTACCAAAAAAAAAGTTTTTTTAATTAGCTGGGCATGGTGGCAGCATCCTGTAGTCTCAGCTACTCAGGAGGCTGAGACCAGAGGATTGCTTGAGCCTAGGAGGTCGAAACTGCAGTGAGCCATGATGGTGTCACTGCACTCTAGCTTGGGCAGCAGAGCCAGACCCTGGCTCAAAAAAAGAAAAAGAAAATTCCATGTGCTGAAAGTAAAAGGGAGGATGATTACACCAAATCAACGTGCTGGTAGTGGGATGAAGGAGTGAGCTGGGCCAGCAGATCCTCCTACATCTGCCACATCCTTTTGTCAGCCCACCTGATCCTATGCTGGGAGATATTAGATAATGAAGGTTAAAGCGGTTGTGATTAGCAAGACCTTAGAAAGGTAAACACTCAGGACATGAAGACAAAGCTGCCTCCATTTTTTTCAGTAATATGTAAAATCAGGCAATACTCTGTCCGGTACTTTATAAAAGTCTACTGAATAGGATTATAAATATACGGAAGTCTCTTTTGAGATTACTTAGTGAAAAACAAAAGAGACATGTGTCATTGGGGAAATGCTTCTTCTTTCCACTGCAGTAAAAAATGGGTAAAATAATATAGAGAGAAATGCAAATACCAAAATGCATTTCTTTGTCAGCATTGTCATTAGAAAAGGCATAGAAAACATGGAACATTTCAAGAAAGTGGGATTAAAAGAAATTATGCTGTGCGGAAGGTTTTTTATACAACTGGGTGAGAATACATGTTTTTTTTTCTTTCAAAGAAAACATGTCACAGCTAATGGTATTTGCAAGATTTTGTTTCAATAAAGAAATACACAAAAGGCCACTTTTTCATGAGCCATTAAATAAAAGATGTACCAGGGAATACATATTCTCCAAAGTACATTACTTTTTAAATAGGAATACTGTCTTATGGAAAAGCTGTAAAGTATATGTTGTAATGGAATAAAATAGAGCTCAGGCTGTGTGTGTGTGTGTGTGTGTGTGTGCAAAAATTTAAAATATAGGCCGGGCGCAGTGGCTCACGCCTGTAATCCCAGCACTTTGGGAGGCCGAGGCAGGCAGGTCACCTGAGTGTGGGAGTTCGAGACCAGCCTGACCAACATGGAGAAACCCCATCTCTACTAAAAATACAAAATTAGCCAGGAGTGGTGGCATATGCCTGTAATCTCAACTACTCAGGAGGCTGAGGCAGGAGAAGCACTTGAACCCGGGAGGTGGAGGTTACAGTGAGCCGAGATCGCACCACAGCACTCCAGCCTGGGCAACAAGAGTGAAACTCCGTCTCAAAATAAAAAAAAGAAAATTTAAAGTATAATAAAGATAGCACCACAATAAATAGTAGATTGCTTAATAGATGGTATTAGGAAAACTGAGACAAGATTCCTGTGTAACATTTTACAGAAAAGTGGCCTCCAGTGAATTAAGAGTTAAACATGAAAGATGAAACTATAAAGCCAATAGAAGAAACTTAGGAAAATGTCTTTCTGAGCAAAAACAGAGGAAGAAATTATCAAAAAACATTTTGAAGCATAAACCATAAGGCAAAAACAATCAATGAATTTGACTACATCAAAATTAAGGCTTATCAGCTTAATGTGTCTTGGGGCTGAGACGATGGGATTTTCTAAATATAGGATCATGTCATCTGCAAACAGTGACAATTTTACTTCCTCTCTTCCTGTTTAAATACCCATTATTTCTTTCTCTTGCCTGTTTGCCCTGGCCAGAACTTCCAATACTATGTTGAATAGGAGTGGTGAGAGAGGGCATCCTTGTCTTGTGCCAGTTTTCAAAGGGAATGCTTCCAGCTTTTGCCCATTCAGTGTGATTGGCTATGGGTTTTTCATAAATAGCTCTTACTATTTTGAGATATGTTCCATCAATACCTAGTTTATTGAGAGTTTTTAACAAGAAGGGATGTTGAATTTTATTGAAGGACTGTTCTGCATCTATTGAGATAATCATGTGGTTTTTGTCGTTGGTTCTGTTTATGTGATGGATTATGTTTATTGATTTGTGTATGTTGAATGAGCCTTGCATCCCAGGGATGAAGCTGACTTGATCGCGGTGGATAAGCTTTTTGATGTGCTGCTGGATTTGGGTTGCCAGTATTTTATTGAGGATTTTCACATCGATGTTCATCAGGGATATTGACCTGAAGTTTTCTTTTTTTGTTGCGTCTCTGCCAGGTTTTGGTGTGATGCTGGCCTCATGAAATGGGTTAGAGAGGAGTCCCTGCTTTTCAATTGTTTGGAATACTTTCAGAAGGAATGATACCAGCTCCTCTTTTACCTCTGATAGAATTCGGCTGTGAATCCATCTGGTCCTGGGCTTTTTTTTGGTTGCTAGGCTATTGTTGCCTCAATTTCAGAATTTGTTATTGGTCTCTTTGGGGATTTGACTTCTTCCTGGTTTTAGTCTTGGGAAGGTGGCCAGGAATTTATTCATTTCTTCCAAATTTTCTAGTTTATTTACATAGAGGTGTTTTATAGTATTCTCTGATGGTAGTTTGTATTTCTGTGGGGTCAGTGGTGATATCACATTTATTGTGTTTTATTGTGTCTATTTGATTCTTCTTTCTTTTCTTTTTTATTAGTCTATCTAGCAGTCTATCTATTTTGTTAGTTTTTTCAAAAAACCGGTTCTTGGATACATATTTTTTGGAGGATTTTTTGTGTCTCTGTCTCCTCCAGTTCTGCTCTGATCTTAGTTATTTCTTGTTTTCTCTAGCTTTTGGATTTGTTTGCTCTTGCTTCTCTAGCTCTTTTAAATGTGATGTTAGGGTGCCGATTTGAAGCCTTTCTAGCTTTCTGATGTGGGCATTTAGTGCTATAAATTTCCCTCTTAACACTGCTTTAGCTGTGCATGCCAGAGATTCTGGTACATTGTCTCTTTTTTCTCATTAGTTTCAAGGAACTTCTTGATTTCTGCCTTAATTTCGTTATTTACCCAGGAGACATTCAGGAGCAGGTTGTTCAGTTTCCATATAGTTACATGGTTTTAAGTGAGTTCCTTTATCCTGAGTTCTAATTTAACTGCAATGTGGTCTGATAGACTGTTATGATTTCAGTTCTTTTGCATTTGCTGAGGAATGTTTTACTTCCAATTATGTGGCTGATTTTAGAATAAATGCCATGTGGCGTATATTCTGTTGATTTGGGGTAGAGTTCTGTAGACATCTATTAGGTCCACTTGATCCAGAGCTGAGTTCAAGTCCCGAATATTCTTGTTAATTTTTCATCTCGTTGATCTCTCTAATATTGACAGTGGGGTGTTAAAATCTCCCACTATTATTGTGTGGGAGTCTAAGTCTCTTCATAGGTCTCTAAGAACTTGTTTTATGAATATGGGTGCTCCTGTATTGGGTGCATATATATTTAGGATAGTTAGCTCTTCTTGTTGCATTGATCCCCTTACCATTATGTAATGCCCTTTTTTGTCTTTTTTGATCTTTGTTGGTTTAAAGTCTTTTATCAGAGACTAGGATTGCAACCCCTGCTATTTTTGCTTTCCGTTTGCTTGGTAAATTTTCCTCCATCCCTTTATTTTGAGCCCCTGTGTGTCTTTGCACATGAGATGGGTCTCCTGGATATAGCACACCAATGGGTGTTGTCTCTTTACCCAATTTGCCAGCCTGTGTCTTTTAATTGGAGCACTTAGCCCATTTACATTTAAGGTTAATATTGTTACGTGTGAATTTGGTCCTGTCATCATAATGCTAGCTAATTATTTTGCATACTAGATGATGCAGTTTCTTCATAGTGTCATTAGTCTTTATATTTTCATGTGTTTTTTGCTAAGTCTCAGGATACAAAATCAATATGCAAAATTCACAAGCATTCCTAGACACCAACAACAGACAAGCAGAGGGGCAAATCATGAATGGACCCCCATTCACAATTGCTACAAAAAGAATAAAATGCCTAGGAATACAGCTTACAAGGGATGTGAAGGACCTCTTCAAGGAGAACTACAAACTACTGCTCAAGGAAATAAGAGAGGACACAAACAAATGGAAAAACATTCCATCCTAATGGATAGGAAGATTCAATATTGTGAAAATGGCCATACTGCCCAAAATAATTTATAGATTCAATACTATTCCCATCTAACTACCACTGACATTCTTCACACAATTAGAAAAAACTACTTTGAATTTCATATGGATCCAAAAAAGAGCCCGTATAGCCAAAACAGTGCTAAGCAAAAAGAACAAATCTGGAGGCATCACACTACCTGACTTCAAACTATGCTACAAGGCTACAGTGACCAAAACAGCATGGTACTGAGACCAAAACAGATATATAGACCAATGGAACAGAACAGAGTCCTCAGAAATAACACCACACATCTACAACCATCTAATCTTCAACAAACCTGACAAAAACAAGCAATGGGGAAAGGATTCCATATTTAATAAATATTGCTGGGAAAACTGGCTAGCCATATGCAGAAAACTGAAACTGGACTCCTTCCTTACACCTTATACAAAAATTAACTCAAGATGGATTAAAGACTGAAATGTAAAACCCAAAACCATAAAAACCCTAGAAGAAAACCTAGGCAATATCATTCAGGACATAGGCATGGGCAAAGACTTCATGACAAAACACCAAAAGCAACTGAAACAAAGACAAAATTGGCAAATGGAATCTAGTTAAACTAAAGAGCTTCTGCATAGCAAAAGTAACTAGCATCAGAGTGAACAGACGACATACAGAATGGGAGAAAAATTTTGCAATCTACCCATCTGACAAAGGTCTAATATGCAGAATCTACAAGGAACTTAAACAAATTTACAAGAAAAAAACAACCCCATGAAAAAGTGGGTAAAGGATAAGAACAGACACTTCTCAAAAGAAGGCATTTATTTATTATTTTATTTTATTTTATTTTGTTTTATTTTTTCTTGAGATAAAGTTTTGTTCTTGTCGCCCAGGCTGCAGTGCAATGGTGTGATCTGGGCTCACTGCAAACTCTGCCTCCCAGGTTCAAGCAATTCTCCTGCCTCAGCCTCCTGAGTAGCTGGGATTACAGGTGCCCGCCACCATACCAAGCTAAGTATTGTATTTTTAGTAGAGATAGGTTGGCCAGGCTGGTCTTGAACTCCTGGCCTCACGTGATCTGCCTGCCTCAGTCCCCAAAAGTGCTGGGATTACAGGTGTGAGCCACTGTGCCTGGCCAAAAGAAGACATTTATTATGCAACCAACAAGCATATGAAAAAAAAAAAGCTCATCATCACTGATTATTAGAGAAATGCAAATAGAAACCACAATGAGATACCATCCCACACCAGTCAGAATGGCGATTATTAAAAAGTCAAGAAACAATAGATGCTGGCAAGGCTATGGAGAAATAGGAATGCTTTTGCACTGTTGTTGAGAATATAGATTGGTCCATTACTGGGTATATACCCAAAGGAATATAAATCATTCTGATATAAAGAGACATGCACACATATGTTTATTGCAGCACTATTTACAATAGCAAAGACATGGAACCAGCCCAAGTGCCCATCAGTGATAGACTGGATAAAGAAAATGTACATATACACCATGGAATACTATGCAGCCATAAAAAAGAATGAGATCATGTCCTTTTCAGGGACATGGATGAAGCTGGAAGCCATCGTCCTCAGCAAACTAACACAGGAACAGAAAACCAAACACTACGTGTTCCCACTCATAAGTGGAAGTTGAACAATGAGAACACATGGACACAGGGAGGGGAACAACACACACTGGGGCCTGTCGGGGGTGGGGGAGGGGGACGGAGAGCATTAGGACAAAGAATTAATGCATACGGGGCTTAAAACATAGATGACCGGTTGATAAGTACAGCAAACCACTACAGCACATGTATCTCAGAACTTAAGTAAAATAATAAAATAATAAAGTAAAATAGGTGACGCTTGCCTAATAAAATAATTAAAGCTTTTGTGAAAATACAGGACACCGTGAATAAAGTTAATAAAAGGGGACAGAAATTGGGAGAAGACATTGTAAAATGTCCAAAATGGACAAGACTTTAAGTACCTGGTCCAGCATGTTTCACGAGAAGTAATATGTGAGCCACTTGCATAATTTTAAATTTTCCAGTAGCCATATTTTAAAATGTGCTTAGTAGCCACCATACCAAACAGCACAATTGTAGAATGATTCACAGGATTCCTGAAAGTCAATAAGTAAAAGAGGACAATCCCAATAGGAAAATGGACAAAGACATCAATCAGGCAACTTATTAAAAGAGGAAACCCAAAGGGCTCACAAGCATCTGAAAAGATGTTCAAACTCATTAGTAATCATGAAAATTAACATTGAAACAATGAGATAAGCACTTGATGCCTATTAGACTGACAAAAATTAGAAATCAGCCCAGTGTTGGCAAGGATGTGGATGCTTGAGGGTCCTCATGCATTGTGTATGGGGCTACAGAATGGCATAAATATAATATTTGGGGGGAGGAGAAGACTATCATTTAGTCAAATAAAAGAAGCCACACATACTCCAGGACCCTACAATGCTGCTCTTGAGTCTATATTTCACAAAGGTACCCAGATTTTTGTTTCAGCTTTATTGAGGTATCATTGAGAAATAAAAATTACATATACTTAAGGTTTACAACTTGATGTTTTCATATACGTATACATTGTGAAATGATCACCACAACCAAGCTAATTAACATTTCTTTCACCTCACATAGTTAGTGTGTGTGTGTGGGGGAGGGGGTGTTGAAAACACTTAAGGTCTACCCTCTTAGTAAATTTTAAGTATACAACAGAATATTGTTAACTATCATTACCATGCTGTATGTTAGAGCTCCAGAACTTATTCATCTTGCACAACTGAAATTTTGTACCCTTCGACCAACACCTCCCCATTTCCCCCCCAGCCCCTAGCAACCACCATTGTACTCTCTGCTTCTATAAGTTCAACTGCTTTGGATTCCACATGTAAGTGAGATCATGCAGTACTTGTCTTTCTGTGTCTGGCTTATTTCACTTAGCACAATGTCTTCCTTCATCTATGTTGTTGAGAATGACAGGATTCCCTTCTTTTTATGGCTGAATAATATTCCATTGTATATATGCCACAATTTCTTTATCCATTCATCCACCAGTGAACATAGGTTATTTCCATATCCTGGCTATAGTGATTAGTACTGCAATGGACTTAGGAGCACAGACCTCTCTTTAACATACTGATTTTATTTGCTTTGAATATATACCCAGAAGTGGGATTGTGGAATCATATAGTAGTTCTATTTTTAATTTTTTTTTTTTTTGAGACGGAGTCTCACTCTGTTGCCCAGACTGGAGTGCAGTGGCGTGATCTCGGCTCACTGCAATCTCCGCCTCCTGGGTTCACGCCATTCTCCTGCCTCAGCCTCCCAAGTAGCTGGGACTACAGGCGCCCGCCACCGCGCCCAGCTAATTTTTTGTGCTTTTAGTAGAGACGGGGTTTCACCGTGTTAGCCAGGATGGTCTCGATCTCCTGACCTTGTGATCTGCCCACCTCAGCCTCCCAAAGTGCTGGGATTACAGGCGTGAGCCACTGCGCCCAGCCTATTTTTAATTTTTTAAAGAACCTCCATACTTTTTTCCATAATGGTTGTACTATTTTACATTTCCACCAACAATGTTCAAGAGTTCCCTTCCCTCTGCATCCTTGCTAACACTTAATTTTTTTGTCTTTTTGATAATAGCCTTTCTATTAGGTGTGTGAGGTGATACCTCATTGCGATTTTGATTGTTTTTCCCTTATGATTAGTGATGTTGAGCACTTTTTAATTTACCTGATAGCCATTTATATGTCTTCTTTTAAGAAATGTCTTTTTTAGTCCTTTGCCCATTTTCTAATCAGACTATTTGTCTTTTTTGCTATTTAGTTGTATTAGTTCCTTATATATTTTCAGTATTAAGCCCCTATGAGATACTGGCTGGAAAATATTTTCTCGCATTTTGTAGATTGGCTTTTTACTTTGTTGATTCTTTCCTTTGCTGTTCAGAAGCTTTTTAGTTTGATGCAGTCCTACTTGTTTATTTTTGCTTCTGCTGCCTATTTTTCAGTGTCATATCCAAAAAATCACTGCCAAGACCAATGTCAAGGAGATGTTTCCCTATGTTTTCTTCTAATAGTTTTACAATTTCAAATCTTATATTTATGTCTTTAATCCATTTTGAGTTGATTTTTTTTTTTTTTTTTTGAGATGGAGTCTCGCTCTGTTGCCCAGGCTGGAGTGCAGTGACGTGATCTCGGCTCCCTGCTTGCTCCTCCTCAAGTTCACGCCATTCTCCTGCCTCAGGCTCCCGGAGTAGCTGGGACTATAGGTGCCTGCCACCACACCCGGCTAACTTTTTGTATTTTTAGTAGAGACGGGGTTTTACCATGTTAGCCAGGATGGTCTCAATCTCCTGACCTCGTGATCCCTCCACCTCAGCCTCCTAAAGTGCTGGGATTACAGGCATGAGCCACTGCACCCAGCCTTGAGTTGATTTTTTTATGTGATGTGAGATAAGGATCCAATTGTATTCTTCTGCATGTTGATATACTGTTTTCCCAGCACCGTTTGTTGAAGAGACTATCTTTTTCCCATTGTATGTTCTTGGTACCCTTGTCTAAGATCAGTTGACCATACCTGCATGGATTTATTTGTTCCCTCTAGTCTGTTCCACTGATCTGTCTGTTTTTACCCTAATACTATACTGTTTTGATTACTGTAGCTTTGAAAATGAAAAAGTAGGATTCCTCCTGCTTTGCTTGTCTTGCTCAAAATTGCTTTGGCTATTCATGATCTTTTGTTGTTCCATTTGAATTTTAGGATTTTTCTGTTTTTGTGAAGAATGCCATTGGGATTTTGACAGGGATTACACTGAATCTGTAGATCTCTTTGGGTAGTATGGACATTTTTTTTAATTATTATTATTATTATTATACTTTACATTTTATGGTACATGTGCGCAATGTGCAGGTAAGTTACATATGTATACATGTGCCATGCTGGTGTGCTGCACCCACTAACTCATCATCCAGCATTAGGTATATCTCCCAATGCTATCCCTCCCCCCTCCCCCCTCCCCCCACGCCACAACAGTCCCCGAAGTGTGATGTTCCCCTTCCTGTGTCCATGTGTTCTCATTGTTCAATTCCCACCTATGAGTGAGAATATGTGGTGTTTGGTTTTTTGTTCTTGCGATAGTTTACTGAGAATGATGATTTCCAATTTCATCCATGTCCCTACAAAGGACATGAACTCATCAATTTTTATGGCTGCATAATATTCCATGGTGTATATGTGCCACATTTTCTTAATCCAGTCTATCATTGTTGGACATTTGGGTTGGTTCCAAGTCTTTGCTATTGTGAATAATGCTGCAATAAACATACGTGTGCATGTGTCTTTATAGCAGCATGATTTATAGTCCTTTGGGTATATACCCAGTAATGGGATGGCTGGGTCGAATGGAATTTCTAGTTCTAGATCCCTGAGGAATCGCCACACTGACTTCCACAAGGGTTGAACTAGTTTACAGTCCCACCAACAGTGTAAAAGTGTTCCTATTTCTCCACATCCTCTCCAGCACCTGTTGTTTCCTGACTTTTTAATGATTGCATTTTAACAATATTAAGTCTTCCACTCCATGACATAGGATGTCTTTCCACTTATCTGTGTCTTTAAATTTCCTTCATCAATGTTATATAATTTTCATTGTACAAGACTTTCACCTCTTTGGTTAAGTTTATTCATAGATACTCAATTTTTTGTTGTTGCTATTATAAATGAGATTGTTTTCTAAATTGGTTTTTTTGGATAGTTTGTTGTTTGTGTATAGAAAAATCACTGATTGTTATACATTGATTTGTATGCTGTAACTTTACTGAGTTGTTCATTAGTCCTGACAGTTTTTTGTTAGGTGACATAATCATGTCCTTTTCAAATAGAGATAATTTTACTTATTTCTTTCCAATTTGGGTGACTTTTCTTTTTCTTATCTAATTGCTCTATCTAGGACTTTAGTACCTTATTGAAGAGAGTGGCAAGAGTGGGCATCCTTGCCTTATACCAGATCTTAGAGGAAAAGCTTTCAATTTTTCTCCATTGATTATGATGTTAGCTGTGGACTTTTCGTATATGGCCTTCATTGTGGAAAGGTTAAGTTTCTCCTATACCTATTTTGTTGAGAGTTTTCGTCACGAATGGATACTGAATTTTGTCAAATATGTTTTCTGTATCTGTTGCAAAGATTATGTGTTTCATCTTTCATTCTGTTGATGTGATATATCACATTGATTGATTTATGTAGGTTGAATCATCATTGTATCCCAGAGATAAACTCTACCCAGTACCCAGTCATGGTGTATAATCCTTTTAATGTGCTGTTGAATTCAGTTTGCTAGTATTTTATTGAGTATTTTTACATCTATATTCATTAGGGATATTGGCCTGTAATTTTCTTCTCTTGTGATGTATTTGTCTGGCTTTAGTAACAGGCTGATGCTGGCCTTATAAAATGACTTTGGAAGTATTCCCCTTTCTTCTATTTTTTTGGAAGAGTTTGAGAAGGATTGGTATTAATTCTCCATTGAATGTTTGGTAGAATTTATCCATGAAGCCATCTGGTCCTGGGCTTTTCTTTGTTGAGAGGTTTCTTGTTAGTGAATTTATTTGCTACTTGCTATTGGTCTGTTCAGATTTTCTGTTTCTTCTTAATTCAATTTTCATAAGTTTGGTGTGTTTTGTATGTTTCCAGAAATGTATATATTTCTTCTAGGTTACCCAATTTGTTGGCATATAATTGTTCATAATAGTCCTTTATGATCCTTTTAATTTCTGAGGTATCCATTGTAATGTTTCCTCTTCTGTTTATGATCTTATTTATTCAAATTTTCTCTCTTTTTTCCTTAGTCTAGCTAAGGATTTGTCAATTTTATCCTTTAAAAAACCAACTCTTAGTCTTGTTCATTTTTTCCTATTGTTTTTCTATTCTCTATTTGATTTATTGCTGCTCTAATATTTATTTCCTTCTTTATGTTAACTTTGGGCTTAATTTGTTCTTTTTCCTTAGAGTATAAAGTTAGGTTGTTTATTTGAGGTCTTTCTTCTTTTTTAATATAGGCATTTATCACTGTAATTGTCTCTGTTAGTACTTCCTTTGCTGCATCTCATAAGTTTTGGCATGTTATGTTTTCATTTTCATTTGTCTCAAAATACTTTTGAAATTCCTTTGGATACCTCTTTGACCCAATGACTGTTCAAAAGTGTGTTGTGTAGTTTCCATATATATGTGATTCTCATTTTCCTACTGTCATTGACTTCTAGTTTCATTTCATTGTAGTTGGAAAAGATAATTGGTAAAATTTCAATCTTCCTCAGTCAGTCTGTTAAGGCTTGTTTTGTGACCTAACATGTGATCCATCCTGGAAAACATTCTGTGTGCACCTGAAAAGAATCTGTATTCTTCTGTCATTGAGTGGAACATGCTGTATATGTCTGTTGGCCCATTTGGTCCATAGTGTTGCTCAAGTCAGCTGTTTATAGATTTTCCCTCTGGATATTCTGTCTACCTGTGCAGGTGTAGAAAAGGACAGATACAAGGATGTCCAGTATATTATTTTTTGTGTGGTGGCAAGTTGTCAGAAGCAAGCTGTAGGTCTATCCTTAGGAGAAAAAGAAGTAAAACATGGGGTTGTACATCATGGCAGGGAGTTAGAAGGACCAGGCTAAATGAACACACAGCAATATGAATAGATTTTAAAACAGGGCTGGGCACGGTGGCTCATGCCTGTAATCCCAGCACTTTGGGAGGCCGAGACAGGCAGATCACCTGAGGTCAGGGGTTCGAGACCAGCCTGGCCAACTTGGCGAAACCCTATCTCTACTAAAAATACAAAAATTAGCCGGGCGTGGTGGCAGGCACCTGTAATCCCAGCTACTTGGGAGGCAGAGGCAGGAGAATTGCTTGAACCCAGAAGGCGGAAGTTGCAGTGAGCCGAGATCAAGCCATCGTACTCCAGCCTAGGGGACAAGAAAGAGACTTCGTCTCAAAAAAAAAAAAACGAAAACAAAACAAAACAAAAAACTAGAAGCACAGTGAAAAATGTAGTGAGATATAATACTGCTCACATATATAAACTATACATCACACAAAACAACAATATTTATTTTGAAAGAACGCATATTTTTAAAACACACGTTACATACATGAGAAGAGTTACCTGCTGCACTAGAGAAATAAGAATGACCTATGAGGATAAAAGAGAGTCATTCTTTCTGAATGACAGACCTTGGGTAGACCAATGATGATGATGTGTTGTGAAGTGAGGAATATATTTAACCCAACCATCTCTACACAAGGTCAAAGAAGGAGGAGGAGGAGGAAGAAGAGGGGGAAAGGAAGAGGAAAGAAAGGAAGCTGGTAAAGTGAAAAGTACACAACTCATGAGTGCTACTGGATGTCATTGATACTATCACCTTGTGAAATCCAGAGCTCATCGTGAGATGGGAAGAAACCTCACAGGCACGTTGAATACCCCTCTTCTGGCAAAGACTATGGAAGAGTTGGTGAACTTAAAAAAGTTACACTTTTTTAAAGACAAATGACAAGTATTCCAGCTGCTGACCTGTTCTGTAATGACAAGGACAGAATATATAATCTCTGAGGAATATATAACCCAGAAGATATTATAATTTCAAAAGAATAAATGTAGCAATCCATCCCATAAAGATTCCATTTTTTATACAAACGAGAAAGTAATTGCTTTTCTAAAGAAACTCTTGCTATGGAGAGAACATTTTTGAAAAGGTTTTTATTATCTTATCACCTTTTTACCCCCCCAAAAAAATTTAAATGTATCATTTATAAAAGTGCTCAAAGCTGCATGCCTAAAATCTTGGAGATGAGCTATTCTAACCATTTACAATATCTTTCAAGTAAACAGTTTTAGTGGGTTTTGAACCTACTTGTTAAAAATATCAAAAGGGAGCACCTTCCAATTAGTTTGCAAGAACAACATCAAGATTAGGAAACATGGAAATTTACTAGCCAGATGTCAACAAAAATCTGTGCATAATTGGCAGTTGGGATTGAAAAATGAATATCATTAGCTGCTTCTGCACAGAGCCACGAGCATTTGTGTGGAATATTTTCCAGTTATGATAGCCTTTCAAAGCATGTATTCAACTCTATGGAACCTGGCTAGGCACAGTGGCTCATGCCTGTAATCCCAGCACTTTGGGAGGCCAAGGAGGACAGATCACTTGAGGTCAGGAGTTCGAGACCAGCCTGGCCATCATGGCAAAACCTCATCTCTACTAAAAATATAAAAGCATTAGCCAGGTGTGGTGGTGCATGCCTGTCATCCCAGCTACCGCAGGAGGCTGAGGCACGAGAGTTGCTTAAACCCAGGAGGCAGAAGGTTGCAATGAGCCAAAATGGTGCCACTGCACTCCAGCCTGGGCAACAGAGCAAGACTCCTTCTCAAAAAACAAACTATGGAACTTTAGAATCGGTTCCTTAAATTATAGTATCAAAAAATGTTAAAGAGTTTAAAATATAATGAAACAAGTTCAATTCTTCACTCTGATTAAATATTTATTAACACTATTTATTGCAAATAATTTTAGTGATAACCACAAGGATTTTATACTGTTAGTATATTAATACATACAAAAATGCATTTCAAAACATTTGTTGTATCCTCTTTATCCTTTTCAATTTCTGTTTGTGTTTGCTCTATAATACACATGATGAATCTGTGCGGTAGAAAATTTTTTGCTAATGAGTGAAAATATTTTGCTGAGGGGTAAAATCAAAAATGTTTGGAGACTGTATCAGTTTCCCCTTGCTGCTGTAACAAATTATTATGACCTTTGTATGTCTTTTTTTTTTTTTTTTTGAGAGGGAGTCTCACTCTGTTGCCCAGGCTGGAGTGCTGTGGTGTGATCTCAGCTCACTGCAACCGCTGACTCCCCGATTCAAGCAATTCTCCTGTGTCAGCCTCCTGAGTAGCTGGAATTACAGGCATGCGCCACCACACCCAGCTAATTTTTGTATTTTCAGTAGAGATGGGGTTTCACCAAGTTGGCCAAGATGGTCTCAATCTCCTGACCTCGTGATCCGCCCACCTCAGCCTCCCAAATTGCTGGGATTACAGGCGTGAGCCACCGCGCCCAGCCCCGACCTTTATATCTTAAAACAACATAGTGATTATTTCACAGTTCTAGAGGTAGAAAGTCCAACATGGTTCCCAGTGGACTGAAATCGAAGGGCCAGCAGGGTTACACTCCTGGAGGCTCCAGGAGAGAATCACTTCCTTGCCTTTCCACCCGCAGAAGCCACCGCATCCTTTGGCTCATGACCCCGCATCACTCTAATTTCTACCTACATCATCTCATCTCCTTCTCTAACTCCTGCCTTCCCCTTACAAGGACTGCTGTGTTGGCCCACCCAGAGAATCCAGGGTCATCTCCCCATCCCAGGTCCTTAAGTCAGTCACATCTGCAAAGTCCCTTTTGCCATGTCAGGTGCCATATTCACAGATTCTGGGCATTCAGATCTAGACATTGTTAGGAGGGGCATTGTACCACCTGCTACAAATACCTTGGGCAGGAAGAGTAAAACGGAGCCAAGGAAGAAAGTCATTGTGATCTTCAGAGTCAGATTCGGTGTGTCACCTCCCCAGCAGGGCAGCCCCCACAAGCTCACTCTCTGGGCTGTGCTTCGAGGGGCAACTGGGCCTTATCTTCAGCTAACGCACATGGTATTTCTTTGGTGACATTTCCATCCTTTTGGCTAAAAGCAGTAGACCTTCTCTTGTGCAGGTGATAGGGTATCGAGATGGTTCTTTCTTTTTCTTTCTACTGAGTCAGCTGGACCAAGGTCCAGATCTTGATTCAGGCTCTTGCTACCCTGTATGATCTGGGAAAATTTCCTAACTCCTCTGATCCTAAGTTACCCTCTGTCTAAAATAGAGGCATTAATCCAGGCTTTGCAGGGTGGCTGAGGATTAGAGGAGATAATGTACAAGTTGCTCACACAAGGAGGCTGCTGAATAAATGTCAGTTTCTTTCCCTCTTCTAGTTAAAATTTCCACCTCTTCAATTCTGCATACAGGGAACAAGCCTCGTCTGTAAAGATGCAGAAACATGAGGGTAAATTGAGTCTAAGAGTGAAGGCTCCTTGCAATAATTTTTCATTTCATCTGGGGGTTAAGAAACATACAGCTTCATTCATGGCTTCTTCAAGAATGCCAAGCCCAACGACGAAAGTGAACCAACGTAGAACAAGAAGCATATTTGGGCTGGGCGCGGTGGCTCACGCCTGTAATCCCAGCACTTTGGGAGGCCGAGGCAGGCGGATCACGAGGTCAGGAGATCGAGACCATCCTGGCTAACACGGTGAAACCCCGTCTCTACTAAAAATACAAAAAATTAGCCGGGCTTGGCGGCGGGCGCCTGTAGTCCCAGCTACTCGGGAGGCTGAGGCAGGAGAATGGCATGAACCCAGGAGGCGGAGCTTGCAGTGAGCTGAGATCACGCCACTGGACTCCAGCCTGGGCAATAGACGAGACTCCATCTCAAAAAAAAAAAAAAAAAAAAAAAGAAGCATACTTGGCCCACAATAGTTGTCAAAATAATTTCCCCCAGACCCCTTAAAGACAAAGATCGTATTAATTTAACAATGTCGTGGTTTGACAATTTCCCAAATTCTTGGAACATAAACACAGTCATCAGCCAGCATTTGTTCTACAGACTGCCTTGATCCTCATCTGAGGTCTGTAAGAGGGATGGGTGGTGGGAAAACACTTTCACGGGTGGACATCTTCGTCTCAAAAGGAAGCGTCTTCATTTTCCAGTGTTGGAATGTGGGGCTTATCAAATTCACTTCCTGCTAAAGATTTTTCCTCTCATGCAGTAACATCCCCCTCTGCTGGAACTTGTGGATTTTGCTACAAATATTTATTAAGAACTAGTAAAAATTAAATATGAGATGCATGTTGCATCTAAACTAGTGGTTCTTAAACTCTCTTATGTGTAAGAATCTTCCAGGATGCTTCCAGGGGGCCAGCCCCTCCACACCTGTGGGTATTTCTCGTCAGGTGGGACAAGAGACTGAGAAAAGAATTAAGACACAGAGACAAAGTATAGAGAAAGAACAGTGGGCCCAGGGGACCGGCACTCAGCATCCAGAGGACCTGCACCGGCACCGGTCTCTGAGTTCCCTTAGTATTTATTGATTACTATTTTCACTATCTCAGCAAGGGGAATGCGGCAAGAGAACAGGGTGATAGTGGGGAGAAGGGCAGCAAGAAAACTTTTGAGCAAAGGAATCTGTGTCACAAATGAGTTCAAGGGAAGGTACTATGCCTGGATGTGCACGTAGGCCAGATTTATGCTTCTCTCCACCCAAACATCTCAGTGGAGTAACGAATAAGAGCAGTATTGCTGCCAACATGTCTCGCCTCCCGCCATAGGACGGTTTTTCTCCTATCTCACAATTGAACAAATGTACAATCGGGTTTTATACCGAGACATTCACTTCCCAGGGACAGGCAGGAGACAGAGGCCTTCCTCTTATCTCAACTGCAAGAGGCCTTCCTCTTTTACTAATCCTCCTCAGCACAGATCCTTCACAGGTGTCGGGCTGGCGGATGGTCAGGTCTTTCCCATCCCATGAGGCCATATCTCAGGCTATCACGTGGGGATAAACCTTGGACAATACTAGGCTTTCCTGGGCAGAGGTCCCTGTGGCTTTCCACAGTGCATTGTGCCCCTGGTTTATCGAGAGTGGAGGATGGCAATGACTTTTACCAAGCCTACTGCCTGTAAACATTTTATTGACAAGGCACACCCTGCACAGCCCTAGATCCCTTAAACCTTGATTCCATACAACACATGTTTCTGTGAGCTCAAGGTTGGGGCAAAGTTACAGATTAACAGCATCTCAGGGCAAAGCAATTGTTCAGGGTACAGGTCAAAATGGAGTTTCTTATGTCTTCCTTTTCTACATAGACACAGTAACAGTCTGATGGCTCTTTCTTTTCCCTACAATGCTGTTTGTAAAAATATATATAAAAGGAGACTTTTGTACCCATGACCATCTTCTAAGGGGAGTTCACATCTACTTTTTTGTTGTTTTTGAGATGAAGTCTCGCCCCGTCACCCAGGCTGGAGAGCAGTGATGCCATTTCAGCTCACTGCAACCTTGAACCCTCCCAGGTTCAAGCGACTCTCCTCCCTCAGCCTCCTGAGTAACTGGAATTACAGACTCCTGCCACCACGCCTGCCTAATTTTTGTACTTTTAGTAGAGACAGGGTTTCACCATGTTGGCCAGGCTGGTCTCGAACTCTTGAGTTCAGGTGATCCGCCCGCCTCAGCCTCCCAAAGTGCTGGGATTACAGGAGTGAGCTAATGTGCCCAGCTCTCACTTGCATTTTGAAAAACTTTTGGAGGATGAGAAGAAGACGGAGTGAAGCTAGAATTAGTGTACTTGGAATTGCGTCTGAGTGGAGTGCCCGCTGGGTGATTCTGTCCATTCCTCTCTTAAACAGTTGAAACCATTGACCTGGAGAAAACGCCTTGTTCCTCACAAAGCTCATTATGCCAGGCCCCTCCCTCCCCAGCCCTCCAACTACAGTTCCTGGCGATATGGCAAAACTGCATCTCTACAAAAAATACAAAAAATTTACCACATGTGGTGGCACACACCTGTAGTCTCATCTGCTCAAGAGGCTGAGGCAGGAGGATTGCTTGAGCCTGGGAGTTCAAGGCTGCAATGAGCTATGATCATTCCACTGCACTCCAGCCTGGATGATAGAGCCAGACCCTGTCTCAAAAAAAAAAAAAAAGCAAGTGAGAGTGACGTGATTTGTTTTTGTTTGTTTATTTGAGATAGAGTCTTGCTCTGTTGCCCAGGCTGGAATGTAGTGGTATGATCCCGGCTCACTGCAACCTCTGTCCCCCAGGTTCAAGCGATTCTCCTGCCTCAGCCTCCCAAGTAGCTGGGATTACAGGTGTGAAGCACCACGCCCAGCTAATTTTTGTATTTTTAGTAGAGATGGGGTTTCACCATGTTGGCCAGGTTTGTCTCGCACTCCTGGCCTCCAGTGATCCACCTGCTTTGGCCTCTCAAAGCACTGGGATTACAGATGTGAGCCACTGCACCTGGCCAAGAGTGATGTGGGGTTTTTTTGTTTTGTTTTGTTTTTGAGATGGAGTCTTGCTCTGTCACCCAGGTTGGAGTGCAGTGGCGGGATCTTGGCTTACTGCAAGCTCCACCTCCCGGGTTCACGCCATTCTCCTGCCTCAGCCTCCCGAGTAGCTGGTACCACAGGCGCCTGCCACCATACCTGGCAAATTTTTTCTATTTTTAGTAGAGACGGGGTTTCACCATGTTGGCCAGGTTGGTCTCGGACTCCTGGCATCAAGTGATCCACCTGCCTTGGCCTCTCAAAATGCTGTGATTACAGGTGTGAGCCACTGCACCTGGCCGAGAGTGATGTGGTTATTAACATGGATAACTTCAAACCTATTCTTTATGGAGCTACAGTGTCCAAATCTTAAGTGTACAATTCTATGGTTTTTACATAGATACACATCTGTGTAACCCACTCAGATAAAAATATAGAATTTTCCCAGCACCTCAGAAGGCTCTCTTCCCTGTAAATTCACACACCTCCTACAGACGCAGTCACTGTTCTGACGTTGATCATCATAGATTAGTTTTCCCTCATCTTTCCTTTCATGTCAGTGGAACACACGGTGCACAGTCTGTCTGTTTTCCTTTACTCATCATCGTGTTTATGAGATCTGTCCATGGCGTGTGTACTGGTCGCTTGTTCTTTTTTATTGCTGTGTAGTAGTCCATTCAATGAACGTACCACAATTTATCATTCTGCTGTTGATGGACATTGGCTGTTCACCATTTGTGCTAGTACGTGGAAACATTCTAACGTTTGCCTTTCAGAAGTTCACTCCAATTACAAAAAAGTTTAAATCCCCTACAAACAGCCATGTGTTAACTTTTAACAGTACCCAGTTATTTGGGATAAAACTCATAACTGCTTGAAACCCAAAATGCTGGAGCCGCCAGCCACTGCTGACAGCCGAGAGCGAGAGAGTGTTGACAAGCTTTGAGCAGGAGAGTGATGTGGCGGTGTTGGATTTCACAAAGAGCATTCAGGTGGCGGCTGAACACCACCATTTTTGTGACTGAACTGATGCCCTTTTTGGGGGGCAGCCATGTGCTTTGGCCATTGAAAACACAGAGGGTGTGATGGAGAAAAGAGAATGCCCACTGTTGTCAGTTTTGCTTTTCACTCCCGCCATCTCTCATTCCATTTGGAGAAAGCCTACAGCTGAAATTAAACTTTCAGCTCAAGGGGCAGATCTGTTTCTCCTTGTCCTGCGTCTGTCAGAAATGATATCCATTCCGCAGACTAATGTCCCTGTACCATGGTAAAAGCACTTCCCTGCCAGCTCCAAAGCCGGGCACCAGGGAGAGCACAGGGCACTGAGTTCTTGCTGTCCACACGCTGTGCAGATGACCAGGGATCAGCCACCTGCCGCTGTCTCCCAAGAAGAGAAGACAGAGCAATGTTGGTTTCATCAAACCCCCTGAAAGGGTGGGCAAAGCTGGCATAGGCTTGGCGGCTAACAAATGTGAAATGGGAATTTTTGGGGGCTGTCATTGGAGCCTTTTTTTTTTTTTTTTCTGAGGAGTCTCGCTGTGTCGCCCAGGCCGGAGTACAGTGGTACAATCTCAGCTCACTGCAAACTCCGCCTCCTGGGTTCAAGTGATTCTCCTGCCTCAGCCTCCTGAGTAGCTGGGATTACAGGCGCCTGCCACTACACCTGGCTAATTTTTGTATTTTTAGTAGAGACGGGGTTTCACCATGTTGGCCAGGCTGATCTTGAACTCCTGACCTCAGGTGATCTGCCTGCCTCGGCCTCCCAAAATGCTGTGATTACAGGTGTGAGTCACCACGCACGGCCCATTGGAGCCATTTATATAGTGTATCTGCTCCCACTGCCTTTGGAAGGAACTGCCTCTGGCCACAGCCGATTGGATCAGAGTTACACACTTGGTTCTGAAGCCGGAAACAAGGTTCAGAGCTGCTTCTCAGCCCCTGCTGGTTCTTCTCTCACACATGAGCTGGGAGAGCGAGAGGGCCTTGAGCTGCCTCTCATCAACAAGCAAGGTGTGCATGGTCCCAGTCACTAACTGCATCCCAAGTAACTACCGTCCTGAACCCTGACAGCAGAGGCTTTGACAATTATTGAACTTTATACCATGAGATCACACAGAATAGGCTCTCTTGTGTCTGGCCACCTTCACACCATCATCTGTTTGGAGATGCATCCCTATGGCTGCGTAGGTTGAGACTTCATTCTCGTTGCCTTGGACTGCTCCACCGTGTGAACATGCCACGCTTTATTTATGCATTTTGCCGTTGATGGATGTGATAGGCAAACTTAAGGTAGCCCGCACGATGCCCACCTCCTGGGGTTCATGAGCCTGTGTGAGCCCCTCTCCTGGAGAGTAGGCAGAATGTGTGATGTGATTCTAACCAATAGAATACAGTGAGTATGATGGAATTCACTCACAGTTACACAGGACTGTGACCTCCACCTTTCAAGAGCACTTTCCCCCTTGTAGGCCTTGTTAGAGCAGGTGGCATTTTGGGGAGGCCCCTGTGGCAAGGAACTGAGGGCAGCCTCCAGTTCACATCCAGAAAGAAACTGAGGCCGTCAGTTTTACAGCCACAAGGAACTGAATTCTGCCAACGACATGTGAACTTGGAAGTGGACCCTACACCTGCTGAACTTTGAAATGAGACTACTGCCTAGCAGACACCTTGCAATTGTGTTTACAATAGGATTCCAACATATGAAATCCTAACCCCCAAGGTGATGGTATTAGGAAATGGGGTCTTTGGGAGGTGATGAGGTCATGAGGGTGGGGCCTTCATGAATGGGATCAGTGTCCTTATAAAAGAGGCCCGAAAGAGACCCCTTATCCCTTCCACCATGTGAGGACACAGCTAGAAGTTGCCATCTATGAACCAGAAAGTGGGCCCTCATTAGACACCGAGTCTGCAGGTGCCTTGATATTGGATTCCCCAGCCTCCAGAACTGTGAGCAATAAATTTCTATTGTTTATAAGCCACCCAGTCTGTGGTATTATGTACAGCAGCCTGCATGGACTGCAGCTTTGTGAGATTTGGAAGCAGAGTCCACGACCTAACTCCTGATTCACAGAAACCGTGAGGTCAAAAATATGTGTTGTTTTAATCTGTTAATTTTGTGGCAATTTGTTATGTAGCAATATAAAACTAATACAATGGACATTTGGATAGTATCCAGATCTGGGCTTTTTAAACCCTGGGCTACCATGAACATTCTAGTACATGTCTGTGGAAGCCAAAGTGACTCCATCTTGGATGCTAATCTACCATGTTGGCTGGTGATTAACCCCTGTTCTGGGGAAGGCCTTTAAGATTTCCAGTTTATCTATTGTTCGTTGTGTGAGACCAGGTACTCGCCATGAATCCTGCCCTTAGGTCAGGCAACGCTGATGTTGTAGTACTTCAATTGCCCCATACAACCCTTCTGAACTACGCCTGCCCTGTGGTATATAAGCCCTGGATCTCAGCAGCAGTGGCACAGGGATCCACCATCTTGTCTCACTGCCACCCAAGACACAGACATGGCTTCTCTTCCTAAGTCCCTATTAAATGTTTCTTACTAAGAAACTGGATTTGTCAGCCTTTTTCTTAGGCTTCTTGGCTTCCTTGCACTTTGGGGTAGGTTTGCACAGGCCTGCCCACCGCAAAACATGTATTTTGGTGAATATACATATATAGTCATGTTTGGTAGATACCTTGGAGGGAGCTGCTGGGTCATAGGAATGCGTATGTTCAGCTTTAGTAGATTCTGCCAACAGTTTTACAAACCAGGTTACATTTACATGGGTAAAGATGGGATTCAAACCCAAGTCTGCCCAGCTCGGAATCAATGTCATAGCCTGTGTAAAGATTTGGGATGGGCTAAGGAGATACAAGGATGACTTCTCTTTCCTTGGCACTGATTGCATATGTCTTTATAACTATGTTGAGACTGGCCAGGAGCCAGTATCTCATGGACAGTCATTTCTGCTTATTTAACATGAGGGGTCTCATAATTTTGAGTTTCATACTCTCATAATTTTAATCCTAAACCTCAGAAGCACCCTTTGTTTTTCTTATCAACAAATATTGGGAGGGTGTCTTAGAATGGATTCTCATCACAATTTAATAAGAAAGGAAATGTTTAAATTGCTACACATGTATTTCCAGGCAATTCAGAACTGGCCCGTATCTGTAATCTCACTGAGCACACAAAACAGTAACAAATGGGCATGGAACACCTACTGTGCTGAGCTCCCATACAGTAGTAAAGTTGCAGAAGGATTATGAAAAATGACAGTCCCCATGCTCACATACCACAGCCCACATGGTACTTGTGCCAGCTATTTATTGCTCGGTAACAAATCAGCCCAAAACTTAGTGACTTAAAACAACAATATTTCGTCTCTCGGGGTCTCAGTGGATCAGGGATTCAGGATGAGTTAGGCTTAGGGTCTCTTGTGTGGTCTTAGTTCAATGATGGCTGGAGGTAAAATGCCAAGGAATTAGAGTTCATGAGGGCTGATCAGTCTCTCTCTCTCTCTCTCTCTCTCTCTCTCAGGGCCTCTCCACATGGTCTCTTCATGTGGGCTACTTTGGGCTTCCTCACAGTGTGGCATCCTCAGGGGAGTTGAGCTTACTGCTTATTAAGTGGTAGCTGAAAGCTTCAAGAGTGAGGATTCTAGCAAACAACGTACAAGCTGCATTGCCTTTTATAGCTTTATCCTGGAGGTCACGCCACATCACTTCTGCAACACTCTGCTGGTCACAAGCAAGCCAAAGGCTGTGTCAGATGGGTCCCCTGGGAAGCAGACCCTGAGATGGGAGTTAGGAGTCAAGAAGTTGATTGGGGGTCATACCTGAGACAGAGAACGGGAAGAGGAAGCAGAAGGAGGCTGGAAAGGCCTTCAGGACACAGTGTGGCTCTGACAGCTGTAAAGGGAAAGGAGGGGACACGGGATGGTGCAGGAGAGTCTCAAATGGCAGCATAGATCAGACAGGGTCTTGGCCAATCCACTTAATGCTCTGGGACAAAGAGTCCCATGATGAACAGAAACAGCCAGGCCCTAGACCCCTACCCTGCTCAGTCATTGGCTGAGACTGTCCAGAAAGAGAGTGGCCTTGGCTTGAAGGCGAAGACACACCCTGTGGTGCTAACAGGTGCAGACCGCAGCTGAGCACTTTCCTTGCAGCTGAAAAGTAACTTTTTTCTTGAAGGGAGATCTGAGCGGTGAAATCCTCAGCTACCAAACAAGGCCACCCAGATTCAGGGGAAGAGAATTAGGTTCCACCCCCTGATGGGGAATTGGCGAGATTGTAGAAGAACACGTGGGACAAGAATTGATTCTAGGAAAATTCCAAATTCTTTGGAACCTAAAATGTGTTCTAACATGCAAACATACCTTGAGCATGGAACGGTGCGTAGGTTGGAGATGAACGTCTTAGGCCTTGGAATTGGCCTGAAATGGGTTCAAGTCTTGGCATGTCCACTGACTAGCTGTGTGACCTTAGGCAAGTTACTTAACCTATCTGAGCCTTAGTTTTCTTATCTGTAAAACTGAGAAAAGAGTAAAGCCCATCCTTCATGGGTTATTCTGAGAATAAAATGTGATCATACATGTAAAAGTTTAGCACCATGCCTAACCTGTAGTCAGTGTTCAGGAGGGAAAGTACGTCATTATTATTTACTGAGTAGCAAGAAAATCATAACAGTCCAAGACCACTTAGTCTAAGCAATAAGTGACCCACTGTGTCAACGCAGGAGCCCCCAGGAGCATGACAAAGTGCATCCCGTACAATACAGATTTATTCCCAACAAACAGTTTCACACTAACTTGGGTTTGGTGAGGACACTGAGTTATCAAGAAGATATTGGCTTGTATTTATTATAGATATTAAATCAGAAATTGTGAGCTTTTATAAACACAGAACAGAAGTCATTGCTCAGCACTCTGAGCTCTCTAAAAGCAGGAATTGTGCTTTATTTGTTCTTATAACACCAGGGCCAACAGCTGGCATGGAGTCAATGCTCCCCAAATGTTCATGGCATTGAATTGCATCTAATAAAGATAAAACTTGGCTCACTGGAAGATACATAGATTCATAACATCTTATGATGCTAGATAAATATAGTTTCTTTTTCCTATCCAAAATGGAAATGGGAAAAAATATGACTCGTTCTTATTATTAAAAGTCATGCATGCTCGTAATTAAAAAAACCCAGGCAACTCAAAAATATATTTAAAAGACAGCTTTAAAAAACCCATCGCCCAGAAATAACTTCTCTTCACATTTTGGTGAACCTTCTTTCAGAGTGCTTTTCTAAAAAAATTAAAATAGCATCATGGTATAATGTCTTGTAACTGGATATTTTTCACGTGGCAACATACGGCCACCAGATGAGTGAAAGCTGACAGACATCAGCGGGGAATTCACAAGGAGACAGGAAGACAAAGACTGCACTGCTGTTCTCTCATCCTTTGCATGACCACCATTGTGTGGGCTGCTGGCTGTCCTTACAGGCTTAGCTGACGCTGCAGCCGCCCACCCTCCATGCTTGGAGATGCCTGGATCTCTGACCCGGAAGCCCATCCCTGTCCAGCTCAGCTCTCCCCTCTCAGTCCTATGAGCCATTGTCTCTCGCAAGGTCTCTTATTGGTCATCCCTGACCACAGCATCACATACTCTTCTCCCCACCTCAGCTGAAGGGTGTTTGACTCCCTTCCCTTCTTCTCATCTCTGATAAGCAGGAGGACTAACACCACTGGGTCCCTGGGTCCCCAGCACTGTTTCAAGCAGTTTACATAAAGTATCCCAATTCATTTTCCACAACTGCTCTAAGGAAGTCAGAGGGAGATGCTGTCACCAGCATGCCCATCTTACAGATTAGGAAGTTGAGACTAGAGAGGTTAAGTACCTTGCCTACTGTTACAGCAAGCAAGTGATGGATCTAGGAATGGACACAATATGAACACAGGAAGGAAAGGAGACTCAGTGTCTCTCCCCGACCACTTAACCACTGTACTAAATTACAGAACCAGACAAGAGGTGGAAATACATTTAGTGAGTGCTTCCTTATGAAGCAGCCTTGTTGTCTGGGATAAGTATCAACGTTCTTGGTCTCACAGCCAAGGAGATCCAGGTTGCAGACACACACACACACACAGAGTGAGTTTGGAGCAGGAGTTGAACAGGTAAAAGGAAAGAACAGCTCTCCATCATGGAGAGGGGTCCTGAGCGGGTTGCCCGGTGGTAGTAAAAATGTCAGGGTTTTTATAAATGGGCTAGTGAGGAGGGGATGTCTTCTACTCCTAGAGCCCAACGGTCTAGTTGGTGTGCTATCTGTATAGACCAGAGATTTTTTATCAGCTCTCACCCCATTCCCTGACCACCTAGGCCAACTCTTAGTCTGTGTTGCTTATCTGGGAGGGAGAGTTTCTGTGTCTGTTCCCAGACAGCTTCTTGCAGCGGTAGACAGCCCCAGCAACCCCAATCCACTTTTAGCTCCATATCTTACTCAGTGCGCCTAAAGGAAAGGAATGTGCTTATTAAGGCCCACTGTTTCACTGAGGCCCATTGTATGAGTGTGAAGTTCGGTGATTACCCAGGAGACTCCGCCCCCTTCTATGCTTGAGCTGTCTTATCTGTGTTTTATAGCTTGATCATTCAGGCTGCTTGTTAGAAGAGAAGTGATTTATTTGAACTGCATGAGGTTAGAAACAGAGCTAACTGGTTTTTTCTTGTTTTTTGGTGTTTTTTTTTGAGACAAAGTCTTACTCTGTCACCCAGGCTGGAGTACAGTGGCAGGATCTCAGATCACTGCAACCTCCGCCCCCCTAGGTTCAAGCAATTCTTATGCCTTAGCCTCCTGAGTAGCTGGAATTACAGGTGCCCACCACCACGGCCAGCTAATTTTTGTATTTTTTGTAGAGATAGGGTTTCACCATGTTGGCCAGGCTGGTCTCGAACTCCTGACCTCAAGTGATCCACCTGCCTCGGCCTCACAGAGTGCTGAGATTACAGATGTGAGCCACTGAGCCCAGCCCTTTTTTTTTTTTTTTCTGAGACAGAGTCTTGCTTTGTCGCCCAGGCTGGAGTGCCATGGTGTGATTTTGGCTCACTGCAACCTCCACCTCCTGGGTTCAAGTGATGCACCTCCCTCAGCCTCCCAAGTAGCTGGGACTACAGGCACCTGCCATCATGTCCAGCTAATTTTTATGGGGTTTTTTTGTAGAGACAGGGTTTCATTATCTTGGCCAGGCTGGTCTTGAACTCCTGACCTCAGGTGATCCGCCCACATGGTTTCCCAAAGTGCTGGGATTACAGGCATGAGCCACTGCACCTGGCCTGAAAGAGAGCTATTTCTGAGTTGCTTTTTGTTAGAAGGAAAGTTTTCTGCCGGGGACTCTCTTTACCCTGGCTACCTAAATAATTTCTTTCTGCCTCCTGTAACACTCATACTTTTCCTCCTGTCACTGAAGTGCCAACCCTTGAAGGAAGAGTTTTTTTGTTTTGTTTTGTTTTGTTGAAGAGGAAACTTAAGCTCAGAGAGGTAAAGTAGATTGCTTGGAGTTTCACAGCTAATAAACCAACAAGCCAGGATTTCAACCCACACTGCCTGATGCAGAAGCTGACTTGCTCCACGGTAACAAGTGAGCTTCTGTGTCAATGCAGGAGCCCCCAGGAGCATGACAAAGTGCATCCCATACAACATGAATTTATCGCCAATAATTTCACACCAATTTGGGTTTGGTGAGTTATCAAGAAGAGACTGACTTGTATTTATTATAGTTATTAAGTCAGAAATTGTGAGCTTGCTCTCCCAACAGATTTGCCCCCACAGTTTTGCTCTACCATATCTAGAAAGGCTGCATGTCTTACTTGAAAGAAACCAATCTTTCAAGTCACCAGACACAAACATGGCAGTGTGTTGCAGGGACGCTGCAGCCAGACTGCCTGGGCAGCCTCGAACAAGTTACACAACCTCTTTGTACCTCAGTTACCCTATTAGTGAAAAATGTAGATAAAAATAGTACCTACCTTAAAAAGTTGGGGAAGTTCAATGAATGGGTTTATGTTAAGCACTTAGGACGATGTGTAGTACTTAGTAAGAGCAATACCAAGCATTAGTTATGACTACTATTCATAGAGTCCAGAGCTTGATACAAAGTATTACTTTCCCCTTTGCACTTCCTTTTGGAGCGAACAAAGCCAGCCTTGAAAGATGTATGAGTTTCCTGTGGCTGCTGTAACAAATGACCACAAGTTCAGCTGCTTCAAACAACACAGATGTATTTTGTTACAGTCCTGGATGTCAGAAATCCAATGCAGATCTCACTGGGCTGAAATCTAGGTGTTAGCAGGGCTTTGTTCCTTCTGGAGGCTCTGAGGGAGCCTCTGTTTCCTTGCCTTTCCTAGCTTCTAGAGACAACCTGCAGTGGCTTCCGGCACCTAACCCACCCCCCACATTTTAGCAGCATATAATCCTCACATTTTTCCCTGAATCTGACTTTTCTACCTCCTTCTTACACCCAGATCATCCAAGACAATCTCCCCATCTCCACGTCAGCTGATTAGCAACCTTTATTCCACCTGCTGCCTTAATTCCCCTTTGCCATGTAACCTAACATATTCATAGATTCCAGGGATGGGGACGTGGACATATCTGGGGGTACATCTTTCTGCCAACCACAGACCAGTAACTAAGAGCCTTGTCAGTCTGATCCCCATTCCACTTCTCTTTACTCAGGCCTCCCCACCTCAACCCTGACTCCCTATGCTCAAGGTTGGAGCCTCTGCCTCCTGGCACCCTCTTCAGACAGCATGGAAGTCCCTCATGGCTGCTTACCATTCTCTAAGGCCTGGACTTCTGTCTTTCAGAGTTTAGAAAATGAAGCATCTACAAGTTCTCAAACTTGTTGATAGTTACCACCTTTCTCAGCTTGAGTCTGAGGTGTTGTGTTAAAAGACTCCAACTTG
The DNA here is from genome assembly GCF_028885655.2 of Pongo abelii. Taxonomy (NCBI): domain Eukaryota; kingdom Metazoa; phylum Chordata; class Mammalia; order Primates; family Hominidae; genus Pongo; species Pongo abelii. The sequence continues at coordinate 83,298,685 of NC_072003.2, forward strand.
GCTAGGCGTGATGGCTCACACCTATAATTCCAGTACTTTGGGAGGCCAAGGTGGGCAGATCACCTGACGTCATGAGTTTGAAACCAGCCTGGCCAGCATGGAGAAACCCCATCTCTACTAAATATACAAAAATTAGCCAGGCGTGGTGGTGCATGCCTGTAATCCCAGCAGCTACTTGGGAGGCTGAGGCAGGAGAATTGCTTGAACCTGGGAGGTGGAGGTTGCAGTGAGCCAAGATTGCACCATTGCACTCCAGCCTGGGAACAGAGCAAGACTCTGTCTCAAAAAAAAGAAAAAAAGATTCCATCTCCATCACTGTTTATAATCCTGCTTCTCTCTTATTGGTTCCAACAACAACAAAATATTATCTGATGGCAGCAAAATGATAACCTACTTCTAATCATTCAACAACAAATATACACTAAGCAGCTACTATATACCAGCTACTTGGTTAGGCAGCAGGTATCTAAAGATAAGTGAGACATAGATCTTGCCTTTGGGGAGTTCAGTTTTGGGACATAGAGGGTGGAAGGCAGACGTGTGTTTTAAAAAAAAGTCCCTGGAAAGCAGCTTGTCATTACTTAGTAAAGCCCAGGCCTGCAATCCAGCAATTCCGCTCATAGGCATTTGCCCCTGTGGTTTTAAATGTGACTCCACATTAGACTCACCTAAGGCTTCACTTTTTAAAATCTGCATGCACTCCTCCAGACAAATTAAATGAGAACCTCTGGGTACCTGGCTCAAGCATCAGTTTTTTTAAAGCTCTCAGGTGATTCCATAGCACTGTGCCTGTAGGGATTTTGATTTAATTGGTCTGGGATACAGTCTCAGCATTAACATTTTTATTTTTTCAATTAATTTTTTTGAGACAGAGTCTCACTTTGTTCCCAGGCTGGAGTGCAGTGGTGCCACCTCAACTCACTGCAACCTCTGCCTCCCAGGTTCAAGCGTTTCTTGTGCCTCAGCTTCCCAAGTAGCTAAGATTACAGGTGCGAGCCACAATGCCTGGCTAAGTTTTATATTTTTAGTAGAGCCAGGGTTTCACCATGTTGGCCAGGTTGGCCTCAAATTATCTTGGCTTCAAGTGATCCACCCACCTCGGCCTCCCAAAGTGCTGGGATTACAAGTGTGAGCCACCGTGCTGGGCCTAATTTTTTTTAATTTTCCTGAAACAGGGTCTCACTCTGTCACTCAGGCTGGAGTGTAGTGGCGTAATCTCAGCTCACTGCAGCCTCAACCTGCCTGGACTCAAGTGATCCTCCCACCTCAGCCTCCCTAGGTGTGCACCATCGCACCTGGCTAATGTTTGTATTTTTTGTAGCGATGGGGTTTTGCCGTGTTGCCCAGGCTAGTGAATTTTTTTTTTTAACTCCTCATGTGATTCTAAAGTCTAGCAAGGTGTGAAAACCATTAGTCCAGAGCAGTGATTCTCAATAGCTGGAGAGGCATTAGTCCAGAGCAGTGATTCTCAATAGCAGGAGGGGCATTAGTCCCGAGCAGCGATTCTCAGTAGCAGGAAGACATGTTCAGTACATGTCTTCTTACCAGGAACTCCTCCTGGCTTCTAGAGGGTCAAGGTCAGGGGTGCTGCTGAGCATCCACAATGCACAGACAGCCCCCATAACAAAGAAGGGCCCAACCCCAAATATCTGTCACGTCAAGGTTGAGAAACTGGTCTAGAAAGACCCTTACACATGTGCCCCAGGACCGGGAGTCATGTCTATGGATGTTCATAGCAGCATTGCAGCAGCACAGGCAAACCAACCCAGATACCATGCCAATGAAAATATAAATCTACAGCAGCACATTCATAGTGCAGACAATGTCAGTGCACTGTCGGTGAGGGAAAGAGGCAGAAACAGCAGGGGTGAGAGAACAGGGGCTTCCCTAGTGGGAAGGGGGTCTCCTAGAATTGCAGCTGCATTCCCAACGATCCCCGGTGAGTTTATGAGTCTCTCTTCTTTCTAGGCTGCTTGGTTAGCTTGACATTTCATGGGAAATTTTATCCTATTTGGTCTTTTAAAATAATGTGGGCAATTCAAGTAAAGAAAAAAACATCAGTATGCATGAAAGTATTTCCTACAGTATGAGATGTATGTATATATATAAAATAGCAAAAAATAATTAGAAATTATGTAAATATCCAGAAATGGCAAAGTGATTACAACAATTATGGTACATACACTCAATTGAATGTTATGCAGCCATTAAAAAGGATAATTATGAAGGTGATTTAGAAACGTGGGAAGTGTTTGTGATATGATGGCAAGTGAAAAAAACCAAAATCAACAGCACAAACACAGTGATTACAACTCTAAAAAATATGTTGGCCTGTGGACAAATACTGAAAGGATTTGCAGAAATAAAAGCTGTGGTGATTAAGATGCTAGGATTATGGGTGATTATTTTTTCTTTTTTCTCAGATTTTCTTTAATTTTTTTTTTTTTTTTTTTTTTTTTTTTTTGAGGCAGAGTTTCACTCTTGTTGCCCAGGCTGGAGTACAATGGTGCAATCTGGGCTTACTGCAGCCTCTGTCTCCTGGATTCAAGTGATTCTCCTGCCTCAGCCTCCACAGTAGCTGGGATTACAGGCGCACACCACCACGCCTATGGTGTACAAAAAATACAAATTGTTTGTATTTTTAGTAGAGATGGAGTTTCACCATGTTGGCCAGGCTGGTCTCGAACTCCTGACCTCAGGTTATCCACCCGTCTCAGTCTCCCAAAGTGCTGGGACTACAGACGTGAGCCACCACACCCAGCCTAACTTTTTTTTGTACTTAAAGTAGACATCTTTTGGGACAACTGCCTAGCCTACACCCCTCTTGTCCGAACACTGTGTCCCCACCCAAAAGGCTAAATCCCTAACATCTCTGAGGGCTCCGTGTTATCCTGTATCCCAGTCTAGCCCTGATCCAAACTGAACCAATCAGATTCTCTCTACTGAGTCTTTGAAACTGGTAGAGAAATGATAATGCCTCCGAGGTAGTTTTTTGGTTTGTTTTTTGTTTTCTTTTGAGATGGAGTCTTGCTCTGTCGCCCAGGCTGGAGTGCAGTGGCGCAAACTCAGCTCACTGCAGCCTCCACCCCCCGGTTTCAAGTAATTCTCTGCCTCAGCCTCCTGAGTACCTGGGATTGCAGGCACCTGCCACTACGCCCAGCTAATTTTTGTATTTTTACTAGAGACGGGGTTTCACCATCTTGGCCAGGCTGGTCTTCAACTCCTGACCTCGTGATCCACCCGCCTCAGCCTCCCAAAGTGCTGGGATCATAGGCATGAGCCACCATGCCCAGCCAGTTTTGTTTTTTTTTTAAGACAAAATACCCATAACATAAAATTCACCATTTTAGCCATTTTAAAGTGTGCAAAGCAGTGGTTTTTAGTATATTCAAAATGTTATGCAATCATCACCACTACCTAACTCCACAACATTTTTATCACCCCAACAAGAAACTTTGTGCTGATAAGCAGTCTTTCCCCTCTCCCCATCCCCGACCCCACACAGCCCCTGGCAACTACAAATCGACTTTTTTTCTGTCTCTATGGATTTGCCTTTTCTATACATGTCATATAAATGGAATAATACAGCACATGGCCATTTGTGACTGCCTTCTTTTTGCTCAGCACAAAAAGGTTTCAAGGTTCATCCATGTTATAGCAGGGGCCACGGCTTCATTTGTGTTTATGGCTGAATAATACTCCATGGTATGGAGAGACCACCTTCGGTTTACCCCATTCATCCACTGATGAACACGTGGGTTCTTTCTACTTTTTGCTATTATAAGTTACATACTAGGAAAATGTGTGCACAATTTTTTGTGTGAATGTATGTTCACAATTCTCTTGGGTACCTAGGAGTGGAATTACTGGGCTCTATGGCAACTCTCTTTGACTTTTTGAGGCACTGCCAAACTGATTTCCACAGTGGCTGTATCATTTAGCATTCTCATCAGCAGAGTATGAGGGTTCTAATTTCTGTACATTCTCACCAGTTATTCTATTGTTATTATTATTGCCATCCTAGTGGATGTGAAGTGGTAACTCGTGGCTTTGATTACATTTCCCTAATGACTAATGACGTTGAGCATTGTTTTATGCATTTACTGGCCATACATATTTATTTATATATATATATACACACACATATATATATATTCTTTGGAGAAACGTCTATTCTAATCTTTTGTCCATTTTTAATTGAGTTGTTTGTCTTTTTATTGCTGAGTGGTAGGAATTCTTTTTTTTTTTTTTTTTTGAGACAGAGTCTCGCTCTGTCGCCCAGGCTGGAGGGCAGTGGCACGATCTGGCTCACTGTAAGCTCAGCCTTCCAGGTTACACCATTCTTCTTCCTCAGCCTCCCAAGTAGCTGGGACTACAGGCGCCCACCACCACACCCGGCTAATTTTTTGTATTTTTAATGGAGATGGGGTTTCACCGTGTTAGTCAGGATGGTCTCGATCTCCTGACCTCGTGATCCGCCTGCCTCAGCCTCCCAAAGTGCTGGGATTACAGGCGTGAGCCACCATGCCTGGCCAGAATTCTTTATATAATCCAGATACAGACCGTTATCAGATACATGATTTTCAAATACTTCTCCCACTCTGTGTCTCGTCTTTTTACTTTATTGATGGTGTCCTTCAATGCGTAAAAGTTTGTCATTATGATGAGGTCCAAGTTATCTACTTTTCTTTTTTTGTTTGCACTTGTGATGTCATATTTAAGAAATAATTGCTATTCCAAAGTCATGAAGATTTACACCTATTTTCCCTTCTAAGGATTTTATAGTCTTAGCTCTTACATTTAGGTCTTGGATCCATTTTGAGTTAATTCTTATATATGCTGTGAGGTAGGTAAGGATCCATGTTTGTTATTTTGCTTGTAGATGTCTAATTGTCCCCGTCCATTTGTTGAAAAGACTCTCTTTTACCCACTGAATGGTCTTAGAACCCTCGTCAAAAATGCATTGACCAGGCCGGGCACGGTGGCTCACGCCTGTAATCCCAGCACTTTGGGAGGCCAAGGCAGGCAGATCACGAGGTCAGGAGTTCGACACCAGCCTGGCCAACATAGTGAAACCCTGTCTCTACTAAAAATACAAGAATTAGCCGGGTGTGGTGGCATGCACCTGTAGTCCCAGCTACTCAGGAGGCTGAGGCAGGAGAATTACTTGAACCTGGGAGGCAGAGGTTGCAGTGAGCCAAGACCATGCCACTGCACTCCAGCCTGAGTGACAGAGTGAGACTCCGTCTCAAAAAAAAATCAATTGACCTTAGATGTATGGGTTTATTTCTGAATGTTCAATTTTATTCTATTGATTTTTGTGTTTTATCTTTCTGCCAATACCACATTATTTTGATTACCGTGGCTTTGTAGTAAGCTTGTTCTTCTCTTTAAAGATTGTTTTGGCCACTCAGGGCCCCTAGCATTTGTACATAAATATTAGAATATGTTTTCCTATTTCTGCAAAAAAAAAGGCAGTTGAAATTTTAATAGGGATTGTATTAGATCTGTAGGTTAATTTGGGGAGTATTGCCATTGTATTAGTCTGTTCTCACGCTGCTATAAAGAAATACGTGAGACTGGGTAATTCATAAAGAAAAGAGGTTTAATTGGATCATGGTCCCACAAGCTGTACAGAAGACATAGTGGCTTCTGCTTCTGGGGAGGCCTCAGGAGGCTTCCATTCATGGCAGAAGGCAAAGGGGGAGTGCGGAGCTTCACATGGCCAGAGCAGGAGAAAGAGAGGGGGTGGTGATGCACACTTTTAAATAACCGGATCTCCTGAGAACTCACTGTAGGGTACCAAGGGGGGATGGTGCTAACCCATTTATGAGAACTCTGCCCCTATGATCCAATCATTTCTTACCAGGCCCCACCTCCAACACTGGGGATTACAATTAGACATGAGATTTGGTTGGACACAGATCCAAACCGTATTAGCTGTATTAACAATATTACATCTTCCAATCCATGAACCATGCATGGACCATTCCATTTGTTTAGATCTTCTTTAATTTCCTTCAATACTGTTCTGTGGTTTTCCATCTACCAGTCTCACATTTCCTTGGTTAAACATGTTTCTTTTATCCTTTCAGATGTTGTTGTAAATAGAATTGTTTCCTTAATTTCATTTTTGGATTGGGGCAGTCTTTTGAAATAAGGACATGAGTGGGAAAAAGCAGAGGATGGCTGTTGACGCCTAGAGAAAAAAGTATAAACACAGAGAAAAAAAAACCAGAAGCCAGAAATTACATAAAAAGGAAGGCACTGGGAAAGTTGAGAAAGAACAGGGTTGTGGGAGTACTACACTTAGCAAATGCTTAAGCAAAGTCAAGCTTTCAAGACAAGATTCCTAAAGCAAGGTAGGAGTATCCTAGGACAGACAAGAGCTCACTCGACAAGGCAAACAGACAAACACCAGAGCTTGGACCAGACCAACTTGCTTAGCCAGCTGGCAATATGGTTTCACCACTTCTTAGAAAAGAGGAACGGAGAGGTGTGCTCAAAAGCCACCACTAGGCTTTCAGAATGTTTTGTGTGTCTGTGTCTTGGCAGAATGAGCCAAACGTAGTTTCTTCGTGCCCCATAAGATGAGACACACCCAGCAAAGGCTGTCCTCATACAGAACTACCTCCAGGTGTCTTTTATACGGCAAGACCTGCACCAAAGGGTTCTACCTATAGAAATCCTAGCACCTAGACATAGTCAACCAAGTACATGGCTCCCTCACCCTCCAACCAAAGATGCCATATTTCCATCAGAGTGGAACAAAATCCCACTGTGTTCCTAATGCCTCCTGCAATTTTGCATGTGAGAGACATGGCTGGTATGTGACATTCTCTTCTACACATTGTAATGGATTGGGGAAGGAGGGGGAACTAGAGTTCAGGCCTATCTTTCTAGAGGACAAAATAAATCTCTCTTGATAACTGCAATTATCTGAAAACTATTTCAAAGAAAACTCTTTGCCTCATTCTGGCATTTGCTCAAGGGTATGGCTTTCCATCAGCCTCTCTGTCTCTATGTCTCTCTTACATACATATGCATGTGTATATGCGTGCATATGTGTACATACATGCATACATTAGACATATTCTCTTTCCACACACACTCACACCCCCTCCAACCTCCTTGGCTCTGGGAGTTATGTGTGTAAGACACTGACGCGAATGGTGAGTGCCTAGGCAGGGGTCAAAGGCTACCTACCATGCCAGAGGATTGCCACAAACACCTCTTAAGCAAGCAGATTCCTTGGCTCCTCCCAAACACACTGAATCTGAATCTCTAGGATTCTGATTTCGGAGCCCAGGAATCCTCGGGTGCAGGAGTTCCCAGGTGATCTAATGCACCGGGAGGCTGGAGACGCTCGGATCTGGAGAGGAGGCGGCACTTGTGCAGTGCAGTCGGGAAAGAGAGGAGGGGCTGGGCCGTTGCCTTTAGGCGGCCAGGTGTTAGGACCGGAGTACAAGCCGCCAGCCGAGCGGAGCCGGGCCCCGAGGCAGCCCAGCCACAGGGCGGTAACCTTTGGCCACATTTGGCCTCCGGCCGCCGCCAGAGCCGCTCCGCCCCCGCCGCCTCGCCCCCACCGCCCCGCCCCGCTATTGGCCGCCTCCCCAGCCGGGACAGCGGCCTCGGCCAATGGGACTGGCGCGCGCCGGAAGCCGGAAGCGCGGCCGCGGCTGCGGCGTTCCCCCCTCAGCAGCTGTTGTCCGGCACCATGCGAGGCCTCGGGCCAGGCTTGACGGCCAGGCGTTTTCTCCCGCTGCGGTGCCCCCCGCGGCCGCCCGGGCCCCGGCTGGCGAGCGGGCAGGCGGCCGGCGCCCTGGAGCGGGCCATGGACGAGCTGCTGCGCCGCGCGGTGCCGCCGACGCCGGCCTACGAGCTGCGCGAGAAGACACCGGCGCCCGCCGAGGGTCAGTGCGCGGACTTCGTGAGCTTCTACGGTGGGCTGGCCGAGACGGCCGAGCGGGCCGAGCTGCTGGGCCGCCTGGCGCGGGGCTTCGGCGTGGACCACGGCCAGGTGGCGGAGCAGAGCGCCGGCGTGCTCCATCTGCGCCAGCAGCAGCGGGAGGCGGCGGTGCTTTTGCAGGCCGAGGACCGGCTGCGCTACGCGCTGGTGCCGCGCTATCGCGGCCTCTTCCACCACATCAGCAAGCTGGACGGCGGCGTGCGCTTCCTGGTGCAGCTGCGGGCCGATCTGCTGGAGGCGCAGGCCCTCAAGCTGGTGGAGGGGCCGGACGTCCGGGTAAGGGGCCGCCCTCGACCCCCCGGCAGCGCGGACTGGCCGCCCTCCTTGAGTAGTCCTCACTTGCCCCTTCCAAGTCCCACACACCCCGCCTTCCCTGCCTGAAACCATGCTCACTTCGCCCGCAGTTACCGCCCGCCAACTGTGTCCCCTTCCCACGCTGAGTCCTGGCCTCGTCAGAGCACACCCCCGCCTCCCTCCAGTCTGTCCTTGAAGTCCTCACTTGTATAGTGTTTACTAAATACTCAGCACTTGGTGGCCTTTAAGGTAACTGTCACCTCTCGTACCTGATTAGTGTGTGCTCTACAGTCTCTTTAAATTATTATAGCTGAGAAGTGTTTCATCTATATGGTATACCTGAACTAGAGTATCGGACTGAGCATCAGGCAGTCTTCTGAGACCCTGGATGGTGGTTCAGAAGTTCATTGGGCACCCGCTATGTGTGAGACATTGTCCTGAGAAGTCCTGTGAAATGCACAAAGGTAAATAGGACTCAAGGTCACCACCACCACCCAGGAGTCTCCATGGCTTCTGGCCTTCTCTGTGCTCCATGACTTTTGGGAGGGCATTTAACTCCGTGAGTTCAGTACTTAATGTGATGATTCTCAGTTGACGTGAGGTAATCAGGCATTAGCACAGTTCATTCATGTTAGATGCAGATACATACTTTGAGATTTAAATGATTATGACCCGAAAGAAGGCCTAGAGCAACATATACTCTTCTTTTATACTGTTAGTATTAAATACGGCGAAAAACTAACCTGCCCTTTTTTTATTTTTATTTGTGTTGCCCAGACTGGAGTACAGTGGTGCTATCACGGCTCACTGCAGCCTTGACTTCCCCATGCTCAAGCAATCTTCCCACCTCAGCATCCTGAGTAGCTGGGACTACAGGCGCAGGCCACCATGCCCAGCTGATTTTTGTGTTTTTTGGTAGAGAGGGCGTTTCACCATGTGGCGCAGGCTTAACCTGCCCTTTTAATGAACGAAAAATGATGTAAATGTTTCAGGAGGTTTTGGACATTCAGAAGTTTGTTGTGTGCAGTTGGTGTTTAAAAAAAAATTGAACATTTGAATGATTATGACTTGACCCATTTAAGAACTCTAATACTGGTTTAATAGTTTTCATTCCTTCAGTCTTACGTGGGTGATAACACGTATCCCTTTTACAGTAAAGGAGAACATGCTGAGGTTGTGTGACTTGTCCTTAAATTCAGAGCATAAGCTCTTGCTGATCACCCACCCAAATCCAGGGTTATTTGCACTATGTTTATATCACTGTCTTACTGTTAATCAGATGTTTATTAGAAACTTTCTTTTTTGGATACTTAGATGCATAAAATTGGGCATAATTAAGTATGGGATTAATGTCAAGAGAGACAACAGTGGCCGTGATTTGATTCCCCATGATAGTTGGTTAATTTACAGTGCTAAGTGTTACTGAGGGCCAGGCATCTTTGGCCATAAGATTCTCAGACAGAAAGCCCACAGTTGCTAATTGCATGACACAGAATCAGTCATGAATTCTTACTGTGTTGAATTATCATGTTCTGGGCTCAAGCCTAGTCTGAATAGCTGAGCTTTTCTGATCCACACTTGGACATAGTACTTGCAATATATCATCCCCCCGAGTAAATGATCAGCTCCTCGAAAACTGGGAAACTTGTCTTTAAATTTCTTGCATAGCAGAATGATGAATGAATCATTGCAATAGATTCCTGGGTGTCCTGGCATAAGACACACTTGACACACTAATCATTCAGCATTTGTGTGGAGGTGAGACTGCCCCACACTCTGTCATAGATTTGTGAGCCTGAGAGGAAGCCATGAAGGACTTGAAAGGTTTCTGCGCAGCTGAGAGGGTCCTCATATCAGACATTTGGACAACTTTGTCCCTCATTGATTTCTCACATCCAGTCCAATTCTGAAATCTCTGGTTCTGTGAGATGTTGTGGAATACATCCTTTTGTTCTTCCCCACTCAAGAAAACTCTTGGTTAGTGCATCATTGGAAAGGAACACGTTTTATGGTAACTGAACACACTCATATCCAGACTTGACTGTTGAGAGAAAGGAGCTGGCCCCTGGGAAATACAGAGGCTGCTGAGTCCTCAGACATTCACAAGTTTCCTTGCTTTTTGACCAAGGCTGTCTATATACATAAGGGAAAATAACATTGCATACTGTAATACTAGGCCAAAAGTCCTGTGGACCAGAGATGTTTATCAAACAGAGTGAATAACGGCAGCCTGATCTTTGCCTCTGCATATGGTTTGGACATAATGGCTGCAGGTGCCTTTCTGTGATTGCTTTGTTGTGCCCCTTCCATTTCTTTACCTAGAAACCCCAGCCTTATATTCAGTGCATGGAACTGTTAGTAGCTGAACCTATTAATTCCCTTCCCCTTCCCTTGTTCTACATAGTTAAGTTTTCTCATATATACACATATATATGTATGTGTATATGTGTGTGTGTGTGTGTGTGTATATATATAGGTTTTTGTTTATGGTTTTTTTGTTCATATTTTTTGTTTATGTTTTTTCTTGTTATGTTTCCCAGGCTGGTCTTGAACTCCTGGCCTCAAGCAAGCAATCCTCCAATCCCAAGTGCTGGGATTATAGATAGGTGTGAGCCCAGATGTAATTTTTTTTTAATCCCTGTCATTTAAATAAGACTTAGAATACAGTTAGATTGTTCTGTACCTATAAACTATCAATTGGGATCTGATATTGTAACCTGTCACCAGGATCACTTAATGTGGTATGATCCGATCTACTTTTTTTATCTTATCTTTTTTTTTTTTTTTTGGAGACAGAGTGTTTCTCTGTTGCCCAGGCTGGAGTATAGCAGCGCTCTCTTGGCTCACTGCAACCTCCGCCTCCCAGGTTCAAGTGATTCTCCTGCCTCAGCCTCCCGAGTAGCTGGGATTACTTGCGCTTGCCAACGCGCCTGGCTAATTTTTGTATTTTTAGTAGAGATGGCGTTTCGCTATGTTGGCCAGGCTGGTCTCGAACTCCTCACCTCAGATGATCCGCCTGCCTTGGCCTTCCAAAATGCTGGAATTACAGATGTGAACCACTGTGCCCGGCTGCGTTCTTAACTTTTTAAAATGTTCTTTTCCTCTGGTCCGAGTGAGTTTGGAGGCTTATTACTGCCTGGATTTGTGGCCTCCTGAACGTAGAGGAGTTTGTAGGTATGTGTGTCCCTGTGGTTGCATAGTAGGTGTGGGTATGAGCATGTGATGTGTCTGGGGGATGGTGGTTTATAGGCTTTTTGTTTTTCTCCAGAGGCCCAGTTGGTTGATGACTTCAGTTTCTTAGAGGTGAAATCCCAGTGAAACCGAGTCAAGTCCCCAGTAGAGGGGAAGGTCTGAGCGAGGTTCAGTGATTTGTGGGCACTCGAGGGAGATTGGCCTTTAATTCATGGAAAGGGTTCCTGATGGGCGGTTTGGACCTTGGAGTTAGGGTGGAATGAGAGGTACTCAAACCTTAACAGAGGCACAGAAACTAGAGAAGGGACCTGGTTCCCACTGCCACAGCCACCCGGCCATGCTAGACACCTGTGTACCCTCTGCCTTTTAGTTAACTGAGTACTCCTTGTTGGTTCTAGTAAATTCTGTGCTTAGCTATGCTAAATAATACTTATTTTTAGATAGGAAAGTGTACCCATAGTATAAAGTGTACACCTGCGGAGTGGCAGCTTATGTGAGTGGGAATTGTCCCCAAATTTCTCAGCCTCTGCAGTGCTACCCTCATCCATGACTCTACCCTCCCTTCCCCAGCACAGGGCTTCTGGACAAGGGAAGGTAACTTTTCTTCACATACCAAAATAAGCAGATCTTGATAGAGCTTCAAAAGAGAGGGAACCAGTTTCTCTTTTAAAAGGAAAAGTGGGCTGGTCTAAACAGGGTCATACAAGTCAATGGAATTAACAATACAGAATACACAGAGCCGGGTGCCGTGGCACGCACCTGTAGTCCCTACTACTTGGGAGGTTCAGCTGATCCCAGAAGTTCAAGTCCAGCCTGGGCAACAGAGCAAGACCTGCCTCTGAAAAAAAAATAAGAAGCACTCCAGCAGAATACACTGAGAACTGTCGCTGCCCTTAGCATCACCAGGATATTCCCCACAGTTATGTTTCTCAGTCTTGTATTGGTGATAAATGGTACCTGAATTAATGCACGTACAAGTCGCAGAGGCCTCTTTCCCTGGTGTTTGTATCCCAGCAACGTTGCCGCGTGCTGTGGCTCATCCCAGCCTGAACAGCTGCTGCCGGTGTTAGAACTGAGCAACGGAGACTTCTAACCTTTAGCCTAGATTCCCAGTTCTCGTGTACCAGTGTCACATTTTGTAGCTGTCAGGAGCCCAAAATAGAATGAAGAGATTTGTAGGGGAGGAGCTTTCATCAGCCAAACCATTTCTTTCATAATTAATATTAAATTGATAGTAAAACTAGGTATTTCCAGCTTTTTTCCTGTCACGAACTTAAGACAGATACCGGTACCTCTTACGCAGAGCTCAGCTCATCCGTTCCTAAACTGGGGTACAGAAGCCCTCCTGGCCCCTGGGATGGTCCATAGATAAGTATCAGAGGAGTCCATGAACCCCAGGAAAATGTATGCACAATTTTATTAATGTATTTGCAATGTTCTGGGGGTAGGACCTGTGGTTTTTAGCACATACTCAAGAGTGTGAGAGGATCCCAGAAAGATTAAGGATTGCTGTAGTCAAATGCAGAAAATGCAGTTTTATAAAGGGCCATTCTGTGTCACCTAGCAAACAATCTCTCTCATCCTCCCCTCTTGCTACTTCTTAATCACCATTCATTCCATTTTTCCATCTTTTTCATTTGATATCCATCTATTAGTGAATGCTTTGCGAACCATAGAAATGAATCAGAAGTGGACCCTGCCTTTATGGAGTTTACAACCAAGTAAAGGAGATTCAGTGATGGAATATAGAGTTAAAAGGAATTGCAAAGATCGTCTGGTCCAGCTGTCTATCCAATGCTTAAATCCCCTTTCAAACAGCTCCGCTGAGTTCTGTCCACCTGTGCTTGGTGACTTCCAGTGCTGAGGGTCACCGTCTCCCAGGATGACCTCTGTGGACAGCTCCAGCTATTCAAAAGTTCCTCTTTACACTAAATTGAGTCCACGTCTGACTGCCCATGACTTCCACCAGGCAGTCCTAGATTTCCTTCCCCAGCCCCCACGGAGTCACACAGAACAAATTTGTTGCCTCTTTCGTGCCCTAGTGCTTAAACATGTAAAAGGAGACCTCACCTCCTTCCGAAAACTTCTCTGAGCCATCACCGCAAAACCTGCAACTCTTCCTCATGCGACAAAGTTCTGAGACCTTTCACCCTTTAACAGGGATTAAAATGTAAAATTTTTCTATAAAATTTGGAAGCTGAGACAGGAGAATCGCTTAAACCCAGGGGGCAGAGGTCACAGTGAGCTGAGATTGCACCACTGCACTCCAGCCTGGGTGACAGAGCAAGACTTCGTCTCTCAACAACAACAAAAAAAATTGTAGCTGTTGTAAAGCCATTCTTATAGGTGTTGCCCATTGTGTTCTTCGTGACCCTTATAGAGAGATTCAGAAGGTCATTCTTGTATCAGATGTCCTGAGATGTTTACTGTTATTTAATAATAATGTTCAGTGGATCTGTTAATATGTAGTTTATGAGTAACAAAGACCCAAAATAACAGTGATTTGAATATGACGGAAGTTTGTCTCTCATGTGAAAGTCTAGAGGTGGGCAGCCCAGAGCTGATTCTGCTCTTTGGTGCTCTTGGTGGATCCAGACTTGAATCTTGTTGCTCTGCCCAGAAAAACCATCTCCAAAGCCACACCGTGGCCCAGGATGGCTGCTCCAGTGCCAGCCATCACACCACCTTCCAGTCTGCAGTGGAAAGGACAAAGAAAAAGATGGGCCAAGGGCCTGCTCCTGCTGTCTTTTCAAGTTCCCCAAAGTGGCTGCAGGAGACCTCTGCTTACCCCTCCTTGGCCAGAACTCTGTCACATGGCTGCCCCCAGCCGCAGTGCAATCTTTGTTCTGGACAGCTGTGTCCCTAGCTGAAAAGTGAGGCTTCTGTTAATTTGGAAGAAAAGGGATACAGCCACTGGGGAACAACAAGCCGTGGTTGTGCAGGCAGCACCGAGATGACGCTGCTCCTGCTCGGGGCCTTGTGTTCTGCTCTTGCTGGAAAAGCTTCAGTGCAGATGTATCTTGGGTCAAGTCAATTCACATCATTTTTGGAAGTAGATACAATATAAATAAGTGAAGCAAAATTAGGATAATTTCATCAACTCTGAAATGCGTTGGTTGCCAGACACACTATTATTTTACGTCCCTCTAAGGTAGGTTAAAAATGCTGCCAGTTACGGCGGGGCACAGTGGCTGACGCCTGTAATCCCAGCACTTTGAGAGGACAAGGCAGGCAGATTGCCTGAGCTCAGGAGCTCAAGACCACCCTGGGCAACGTGGCAAAACCCCATTTCTACAAAAAATACAAAAAAAAATTATCCAGGCTTGGTGGCGCTCACCTACAGTCCCAGCTCCTTGGGGGGCTGAGACAGGAGGACCACTTGAGCCCAGGAGGTCAAGGCTGCAGTGAGCCGTGTTCATGCCATTGCACTCCAGCCTGGGTGACAGAGTGAGACCCCGTCTCTCAAAAAAAAATGCTGCCAATTAGACTGTGACCCGCCATCATTCGAAAGATGCATCCTGACTTGAGAGATGTTAAAATATGAAAATGTACATCTCTGAGTTGATGAAATAGGTTTCCTGAGCCAAGTACTTGTTTTTCTTAGGAAATGTAGGCGTAATGTTTTGACGTATCAAAGAAGGTTCCTGAGAGGATGAGGACAGTGCTGTTGACACCCTTGCTGTCTTAGTGTTTCCCTTACAGTGCATCTTTCATTGTTATGTTGATTTTATATGATTAGTATGCTCACTATGGTGAACGAATTGGAACATATTATTTGATTTGGGCAACTTAGTTCAAATTGAATTGTTTCCATTCAGAGGTCTTAACAGACTGAAGTAGTTAAGTCTAAATAGAGCATTGAATGAAAGCCTGACTTGGTTTGAGGTGAGAGTCTGACAGAGGAATCTTGGGAAAAGCTGTTTGGAGAATCGTCTTGCACAGTTGCTTCTGTATCGTGCTTGAACGTTTTCATTCCCTGCACTGACCACAACACAGAGATGGGCTTGATCTGTTGCGCATTGAAGGCCTGGGATTTATCTTCTCCTTTTCAGGAAATGAATGGGGTGCTGAAGGGAATGCTGTCAGAATGGTTTTCCTCTGGGTTCCTGAACCTAGAACGGGTTACCTGGCATTCACCGTGTGAAGTGCTTCAGAAAATCAGTGAGTAAGTATTAAGGTTTCCATTTTCTTTGTAAATATATTTTTCATATATATTTATATATGTTTTATATTGGCTAAAAGCTAACCTGTCTCCATTCACATGTACAGTTTATTTCAAGTCTAATAAAATCCAAACACAGTATTTGCAAATGCTGCAGCTGTCACCACACATGATACGAAGATCATGGAGGAAGAGGAAAGGGTACCAAGAGAAACTGATGCATCTGTCAGTGACCTGCGCGTGAGGTCTTATTTGTGTCCTCTTATTTAAAGCAAACACACCCATTTTCTCTCGTCCCAAGACCCCATGATCAGAGTTGTAGAAACTCACTGGACCAAGCATTTACATTCATAATCAAAACAGCATTTAGCCCACGTGGTGGTTAAGATTTCTCCCTGGGTTAAAATCTCTAAACAAACTACATCGTGTGTTACATCCAGGACCCAGTATAACACAGGCTAGCATGTCATGGTGCCCTCACAACCTTTGCACGTAGGCATTTTCACATTACATGTTGTCCCATGGAATCCAAGGTTTGAAAAGTGTCCTGTTTGAAATGTAACCAATTCAATTCAAAGGGCTGACAGTGCTTGCTGCTATTTCACAAAATAGCGGTGGGGTGAGCTTGCTGGAAGACACCAGATGAGCCCCCTGATTGCAGCACTGACAAGGCTTCACAGAGATCCCGAGGAAAGAAAAGACACAGTGTTCAACACCAAGCATTTGATTAGGTTTCACGTGAACATCTGCATGAATCCTTCCCCAGAGCCTCACAAACTCCTCTTAAAACTGGTATTAAAATTGGAGCACAGTTTGTGTGTAAAATGGTCATTCACTGTAGTTCCTTTCAGTGGGTGCTGTTTCTCATGAAAATGACTTTCTTTGAATTTTCCAGAAGAGTCCATTAAAGCTCTATTTAAAGAACTTGTTTGACTTAGACGAATAGTATGAATAGGAGTCAGCAGCCGTTGCTTGTGAATTATGCATTTGTCTTATCTCTTTATAAATTTCGCCCCAGGGCTGAGGCTGTGCATCCTGTAAAAAATTGGATGGACATGAAGCGCCGCGTTGGGCCCTACAGAAGATGTTACTTCTTTTCTCACTGTTCGACCCCTGGGGAGCCCCTGGTCGTTTTGCACGTGGCACTGACTGGTGACATCTCCAGCAACATCCAGGTACCTGCGATGGTCAATTTGGGACAAGATAGGCACCCCACAGAGCCCCTTGTGTTTTTGTTTTGTTTTGTTTTTACTTGATTTTACCCTCTTTTTTTTTTTTTCTTCAAATGTTTTGGGCTTTTTTAAATTGGTTAAATAAAATCTCTAGATTTGTAGGTGTAGAGTGTAGAAGTGTAGCAGGCAGACAGTTATGGAGCAAGGTGAGCATTCATCTGGCTGTGTTGATCTTAGGTTCAGATACAGTTAAAGTCTATCACAGAACATCTTAGTGAGGCAGAAAATAATTGTGAAGGAAGAAGAGACAGATACCTGGTTCATACATGGTTCACCTTTACAGCTTTTGTTAAGTGCCTGTGGGGAGTTTTGAAAGATACTTGATTAGCAAATTGAAAGAGGCACTCCATCCCTTATGCCTGATGTGGGCCCAGGACACTCCTTGGCGAGTAGAGGTTATGGGACTTGTGGTTTATAGCCCCGTCCTGTGGCAAGCTGCTCTGCTCGTGGATGAGTTTGGCAAGAATGTCTGAAACACTCCTGCAGGCCCATGGGGGCAGAAGAACCAGGGAACACATTGCAGGGTCTGGAAATAGGAGTGCTAAAGACAAGTGGCAGGGAGCATGAGACCCCTGGGGCAGTGTAGGTTTGCTCAGACCAAGAGGACATGAGGGGCTGTTAGGAAGCTAAGTGGATGATGGCCCGTCACAAGGTAGGTGCCCTAAGCAGGTGTCCTGCTGAGAAGTTAGAGAAGCTGAGTAGGGCAAATGAGCGACATTCCTGATCACCAAGGAGAAACACATTCCCTTACAATGTTTGTGTGTGAAAGAGTCACACTCCGACGCCCTCTTGGTGGGACTGGGGGCCATTCTGACTTCTCTGAGGGCAATTTGGCAACATGGATGAAAATTCAGAATGTGCATTCCTTCTGGCCTAACAGTTCCACTCTTAGGAACTTCTCCTGCGGAGATGCTCAGCCCTGAGAGTCAGATGGCTATTCCTGCAGCATTGCTGACAGTTCAGAAGGCTGGAGATGATAACCTAGGGTCCATCAGGAGAGAATGGGCTCCAGGAGGGCGGTGTAGACACGTGGCGTGGCCTCGCGTACATCAGATATCTGTGCATGTATTTAAATATTGTTGTAGGTTTATATTTTGACATGGAAAGCCAGCCTTGACTTATTGTTGAGGAGAAGTTCAGGTTTACACAGTAGCATGTGTATGGTGTGGTCTTATGAATAATATTAATAATATCTGTTGAGTATGTGCTCTGTGCCTGTCAGTCTGTGAAGCACATTTTGTGTGTTATTGCTTTGAGCACCCTGTGATTTAGGTGGTGGTGGTGTTTTTTTTTTTTTTTCGAAGCGGAGTTTTGCTCTTCTTGCCCAGGCTAGAGTGCAGTGGTGCTGTCTCGGCTCACTGCAACCTCCACCTCCCGGGTACAAGCGATTCTTCTGCCTCAGCCTCCCGAGTAGCTGGGACTACAGGCATGTGCCACCATGCCCAGCTAATTTTTTTGTATTTTTAGCAGAGATGGGATTTCACCATGTTGGCCAGGCTGGTCTCGAACTCCTGACCTCAGGTGATCTGCCCACCGTGGCTTCCCAAAGTGCTGGGACTACAGGCGTGAGCCACCGCGCCCAGCTGATTTAGGTATTGTTATGAGAAAACTGAGGCTTAGGGGAACATCTGCAACTTACCCATGATCATCAAGCGAGTAAGGGTGGAACTGGAATTCAGACCCAGCTCACATCCTGACTCTAAGGGCACGTGAGAATGTGCGTGGGTACGTAGTCCTGTGTACATTTGTGTGCGTACCGAGAGCCTCTGAGACAGGCCTAGAAAGCTGTTCATCAAAAGGGCAGTAGCAACAGGCATGGAGATTAGATTTTGGAGTAATTGGTTATTTTTTTTTTTATGCATGGTGGTTTTTTTTTTTGCCTCTTTTTGTTTTATTCACTTTGCTTTGTAAATTTTTTGCCTGTTTGACATTATACATGCCTCACTTGTATAACCGAAGAAACTTTTGTTTTTATTTTGAAAACTTTAAAAAAAGATTGCTGGGATTTTTGCATAAGGAATCACAAGATAACTTGCAGACTTCTTAAAAAACAAAGGAGAGCCAGGCGCAGTGGCTGTCGCCTGGAATCCCAACACTTCGGGAGGCCGAGGAGGCAGCCGGATCACCTGAGGTCAGGAGTTCCAGACCAGCCCGGCCAACATGGCGAAACGCCGTCTCTACTAAAAATACAAAAATTAGCCGGGTGTGGTGGTGTGCACCTGTAGCCCCAGCTACTTGGGAGTCTGAGACACAAATGAGAATCACTTGCCACTAGGCAGAGGTTGCAGTGAGCCGAGATCGTGCCACTGAACTCCAGCCTGGGCGACAGAGCAAGACTCCGTCTCAAAAAAAAAAAAAAAAGAGAAAGAAAAAGATAGGAGATAAGCCTGGGAGTGATGTGAAGTGAGCTCTGTTCTGTGAACCACAGAGCTCTTCCATAGAGCACGGTGCAGGACAGCAGGCCCCTCTCGGGCCTCGGAGGATATGTCCTTCGTATCAGGAGCTCTCCCCCTTTCCTCACAGCAGCATTTCTTCACTTTGTCGGAGTTACAGACCCTGTTAAGAATCTGGAGGGAAAAATGCTGAGGATGTTTTCCTCAGGGCAGATATGCATAGACTCACACATTCCATACACAATTTCTTTCTTTTTTTTTTTTTTTTTTTTTTTGAGACGGAGTCTCGCTCTGTGCCCGGGCTGGAGTGCAGTGGCATGATCTCAGCTCTCTGCAAGCTCCGCCTCCCGGGTTCACACCATTCTCATGCCTCAGTATCCATAGTAGCTGGGACTACAGGCACCCGCCACCACGCCCGGCTCATTTTTTTGTATTTTTAGTAGAGATGGGGTTTCACCGTGTTAGCCAGGGTGGTCTCGATCTCCTGACCTTGTGATCTGCCCACCTGGGCCTCCCAAAGTGCTGGGATTACAGGCGTGAGCCACCACGCCCGGCCTCCATACGCAATTTCAGACAGTTCATGGACTGACTACGAGACCTCATCTATGCAGTCTGAGCTAAACACTCCTACTTCCAGAATCGAAGGTAGCTGGTAGAAGTTAAAATAGTTTAAATGGGTTCTTCAAAAGTAAGCTAGTGTACCTGCTTCAAAGCAAATGAAAAGGTAGCCCCCTGCTATTCCACTGTTATCCAGTGAGCTTTGGAGTATTAAGGATTATGCTTCAGAGTATAAGGGATTAGAAAACGCTGCCGTCAGAATGAGAGGCAATAAACTCAGACTTCAGCTAAGCTACTTCCCAGTCTAGCTCGTTTCTTAGAATGCCTCGCAGGGATGTCTGCAAATGTGTTACCATTTAGGAAAAACAAAAATGGCACAAAACCCAAAAGGTACATGAAAAAGTCAAACAAAGGTATATTTCCTAAAAGAAAATTATACAGGACTGCTTATGGCCTCTTGAGAAATTTGAAAAACCTAGGGTTCAGAGAAAAGGAGGAAAAACAATTTAGTGGTGGGAAACATTAGTCCTTTAGGAGAAGCTGAAGGAACTGGAGCTGTTTGGTCTGAAGGATCCGTGTGTTATCGCTGAGTGTTGGCCGGAGAGTTTATGGAGCAAGTTTTTGTTTGCACAAGGGCCTAAAAGAGACGGAAACGGGCATACGTTGCTCTTCAGCAAAGTTTGCATGAAAAATTCAAAATGGCGGAAACGATGCAGCGCTGAGGACTCCCAGGCACGCTGTGGAGTCGCCTCCTCTAGAGAGTTTTCAAAACAGAGCAGCTTTTAGGCTCTGTAGCCTGAACCCCAGTTGGGGAGCCGAGGTCTCTTCCACTCCTTCAGTGCTCTGAGAATTGTCTTCTGGTCCCAGCAACAGGCTTGCCGCGTGGGCTGCAGAGCGGCCAAGCCATCCTTAGAACCATCGTTGTTGTTTTCCAGGCAATCGTGAAAGAACGTCCTCCATCAGAAACAGAAGAGAAGAACAAAATTGCTGCTGCCATCTTTTATTCCATCAGTTTGACCCAGCAGGGACTCCAAGGGGTGGAGCTGGGAACATTCCTCATAAAGCGAGTCGTCAAGGAGTTGCAGGTAAGCGACATGCGGGGAGCCCCAGTCACGCTTGGCTTCCATGTGGTCAGGTCGGCGAACCTCGTGGGGTGTCAGGTGCCATGAGGGACACAGATGAAGACAGGAGCTAAAGGGAGGGGCAGGGAGTAGAAAAGGTGCCAGAGGCCCCTTGGCAACTCCTAGGAGCCATGAGTCTCCCAGAGAGATGAGAATGATGCTAAGAGAGGCCTTCAACCCAGCCGCCCAGTTGCCTGCAAGACACAGTTGTGTTCTGAGGTCATCAGCTCTCTCTAGGGCGACCTCATTCTGACCTTCTCAGGGCACTCTTGATTTCATGTGTCATCCTGGTGTAAGTGTCACTCTGAAATGTCCCAGCCAGATGGCACAGCTGGTAGTCATCCTACCATACCTGTCCTCCCCCTGCCCCTGCCCACACTCTCAGGGCCTCTGACACCTGATGTGCTCTTAGCTTGGGCCTTCTCACGGCCTGTGAGGGAGTGCTGAGGTGAGACCAGACAGCTGGAAGGTAAATGCATCGGCTTAGTTTTGATCTAACTCTCCTCTCTTTGCTGCCCTGTGAAAAACATATTAACCATCCTACATCAGAAAGTTGATGTTCACTCCAGGCCTAGGCTTTCAAAAACCACCAACCTCATCAGGGACTTGGATAAATTCCAATGAGTAGAATCTAATGATTAGGTGCAGTAGCTAGATGTTTGCTAATGACTGGCTCTGAGCAGGGTGTTCACTGCGCTGGGGGCTGCACATGGCTGCAGCAGAGCCCTTCCTTTGAGGATGACAGTGTGGAGTGGGGACATGCTCCTAGTAAATTCATAATCAATTTCAAATTGAAGCCCTCAGGATTCAGCTGGGTGTGGGCTTCATTACCACGCCGCCATGTTTCCCCCGGGTAACAATGAGCTGTAGCTCATTCCCACAGTTTCCTCATTCCTCTGTCTTCGCTGAGGGTGGTGATGAGCAGGGCGGGGTGGGGAAATGTATCAGGGTAAGGAAGGCAGGAAGAGGAGGAGCAGATCCCGGGATTCAGGGGAGTTGGGCGTTAGCCCAGCAGCTGTCCTGAGGGTGCCGCTTAACTGCCCCTGGGCGGCCAGCCTAGAAGTCCTCAAAGGGAGTCCAGAAGGGAACGAATGGCCCCTCTGCATGGAGGCGCTCGTCAGGGTTTACAAAAGCAGAACACAGCTGGGCGCAGTGGCTCACGCCTGTAATCCCAGCCGAGGTAGGCAGATCACCTGGGGTCAGGAGTTCGAGACTAGCCTGGCGAACGTGGTGAAATCCCATCTCTACTAAAAATACAAAAATTAGGTATGGTGGCGCATGCCTGTAGTCCCAGCTACTCGGGAGGCTAAGGCAGGAGAATCACTTGAACCTAGGAGGCGGAGATTGCAGTGAGCCAAGACTGTACCATTGCACTCCAGCCTGGGAGCAAGACTGTCTCAAAAAAAAAAAAAAGGGGGTGGGGGGCAAAAAACCTGGGAGCTACCACGAATGCCCAACGAGAGGAACATGGTGAGGAAAATCATAATGGTCTTCTCTTTTCATATTACTCTGTGGTTAAAATTCTCTGTTTTTGAATTTTAAATGATAATGAGAAAATGCTCACGATATAAATTCATAATGCAAAATGTAAAATGTCTCACCCATGCAAAAATCGCATCAAGAAACACCAGGAGTTTACTTGAGCAGACTATCGAGAGTAGTTTTCGCAATGTAGTGGAGTATGATGGTTTTATTTTCTTCTGTCATTAATTTAAAAAAATATATATCTATAGTGAGCGTGTGTTACGTTTATAATCAGAAAGTAGTAGATTGTTTGAAACGATCATGAGATCTCTATCTAGTTGGGACAATAACGATTGAACCGTTTCATGTGATGTGGAGAGATCCCCGCAGCGTCCCCCTCCTCCCCTCTACCCCGTTCTGCACTCACTGTGGTGTGGCTGGGCAGCTAGTCGCTCACTCACCAGTCCCTGGCCCCTCGTCTGCCGAGCAGCAGAGTAGCTTCTGGGGCCTCACAGGTGGCCATGGGAGGAGCCTGGTGTTCGGGAAAGACAAGGCCTGCAGTGAGTAGCTGTGGTGCACCAAGCCCCACTCCCCACTGGCCAGCTGTCTGGTTTTAGGCAAGTCCCCCAACACTCTAGTCTCGGTTTTGCCGACATGAGAAGGGATGGTGGGGACGGAGACGCCCTGCCTTGGGGAGTCAGGATGCCTCCAGGGTCTGGCACACATCAGGTTCCTGATAAATATTTCTGGCTGGGCATGGTGGCGTGTGCCTGTGGTCCCAGCTACTCAACAGGCCGAGGCAGGAGGATGGCTTGGACCCAGAAGATCGAGGCTGCAGTGAGCCATGATGATGCCACTGCACTCCAGCCAGGGCAATAGAGCAAGACCCTGACTCTAAGAGAAAAAAAAAAAGTTCCTTGAAAGAAGATAAATATCATGTATCAGATGTCACTCTGACCGCTACACAGCAGCATATGAGCCGTAGGTTAAGAGGTGCTCCTGTGTTGGTAACATACCTGCTGAATTTGTGTTTTCTCCGCCTTCCTTTTCACCCCAACCATGCTTTACAGAGAGAGTTTCCTCACCTTGGGGTGTTTTCGAGTCTGTCACCTATACCTGGATTCACCAAATGGCTTCTGGGGCTTCTGAACTCGCAAACGAAGGAGCACGGGAGGAATGAACTCTTTACAGATTTGGAATGTAAGGAAATCTCGGAGATCACAGGTGGCCCCATTAATGAGACCCTCAAGCTCCTCCTCAGCAGCAGCGAGTGGGTGCAGTCGGAGAAGCTGGTGCGGGCGCTGCAGACTCCGCTGATGAGGCTGTGCGCCTGGTACCTGTATGGAGAGAAGCACCGCGGCTACGCGCTGAACCCGGTGGCCAACTTCCACCTTCAGAACGGGGCGGTGTTATGGCGCATCAACTGGATGGCGGATGTGAGCCTCAAAGGCATCACCGGCTCCTGCGGCCTGATGGCCAACTACCGCTACTTCCTGGAGGAGACAGGCCCCAACAGCACCTCCTACCTCGGCTCCAAGAACATCAAAGCCTCTGAGCAGGTCCTCAGCCTAGTGGCCCAGTTTCAGAGGAACAGCAAGCTCTGACAGTAAACCTCTCCTAAAGCACAGGGCCCCGGCTAAGAAAATGATCATTTTCAGGAGAGGCCGGGAGTTATGTATCTGAAGGAGCTTTCCAAGCAAAGCCAAAGTTGACTGTGTTCTTGTCCCGCAGCCAGGCCACACTGTGAGGCCAGGCCTCAACTTCCCTTGCCCTGGGCGAGGCATGCACCCATTGCAAGACGGTTGTGGGTGCGGGTGCACACAGATGGGTGGGTTGCTGTGCTGTCTCCAGAAGATTCTGTCGTTGCCCTTGGCCTGGCTCCGTGCCCGGGGCTGGTGCTGTGGTACCTACATCTTCAGGAAGCTGTGCAGCCTCTGCCATTGTCGTCCCAGGGGGATCCGGCATCCTCCTAAGGACCAGGGCGAGTGGCCCAGATAAGAATAGGTGTTCCTTTGCGCTCATAAAACAGAATGCGGCAGTGGTTGCTTTAGCCATTTCTCACCATGCAATGCAGAGGGATAAAGGGCTGTGCTACACTTCCCAGTTAAATTCTGAAGCTCATAAATGTATGAAAAGGTTTGTGATTTTGCACAAGGTGTGTGTAGTAAGTTAAATCGTTGAACACAAGAATGTTGCTGCTTGAGGCATAAGTTGGATAATAGGCTTTAAATGATCAGGGATTCAGGTTCATAATGAACTTCACAGTAAAGAACACATTTGTTCTGTAAAGCATTGAACATCTGATTATGTAATGGTGGTCATCTTCAAGATTAGAGACCTGGGAAGGCTGGAATCAGCCAGCCAGCCTACGGGAAGTTTGGGATGAAGGAGCCTGGGGTGTGTGGGATGAGAACAAAGATGAAGGAAGGGGCAGTCATTGTGCTTGTGGGATGAAGGCAGGTGTGTTTGTGTGTCTGTGTATGTGTGTATCAGTGCACGCCTGTGCATGTGCATGAGCGTGTCTGTGTGTATCAGTGCACGTCTGTGCACGTGCACGAGCGTGTCTGTATCAGTGCACGTCTGTGTGCACGTGCACAAGCATCTCTATCAGTGCACGTCTGTGCACATGCACGAGCGTCTCTGTATGAGTGCACGTCTGTGTGCACGTGCACGAGCGTCTCTGTGTGTATCAGTGCATCTCTGTGCATGTGCACATCTGCATGTGTGTCTTTGTGTGTCTGTGTGTGCGTGTCCGCAATTGCCCTGTCCTCGCTGTCCTCAGTTTGGCAGACAGGTCCCTCGCCTTCCTTGCCTTTCACCTCCCGCCAGGCCCCTTCTCTCTTCTGCGTATGGCATGTTGCTTCATGACAGACGGTGTGATGGTGGAAGCTGTCTCATGCCTCTTGTTCTCCGGTCTGATTCTGAAAGAGTGGCTTGCAGGTCAAGCACTGCAATCCTGGCAACCTGCCAGCCCTTCCTGCGGGCAGAGTTCTTTACTGTAAGCATCCCCAGACCCTCAGGCCTGCAGAAACCTGCTGGGCCTTACCGTCTTTGCTTAGCTTTTGGCCTAGACTTTAAAGACCAGCAGTCTTCTGTGCTTTATCCTGCTGCCTCCAGAATGCCATGGATGGATCACCCATTCCCGATCACTCCGGCAGCCTTTTGGATCCGGTGGCGCCCTTCCTGGCTGTGTCCTTCACCTGTGCTGTCTGGTTCTGTCCTGTGTGGACAGGGGATGATAGGAATTCCCGCCGCACAGGCCACTGGGAGGACAGGCTCAGGTGGCATCCGTGGAGGCTTTGGCTCACCAGAGGAGTTTGTAGATGTCAGTCATCCCCAAGTCACTAGGAACTAGCACTCCTGAGGTGGGTCTCGGAATAGTGTTCAAATCCATTTCACTATTGCGGCCAAGGAGCCCTCCCTCCAGCAAGGCTGCTCATCACATCACGTTAATCTTTAGGCCAAATGTAACCCTCCTGGTTTTATTTATCACTAAGGCAGAGTTTCTTAACCTTTTGTGAGTTACAGATCACTGAAATTCTGGTGAAAGCCAGGTGTGCCTCGCCATAGGAGAACACATACATGGTGCACAGAACACACACACAGTGCACAGGAGAACACACACACGGTGCATAGGAGAACACACAGACACAGCGCACAGGAGAACACACGGTGCACAGGAGAACACACACAGTGCACAGGAGAACACGCACACACAGTGCACAGGAGACCACGCACAGTGCACAGGAGAACACACACAGTGCACAGGAGAACACGCACACACAGTGCACAGGAGAACACGCACACACAGTGCACAGGAGAACACGCACACACGGTGCACAGGAGAATTCACACAGTGCACAGGAGAACACACAGTGCACAGGAGAATATACACAGTGCACAGGAGAACACAGTGCACAGGAGAATACACACTGCACAGAACACACACAGTGCACAGGAGAACACACTGCACAGGAGAACACGCACACACAGTGTACAGAACACACAGTGCACAGGAGAACATGCACACACAGGACACAGGAGAACACAGTGCATAGAACACACAGTGCATAGGAGAACACACACACAGTGCTCAGGAGACCCAAACAGTGCACAGGAGAACACACACAGCGCACAGAACACACACAGTGCACAGGAGAACACGCACACACAGTGCACAGGAGAACACAGTGCATAGAACACACACAGTGCATAGGAGAACACACACACTGCACAGGAGAACCACACGGTGCACAGGAGAACACACACAGTGCACAGGAGAACACAGTGCATAGAACACACACAAAGCATAGGAGAACACACAGAGTGCACAGGAGAACCACACGGTGCACAGGAGAACATGCACACACAGTGCACAGGAGAACACAGTGCATAGGAGAACACAGTGCACAGGAGAACACACAGTGCACAGGAGAACACAGTGCACAGGAGAACACACACGGTGCACAGGAGAACACAGCGCACAGGAGAACACACACTGCACAGGAGAACACAGTGCACAGAATTCACGCACACAGTGCACAGGAGAATTCACACGGTGCACAGGAGATCACACACAGTGCACAGGAGAACACAGTGCACAGGAGAACACACACACACTGCACAGGAGAACACCCACAGTACACAGGAGAACACAGTGCACAGGAGAACACACACACAGTGCACAGGAGAATACCCACAGTACACAGGAGAACACAGTGCACAGGAGAACACCCACAGTACACAGGAGAACACAGTGCACAGGAGAACACACAGTGCACAGGAAAACACAGTGCACAGGGGAACACGCACACACAGTGCACAGGAGAACACATACAGTGCACAGGAGAGAACACCAAGTGCAAAGAACACACAGTGCACAGAACACAAGGTGCACAGGACAACACACACAGTGCAGAAGAGAACACAGTGCACAGAAGAACACACGCAGTGCACAGGAGAACACAGTGCAGAGAGCACACACACACTGCACAGAATATACATGCAGTGGTGCACAGAACAGTACACAACACACTGCATGCACAGGAGAACACATGCAGTTCATAGGACACAATAGAACACACACGCAGTGCACAGGAGAACACAGTACACACACGCAGCGCACTGGAGAACACGCACAGTGCACAGGAGAACACATAGAGTGCACAGAACACACAGAGTCCACAAGAGAGCACACAGTATACAGCAGAACACCTGCAGTGCACAGAACACCCGCAGTGCACAGGAGAACCTAGTGCACAGAACACACACCCTGTGCACAGTTTTGTTTTGTTTTGCTTTTGCAATTCCAGGGAGCTCCCTGGCCTCCCACAGCCATTCATAGAGCCCATTCTGTTTGGGATAAAAACAGATCTCCTCCAGCTCACGTGAGGCTAGGCACCGGTTCCTCAAAACCTTTTTGGGCAGCTAGCAGCTTTGACTAGCAGCTCATCTCACCAGGCTGAGGCCACTGCCTGTGAACAGTTGACAGACCCAAAGGCAGCCAGAATGTTCTGTGTCAGAGAGTCCTGTCCAACGGGCGGAGCTGGGAGACACGCAGGAAGACCCCCAGCCCATGCCCGTTCTCAGGCCTGAGGTTCATTCTCATTCTCTCCCTCTTCCCTTTCCCCTTCTTCCTCCTGCCCTCGAATCTGCAAGGCCTCTCCAGGTGGCTGTGTTCTGCCAGGGCCTCCCAGGCTCCAAGATCACTGCCTTCAGGGAGCCCACGAAGAGCTGCACATCCGCTGCCTCTGTGTGGCAGGCATGTCCAAGACTGCAACTCCTAGTTCCCACCTTTCACACCTCATCTCTCTAACCTCTTATGGAAAATTTCAAACATATGTAAAAGCAGGAAGAAATTGTATAACGAACCTACAGACCATCACCCAGCTTCCACAGTCATCAGTGGTTTTCTGTTTTTATCAAACTTTATCTTTGTACTTCTTACAATGCTTCATATTTAGCAGGTCCTCAGTGAAGATTAGATGGATGGATGGAAGGAAGGAAGATGGATGGATGGATGGATGGATGGATGGATGGATGGATGGATGGTGGAGGGTTAATGGAAGGAAGGAAGATGGATAGGTGGGTGGAAGGAAGGAAGATGGGTGGATGGATGGATGGTGGAGGGTGGATAGAAGGAAGATGGATATATGAATAGATGGCTGGGTGAATGGAAGGAAGGAAGATGGATGGATGGTTGAAAGATGGATGGATGAATAGATGGATGGAAGGAAGATGGGTGGATGGAAGGAAGATGGATGGATGGATTGATGGATGGATGGTAGAGGGTGGGTAGAAGGAAGGAAGATGGATGAATAGATGGGTGGGTGGGTGGATGGATGGATGGATGGTGGAGGGCAGAGTGTTAATGGAAGGAAGATGAATGGATGGATGGAGGGTAGAGTGTAGATGGAAGGAAAGGAGGATGGATGGATGGTGGAGGGTGGATGGAAGGAAGGAGGATGGATGGATGGATGGATGGATGGTGCAGGGTATATGGAAGGAAGCTGGATGGATGATGGAAGATGGATGGATGGGTGGACAGATGAATTGATGGCGGAGGATGTTAGGATGGGTGGATGGATGTATTAACATCCCTTCTCCATGCCTCAATCCCCATCATAAGGAGAAAGAGCCTGTAGTCCCTCTATGATACTGCACTGAACCAAAATTCCCCTCACTTCATGGGTGTTACAAACCTCTCATCATCTGTTTACCTCTCACCCTTACTGTAGAACCTCTAGAAAGGCAGGTGGCTTCCAGCTCCTCGCTTTTCCTGAGGGATGATCTGACCACCCATTCTTACATATGTCGTCTTTCACACAGTGGCAGTGCAGAGCAGGAGACAAAAGCAGAACAAAAGCAGATAGTGGCCAGGTCTGAGGGTGATAAAAGGCTACTCACTGGAGCCTAGTGTTCTGAACTACACCCTACAGGAAAGTGCTACTTAGTGCCCAGGTGACATCATCACAAGAGGAACACAGTGGCTAAGAGGCAGGGGCTCAGTCTCACAGACCTGGTTTCCATCCCACTTGCTCTCAGGAACCCTGGGCCACCGCTCTGACCACAGTTTCTTCCTCTGGAAAGCGCCCAGCAGTGTTGGGCTCACAGAAGATGCACAATAAATTGTCATGAGTACTTTCCACTGTGTCCCAAGTTCAAGACTGAAGCCACGATCCCACCCCTGCCACAGAGCCTGCCCCCCTGAGTGTTCCCCATCTCAGTCTGAGGCCCGACCTGTGCTTCCAGAGCCCATGTCCCATCCCATCTCAGGAGCTGCTCTGCTCCATTCCCCCCATATCCCAGACCTAAGTTCTGGCTCTCCTTATCTCTTGGAGCCCTGTCATCTGTGGGTCAGATGCTCCCCAGCTCCCTCCATCCCCCCCACAGGGTTTCACAAGAGGCCTAGCCCTGCACCCTGCTGGGGTTCAGACTTGAGGGGTGCCACTGGAGTTGGGGTGCACCTGCTCTGACCTGTTCATGGGCTCCTTTTTCTCCTGAAATGCAGCGTGAGGCACCATGGAGGGAGCTGTAGACTTTGGCTCCGGCCACTGCCCAGTTCAAATCCTGGCCCCACCGCTTCCAGCTGGGTGGCCCAGGGCAAGCCACCTACCCTTGCTTTGCCTCAGTTTCCTCATCTTTAAGTGACAGTAACCATAGTACCGACCCCACAGCCTGCTGAGGGGCTCAAAGGAGACGATATATATAAAGCAGTTAACTGATGCCTGCCCTGGGAAGCCGACCCGTCCCTGTCATGATAGGCGTTTCTACATCTGGACCTGGGCGCCACCATCCTGCTCACCTGAATGCGGGTTCTGGGATCTTTCAGCCCTTATTTGGATATTTGAATATTTGTTGGTTTTCTGGCTTCTGCTTACAATTTCTAAGAGGTGACTAAGTGGATCATTCGTTCCCGGGAGAGGTTGGAATGGCTCCTGTGTACACTGCATTGCACGGGGGCTTGAGGGGACCTCCCGACCCCTGATGGCTGAGCACCCCTGTCATACTCCTCAGGGAGAGCCCAGGCCACCCAGCTAGCTCCAGACTGGCTCTGCAGGGCCTCAGAATCTGAACTCACTGTGGTCACTCTGAGGCCTCTCTGTCTGTCTCTGTCTTTCTCTTTCTACCCCTCCATCCCTCCTTCCCTCTGAGGGCTTGACCTTCACTGACCTCCAGGGCGAGAACAACCAAGAGTCGCTCCCAAGAGGGCTTCCCTCCTCCTCGTTCTGTGTGGCCTCAGAAGTGGGGGAATCTCAGTGCTTTGTGCAGGCATTTGCTTATTCTGCGCTCTGTTTGAAATTAAACATGAGGTGTACTGAAGATTTAAATCGAGCAAACACCTCTGTGATTTCCAGTTGGATTCTGAGGCACTTACTGAAATATGAAGTCCATTTTGATCTATTCTTAGAAACAAAAGCTGCCAGTGATTTCACCACAGAAAGTCTGCTGCATTTGCAGTTTAGCAGACTCGACAGAGGTGACCCTAGATCTCTTTCTCGCCTTTGTTTGGTTTATTTCCACATTGCGTTTGCGTTTCCCGCCTGGCTAGTTCTTGATCATTGAGGAAGGGAGAGAGAAACGAGATTCTCTGCTCTGGGCCAGGCATTCTCTGTACACGTTCCTGGTCCCAGCCTCCCTCCTTCCCTAGCGGATCACCACATCTAACCCTGAAGCTGGAGCGAGAGTTCCTCACTTAGAGATGAGGCGGCGAGCTGGGAGAGGGCTGAGCAGCTGGTGAGGGCAAAGCGGGGACTCAAACCCAGGCCCGACCACCACCCAGCTGTCCTTCCACCCCACTGGTCCACCTCCTGAGCACGGGTGCGGAGACCCACGCGAAGGTCAAGAGAGGAGAAGGCCAGCCGTGGGTGGAACAGAGTGGGCCGCAGGTTTTGGCAAGCCTGGAGGGGAATAGGTCAGAAAGGTAGCCCGGCTGGGCTGAGGGACTGAGGACAGGGGGTGTTAGGGTGCTGACATTCTGGCAAGGGGGCGGGGATCTGTGGAAGACAACCCCAGGCTGGGGTGACCTCTCTAAAACCCGAGCATGCACGGTGCTGGCCATATCGGTCCGAGCCCTCGGCTGCCAGGGACAGAAGCTGAGCTCCCGCCAAAGCATAAAATCCAGGCCAGCGAGGGGCAGCCAGACCACATGGACCTGGCTGTCATGGAGGAAGCAGGCTGCGCACAGCTCCACCGCCCCAGAGACAGCCTCCTCTCATGACCCCAGACTCAGCCCGGGCTGTGGTGGGAACGATGGTTGGCCCGGTTTGGAGATGGGGGATCTGGCCCTGTGGTGAGTGCAGCCAGAGCAGGTATCTCTCCGGAGCAGTTGAGTAGAACAGCTGGTGTCCCCTCTTCATGTTGACGAGGGGAGATGAGTGGCCCAGGCAGTTCCTAGAACTGGGGAGATGGAGTGGGCCGTATCCCACCCAGCAGGAGCGCTTGCTTCTGAAGCTCCCGTGCGTCTGTGACAGAGGCTTGAACCCCCGGCTTGTTCTCTCAAGTCTGTTGCCGTAAATCTGTCTGCATCGCCTGGCACATAGGAGAGGCTCGGCAAATAGTTTTGGTTCACTGAAGAAAGGCAGCCCTCACTCCTGCTGCTCAGACAGCACCTCCTGAACGTGAGATACTGCCTCCTTGAGCGCTTTCGCAGGAGGGAAGACCAGAGAGCTGCCTTCAAAGATGCCAGAAGCCATGTTTATTTAAGCGGCGCTGCTCCAGAGAGAACTGGCCATTTGCAGTCTCCACCCCGGTGTGACTCACGATGCCACCTCTCCTTGCCAGTTCTCACCGAGGCCCCCAGTGACCTCCTAGGGTGTACATCCAGCCAGGTGCCCCCTCAGCAATGGCCAGGGGCCACCGTGGGCCACTCTGCACTTCCCACATGCTCCCGGCACTGGTGCAGACGCACACCCTCTTGGCCGTCCCCACCTGTGCTCCGCCACTCTTGGTCAGCCATTCCTCTTGGCTTCCGGGAGTCCCTTCCTCCTCTAAGGATCTCACCCCCATCCATGTCTCTGCTGTCTCCTAACTACCGATAGCAAGGGCACCAGTGCCCCTGTTTGCCGGGGACAGGCCCTGTCTGGGGCCCTGTTGTGGCATCATTGTTAACAGAGCTGCTCTTCACTCTGAAGTGTTCAGTTAGGACAGTCACTTGCACAGTCCCCTCACTGGCGACACAGACCCCCCATCCCTGTGTGTTTCCCCTGGATAGCTCAGCAGCAGCTCAGGCTCAGCACGGCCAAGGCTGAATGCAGATGCCCTCCCTCCAAAACCTGGCCTCCTCCAGCTGTTCCTTCCTGGCGAGGCCACCTCCAGCCATCCAACTGTGTAACACAGAAGCCTGGGTGCCATCCCTGGGGCTCCCCTCACCCCCGCCTCCCACCTGTCCCCACGCCCCTGGACTGACCAGTGGCCTTGTTCCCTTCATTTCCCTGGCCCAGGTTACAAAGTCTCCTTCCTGATCATCTGCAATAACTAACCTCGCAGGTGCTCTGCCCACCTGCCTACGCCAGACCCTTCTAGATCCTTCTCCACCCCAGCAGGCAGAGTTGTCATTGTGAAATGCAAATCAGGTTCCATCTCTCCTCTCTTTCCTCCCTCCCACCATCCCTGTCACCCTCCCTCTCACACACAGCCCCCTCCGTGGCCTCTCGAGCCTGCTGTGGCCTGACCCTCCCCTCTCTGCTTTTCCAGGCCCTCCTGGCACTGTCCTCCCTCAGTCTGGGACTCCCGGTCCTCCCTTCTTCCTGCCCAGCACATGCTCCTCCCTCTTCCTGAAACGCTCTCCCCTCCCTGCCTCCCAGGCAGTGCCCACTCTGCCTCCAAATTTCATCCATCGTCCTCTCCTCAGGAAGCTTTCCCTGATGGCCTGACCAGGTCACATTCCCCCTTTATTTGCTGTCCTCTCACTGGGGCCTCTCCTTCCTGGTAGCTTCTAAACAAGGCAGTTTCATGTGTGTATCTCCACTAGACTAGAAGCTCTCTGAGGGCAGGGACCCTGCTTGGCTTCTGGCCCGAGGTGGCTGCAGGGTCTGCAAGATCGTCAGGGCCCCCTCCAATCTGACGCTCACAGAGGGGACCCCTGGCCTTGGGCCACGCTGGTTACTTGGGTACACTCCTTGCCCAGGGTTCCACAGCCCCTTAAAGGCAGGGTCTTTCTGGCCATGCCTGGCCCTGGTCTGGCCTCCCCAAGGAGCCCTGCTGCTGCGGGTGCTGTGTGGGAACAGAGCACAGGCCCTCCTTCCCAGAGCCCACGAGATCTCACTTTCTCCAAGCCCAGCTCCCCAAGGACTCAGACCCCAGCTGCTCTGCACTGAACGCTGGCTTGCCCTAGCTCACTCGGACCCCGCCCTGCACTGGGAAGGAGCGTCCCTGTTCCCGTTTGACAAGTGAAGACACTGAGGCCCAGAGAGCTGAAGGGGCTGGCCGAGGGGACGGGCTTGGGCGCTTCCGTTCTCACACTGCTGCCGTGACACCTAATCCATCCGGAGAAGTTCCCTTTAAACGCAAAAGGGGACAGTGAAGCCACACGCGGCCGCCCTTCTCAGGAGCCCACTTCCACCTCTCGCGAGCTAGACAGCGTTCCCCAAGTACCCCCCTCCAGCTGGGTGGGCTGCCCGGCTGTGAACACAAGGACACCTCTGATTCCGTCCTGTGAATGTTGATATTAGTGGTCCCTCCCTTCAGGGGCTGTGGGGATCTCGAAAGATAAGGCAGGTCTGGAGTCCTGCGCGGTACCTGCCGCATGGCAAGCTCTTTACGAACAGCGCAGGGACGCGCTTTGATGCTGAACATGAGTCTCTGGGACAGGTGGTTCCCAGCCTGGGTCCTCACAGGCGCTGTGCACCCCGTCGCCGCGAGACGGCGGTGTTGCGCCCCTCCAGCCTCCTCTACTCTGCACGTGGGCGCTGAATGTTAAAATTCCTAACAGGTGAATCGCTTGAATCCGGGAGGCGGAGGTTGCAGGTAGCCGAGATGGCGCCACTGCACTCCAGGCTGGCGACAGAGCGAGACTACGTCTCAAAAAAATAAAATAAAATCCCAACAGGTAGCAAACCGAGCCAGGCGTTAAACCTGCACTCAGAACCTGCACAGCCGCTCCCCACTCCCTCGCAGGGATTAGGTAACGATACTCAGACCTAGAGCAGGCATTTGGGGCTGCCCAAACCAGCTGCTCTTCCTGCTTTCCGAAGCTTCCCCGGGGGCTCTTCTGGCTCCCAGTCCGAGCCTCCTGTGGTCAGCTCCTCCTTGCCCAGCCCCATGGTCAGTCCTCCTTGCCCAGTCGTCGTTTGCAGTAGAGCAGGGGCGTGGTCATTTGCAAATGTCCCAGAGGACCCCTTCCAGCCGCTTCACATCGGTCTCAACTCGGGCTGACTGAGGGCACGACTTTCTGCCTCAGGCATGGAGCCCAGATCACAAATCCAAACCCCGCTAAATCTAGAGGCCACGGGTCCCAAACACCAGTCATTTGCTGAGCACTGTTGCAGTTTTTTTATATCACTCCCATCAATAAAAGCTGGATTTTTTCATTAAGTAGAAGCTAAAAGTAAAAAGTAATATAAAAACAAAACAGCATTAAACTTCAGTTAGATACAGTTGCTTTCTCTCTTCAAAAAAATCAGGGGGGGAGGATTAATAAATGTTAAGGTTTTTTAAACATATATTAAGTACCAAACAGACTTTCTCTTTGAGGACTCAGAAAGTCCTCAAAAGACTCGTGAAGGAGCAAGAATTGGAAAAGGATTAAATGAGATTATTGCTTCGTCCGAGAGCCAACAGATTATCACACATCTCACACCCTGGGCAATCCTTTGAAGAATTTTGTCTCTAGCCATACAAAGTGCACTATGACCTGGGTTTATCTAAGTCCTGTGCTGTTGCCCAGGCTGAGTGCAATGGGGCCATCTTGGCTCACTTCAACCTCCGCCTCCCAGGTTCAAGCAATTCTCCTGCCCCAGCCTCCCGAGTAGCTGGGACTACAGGCACACGCCACCATGCCTGGCTAATTTTTTGTGTGTCTTTAATAGAGCCAGGGTTTCATCATGTTGGCCAGGCTGGTCTCGAACTCCTGACCTCAAGTGATCCGCCCATCTTGGCCTCCCAAAATGCTGGGATTACAGGTGTGAGCCACCAGGCCCGACCCTTAGATGTGTTCTCAAAAACCCAGTGATAAGCATTGGGACCAGGAGGAGAAGCTACATGCAGGTAGAAGCCAGACCTTGGCATCCTGGGAGGAGGAGCTTCCCTATGTGACCAGGAGTTGGGGGACCCCAGCAGAACCTGGCCTCTGCTTGGCACAGTGGCGTTGGGGACCAGCCAAATCCTGCAGGCCTTGCAGAGCTCCAAAATACTTTACTTATTAAGCTTTCACTTAAAATCTCATTTGTAACTGCACTGGAAGTGGCCAATTCACAAATGTGATGCATCAGAGATTAGCACGTTGGAACCACCAACCTGTCACCTTGTGGTGTGAGGTCATCTCGACTTCGTAAGCCCTCAGCATACCCAGGCTTCTCCCAAAACCTGTGAGTTGGAGCACACACAGAGAGAACAGTCTGAAACTCTTATAATTTGCAGCTTTTTATCTGTATGAATCAGAGTTCCTGTCCATTCCTGTGCAAGCACAGACACAGGCTGGCTTAGAAACCAGCAGCGGACATAAACCTCTGCTGCCCAAGTGTTGCAATCCTCAAAGCAGCCTTGTGGTTGAAAGTGGAGATTTTTACCCATGACCTCAGGATCATGAAGGCAGCACCCTATGGTAAAGCAGTAGATTGCCAAAGCTCTTCTGAAAGGAATGTGGGGCTTTCAATAATCGGCACTGGCCTTGAACCCAGGTAGGAGGGCACCTGCCACGGACCCCACGCTTGAGAGGCCCTTACGTGTCACAGACCCACACGCAGGACGGGCTCCTATGTCCCTGGGATACAGCACTCAGTGCCGGCCCGGACTTAGCCTCCACTCTCGCACAACGACCACCCAAGCCTCGAAGAAACGCTGTCTGCGTCTCCCGCTTGACAACCTTGAAACAAAAGCCCACTTCGTCTAAATGCTGTCAAGGCAGGTAGGTTGTGTGTCACCAACAGAGACAGACATTGCACTGGAGTAGAGGCAGGGTCTGAGAGGTGGAAGAGCTGAAGTGAGACAAGAGGTGCAGTCATTGAATTGTCTGGTCCTTCCTCTCTGATAGCAGGAGTCCAAGAGCCTCTTGCCTGACAAAGTCCAGCTTGCCATGGAGCAGGTGTAATTTATGAATCTCACTCGACTGCATTCAGGTACTCATCCAGACGGTGCCGGCCCATCCATATGATGCACAGTCATCTCTGACATCTTGCTGACCCGTAGGCACATAAAAACATAGCTGTACCCAGTTTTTTTCCAACTGTATTGTTAGACAGGACAGAGGCTAGAAAATATTTTATTAGAACCCAAAGATGGGTCCTGAGCCTGGCATCGTCATTTATGAGCTGTGTGGCCATTACTAAATTTGCAGTAAGTAAATGTGTCCATTTTGGCTGGGCGTGGTGGCTCATGCCTTAATCCCAGCACTTTGGGAGGCCAAAGCAGAAGGATCACTTGAGTCCAGGAGCTGGAGACCAGCCTGGGCAACATAATGAGACCCCCATCTCTACAAAAAATAAAAATAATATTAGCTAGATGTGGCAGTGAGCACCTGTAGTCCCAGCTACTTGGGAGGCTGAAGTGGGAGGATTGCTTGGGTCCAGGTGGTCGAGGCTGCTATGATCATGCCACTACACTCCAGCCTGGGTGACAGAGTGAGACCCTGTCTCAAAAAAATAAGTAAATGTATCCATTTTAATGTATAAAAACAATGTAAACCAGTAAAATTAATTTTTTATGTAAAATTTTTCATATTGGCCTTCAAGTGAGGTGTTTGTTATTAAAATGCTTCTGTGGTCGTTTGGTAAACAGAGTTTGAAACTTGAGCAAGACGACTAGCAGGCCCTGCCGAACTGCACTGCTGACGCTGCAGGCTGAGCCGCCTCCTCCCTGGCCGTCATGTTCATTCTCAGGTCGGCTCTCGGTGGCTGCTTGCAGTGGTGACAATGCTGCTGGGCTGGGTGCTGCTGGCTCCAGGCACCTCTTGGAATGAGTTGTGATTTTTGTGTCTCCTTTTGCAGCTCTGACCAGAAAGCCCACATCAACACAGGACACTTGCTCTTTCTGATCTGCAAAGGCCACCTCTCAGAGAGGCCCAGGTGCCCACAGGCCTGGCCCCTGGGGCTGTTCCCACAGCTGGCATGGACGACCCTCTGAACATTTCTGATGTCATCTGTGCTGTCCTTAAGCAGCAGCGCTATTCACCCTGGGATCTGGGGCAAAGTGCTGGTGTCCACGTGAGGAGGGGGTAGGAGGTGTCCCTGGGGATGGGGAAGCAGTGCTGGGTGGAGATGGCTGCCGAGAGGAAGCGGTGGAGAGACGGGTGTGCATTTCTCCTCCCTCGCAGCGGCTGCCCATGCAAGGGCAGCTCTTAGGAGAATAACCACGGGCAGACAATGAAATGTGGGCAGAAATGTGGTGAGGGGGTCTCAGCCCTCAAGGAGGGTCTCGCCCAGAGCTCCCCACAAGGCCAGCAGCCTCCTGAGCCTCATTCCACTGGCAGAAGGCTCCGAGCTGACAAGCCCTGGCCCGATTCTAAGTGTGTCGAGTGGTGGAGGAATGTCAGTCCAGCAGGGGAGTTCCGCGGAGAATTTCCTCCCTTATGGGAAGTGGGATGGAGGCAGGACAAGTAGAAACCTCTATCCCCACAGCCAGCAGGGCCGCCCCCTGGGAGGAGGCACTGGGAGGGCACCGAGGTTGGTAGAAACCTCCATCCCCAGGGCTCCCACACCCTCACAGCCAGCAGGGCTGCCTGGGAGGAGGCACCGGGTGGGCACCGAGATTGGTCTGGGTTTGAGCCCTGTGCCAGCACCTGCGCGCGTGTGACCGTGGGAAAGGCACGTCCTTCAGCAGTTGTTTACTGAGCACCTACTGTGTGCAGGGCCCTGTGTACCCATCAGCACAGCAACCCCACCTGCCCCTTGGGCACACCTTGGCAAGATGTGCCCCTTTTCCGGGTGCTACCACCGAGGCTGCAGATGCTCCGGAGGAGCTGCGGCAGAGGACGGGAGCGGGGCCAGCTGGGCCCTCAGGCAGAGCCACCCTGAGGCTGCCCACCACTAACCAGGCACCCCAGCAAGCCCAGGGCAGGACTTTGTGATGCGACAAATGGCCCAGCCTGGCCTCTTGTCCCCCAGCTCCCCTGTTACCACGTCAGGGAGTGTCACCTGGGGGAGGGCCAGCCCCACTGTGTCCACTCCTCCCTGGCCAACTGGTCACCTCTGTCACCTCTGCCGCACCCGGCCCCTTCATTGTCAGGTAAGGAGGGCCTGGAGCAGGGAGGGGCAGGGGCTGCTCCAGGAAGGGGTGAGGTGTGCTGGAGGGGCCTGGTAGGGTCAGGCAGGAGGAGGGGCTCCCGGGCAGTGACCCTGGAGTGACGAGGCTCAGCTTGTGGACTCTGGGGCGCAGGTGGCCTGGGTGGGAACCCGGTGCCGTTGCTTGCCCGTCATGCGATCTTGGGACAGTGCCATAACCTGTGAGCTGCCATCTCCTTGGCAGTAAAATGGCTCCTCGGGTCCCTTCATCGCAGGGGTCCTGGGAGGTGCAGTGAGCCCCTCCACGGGAGGCCCTGGCACTCGCCCCATGTGCAGAACATGCTCAATACACATCGGCCATTGTCATCAGGCCCCGGAACCGACCAACACTCATGCCTATCTCAGCCAGGCTTGGGCGCTGTCCTCTGGTCACGAGCCCCTCGTTGATTCCCCACCCACTGCCATGCTGGGGCCTGGCCCCTTCATCCTGGTGGATGGGGGAGAGCAGACAGCAGGAGCAGGTCTCCCCCGCATGCTTCTTTGCGTCTACATGCTGTCATTCTCGCCTGGCTGTGGGTGGCATTCACCTGGGGGAAGGCTTGGGTCCCCAGCAGAGGCCTAGCATTAGGTTTTCTGACCCTGAGTCTCATCTGTGAACGAGCTTGCCCAGGGGACTCTGTGTGCCCCACAGTGTGTGACTCAGAGAATAAACTACAGGCCCTCCAAGGATGCCCATGGCCACCCCCAGCCTCTCCCACCACAGAACGGCAGATGCTGCAGCCCCGCTGGGCTTTTGGTTCCCAAGTGTTCAAGACCATCCCCTTCTCTGTCCAGCGAGCTCCATTCAGGGCTGAGCAAGAATGGCCTCCCGGATCCCACAAGGAAGGGTGGGGCTGCGGTTTGAACCCAGATCTCTTCAGACTGTTCCGCTACAACCCATGGCTGCCCATGAGAACCACCTGGGAAGCTTTGGACAACACTGAAACCCAGTTCCCAACCCCAGACCACAAGTGGAGTCCCTGGTCAGGGGTCCCACCTAGCCCTGTGATCCCAGCTCCACCAGCAGAGGCAGCAGATCAGGGCCTCAGTGCACTCCCATCCCTGCTGGGGTGCTCCAGCCCTGCTCCTCAACCCCTCAGCCCTGGCTCCCAGCACTCCAGGCTCACACTTGGTTTTGGAGTCTTTGCCCAGGAGTAACCCCCAAACCTGTCCTGGTCCTTCCTACGGTGGCAGGCACTGCGGAACCCTCAGCTCTGAGTGTGGGAACCCATGCTGGGACCTTATCGGCCTCGTAGGTCCAGCCAGGCTTGAAGTTGGACAGCCCCACTCCTTGGAGAGACACCTGGTCCCTTGCACACACAAAGGCCACGGAGCCTGTTAGGTGGAGGCTCTTGGGGCCTCAGCTGCTCTGATCTCACCTCAGGAGGCTCAGCCTCTCTGACCCCACCCCCGCCACTTCCTGGCAGGATGACCTTGGGAAGGCTGTTTTGCCTCAGTTTCCTCATGTGTAAAATGCCTAGAACAGCAGCTCCCTCATGAGGAGGCTGAGACGCCCCATGGTGTAACACAGGAAAGATGCTGAGCTCTGCCGGTGGGGTGGGGGCAATGAGTGCTCCAGAAATGGTCCCCACACTCCACTGTATGCCAGAGCCTCTGCACTTGGGCCACCATTTCCTGCGCCTTCTGTAGGAGC
This sequence comes from Pongo abelii, assembly GCF_028885655.2. Taxonomy (NCBI): domain Eukaryota; kingdom Metazoa; phylum Chordata; class Mammalia; order Primates; family Hominidae; genus Pongo; species Pongo abelii. The sequence continues at coordinate 83,339,139 of NC_072003.2, forward strand.
AGCATGGCCTCGGCGCACGCTCGCCCTGTGTGTGCAGTGTCACTCTCCTCCCGTGCCGTCTCTTTCCCATTTTAAACATCTCCAGGGTTGACAGCAAAGGCTTCTGGGGCTCCAAGGTCACGGCCAAGGGCAGATGAGATCAAGTACAGCCACACCACCCCCCTTGTTCCCTTCATTTTGTGAGACTTCGCCTCCGGCAAACACGAGGCCCAGAATGTTCTGCCAGGGCAGCTGCAGGTGCCCAGCTTGGGGAGGGAAGAGGCGCCGAGCGACCCCCCCCCAGCCCCTGCCCTGCGCCTGCCCCTTGTCTCCTGGATGCGCCTCCCCCACCCCTGCAGGGTCCGCAGTAGTGCTGGAGCCCAGACCTGAAACTTGAAGGAAAGATGATCCTCCACAGACTCCTCATCAATCTTTCTGTCGGGGTTTAATCCCCCTGCAATTCCTCTTGAACGAGTTTCCTGTACCTGACATCACCAGTGACCACAAACTAAGTGGCTTAAAGCAACAGAAACATACCCTCTCATCGTCTGGAGCAGAAGTCAAAATTCAAGGCATCAGCAGGACCCCCGCCCTCTGGAGCTTCCAGGGAAGGATCTTCATTGGCTGTTCCAGCTTCAGGGGGCTCCAGGCGTCCCTTGGTTCTAACCGCTGCCTCTGTGGTCTTGTGGCCTTCTTCCCTGGGTCCTCAGATCTCCCCCTTTCATAAAAGGACACTTGTCATGGGATATGGGGCCCACCCTAAATCCGGGATGATCTCATTCGAAGATCCCTAACTGAATGACTTCTGCAAAGACCCCTTTTCCAATCAAGGCCGCATTTACAGATTCCGGACACGTCACTGGGAAGCCACCATTTCGTCCTCAACATCCAGTCTCCTCTCCCCGCAGATGCAATGGCATCTCAGCAGCGAGTTGGAGCCATGCAGGGTTTCTGTTGTGGTTGTTCACTTGGGTAAGCTTCCTGCTCTTACCGACAGTGGATGACACACTCCCCACTCCCACACCACTTCATGTTCCTTCGGGAGCAGAGGGGGTTGGAAGAATAAACACCCAGATCTTCAAGACATAAAGTCCCTTGGAGAGAACCCAGACCGGCCCCCTTATTTATGGATGAGAATCCTGAAGCCCAGATTGTGGCTTTTGAACTAAGCTCGCAAATCCATCTGATTGTCTGCACCCTCGCCACCACCCTCACCTCTGGCTCAACCTTTGCAGCAACAGGCCCTTCTCCCAGCAGCCGATGGTGGCCTTTCTGCAACCCCATGAGAGTCTGCTCCTGCCCTGCTCTTCCTCCCACCCCCAGCCCCCCTCGGGGCGACAGCAGCCTCCATCTCTGCCCCGCACACCTCAAAGCTCAGCCTTGGCGCTGAACCCCACAGAGCCCCGTCTCCTCCTGTCTCGGCCTCAGCTTCCTTCCCCGCTGCGGGGCATCTCTGGGCCCAGCTTTCCTGGCTAAGGTCTTTGGTCCTTAATCTTACTCCTGCAGAAAGTCTCTAAGCCCCCTAGACGGTTGGGGGGCATCTTCTCAGCCCGCCCAGCAGCGTGAGCCATGGGTGTGGCATTCGCCTCCCGCTTGCTCCCCTCCTCTGCCTGTGAGCACCATCTGACGGGTCTCGGCATTTGCCCCCCCCCAGAGTTAGCCCCGTGCCGGATGAACAAGTAACATGTGTCCTGCGCCAATCCCCGGGCCAGAAAGAAGTCAGCTCTGGCCTGCTGGCCCTCAGTCCAGCGCTCGTTGTGGCTCCTGCAAAGGGATAGCCAGCGGCCACTCCTGGGGAGCCAGGGGCTTAAAGGGTCCTGCAAGGGCTGACCTTTCTGGTGTTGTGTCTCCAGGGACAGAAAGGCCAGTCCCAGAGGGAGGAGACCGTGGCCCTGTTCGTCTCTTGCTTAAAGAGAAGATTGTGTTTTTGCCACTGATTTAGCCATGTGAAACTCATCTCATTACCCTTTTCTGGGTTTGAAGCTGCTGTCTCTAGAAGTGCCATCTCATTGTGCTTTGTATCAGTCAGTGCTAGAGAAGTCTTGAATAGCTTATGTACAAAACTTTTTAAATTTTATATTATTTTGAAACTTTGCTTCTTTGGGTTTGTGGCACCCTAGCCACCCCATCTGGCTGTGACAGCCTCTGCAGTCCGTGGGCTGGCAGTTTGTTGATCTTTTAAAGTTTCTTTCCCTACCCAGTACCCATTTTCTGGTAAGGTTTCTAGGAGGTCTGTTAGGTGTACATCCTGCAGCTTATTGGCTTAAAATGTACTGTCCTTTTATGTGGTCTCTTTGGGGCCGACTGGGAGAAAGAGAAATCAGTAGTGCACCTGTTTTGATACTGAATATTGACAAGTGTCTTTTTGAAATAAAGAACCAGTCCCTCCAAAAAAAAGAATGCACGTCGGCCCAATTCAGGCAAGGGTACATAGGGAGCACCTACTATGTGCCAGGCAGTTGAGATACACCAGGGAAGAGAGCAGAGGACACCCTGCCCTCTGGGAACCTGCATCCCAAGGTGGGGACTCAGACAAACAAATGAACAAGGAAGTGTGTAGCACCTAAAGCGCCAATGAGGCTGTGTAGAAAAATGCAGCTGCGTGAGCGGGAGGGAGTTCCGGTTTCATGCAGGGAGCACTGGCCTGGCTGAGAAGACGCTGGAGCACCGACCTGAACTCACTGAGGCAGCGTCGTGTGGGCGTCTGAGGGAACAGTGTTCCAGGCACAGGGAACAGCAAGTACAAAGGCCCTGGGGTAAGAGTTAATCAGGAGCAGGGAGGAGTCCAGGGAGATGGAGACGGGAACAAGGGATCCAGCTCAGCAGTGACTTGTCGATATCCGGGGTGGTCAGCAGAGGGCTTTGTTCTGGTGTGGGTGTCCCGGCTGCTGTGTGGAGGGTGCGGTGGGGGCACGGTTCAGCTGGGAGGCTTTGCAGCAACCCAGGGTCACAGGGAGGGGCCCAGGGGTCAGAATCCAAATCTATTTGCAGGTGGAGCTGGTGGGTTCACTAAGGGATTGGGGTGTCAATGAAAGAGGGGGCAAGGTTGACTCAGGGTTCAGCCTGAGCCGCTGAAGCAAGAAAGCAGGGCTGGAGAGGGAAGGAAGGAGGCATGGGCAGCGCCGGCTTTGGCGCCCAGGCAGGGAGTAGTGCGAGTTCCCAGGGAGAGGAGGCGGCTGGGCACGTCCTGCCCGGGGTTCACCCTTCACCCAGAAGCCCCTTTCTTCTGCTGAGCCTGCAGGCCGGGCCTCACCCACCCACCCAGGTGGGACCCGGCCCACCCAGAGCTGAGTGGCTCACACAGAGGGACACCGTGTCCCTAAGCACCTGGGACACAGCCCCACTACCCTCACAGCCCAGCAAGACTCCCAGCCCCGTCATCGCTCCGCCCACTTGCCTGCTCCTTGCCACCCAGAGCAGGAGGCAGCATGCCTGCCAGGGCACCCAGCCTGCAGGGACGGGCAGGCCCGCTGAGCCCTCCTTCCAGGACGTGGAAGTGTCAGAGACACAGCTCCCAATTAAGGGCCTGGGCAGCACCCAGAAACCCTGGACCTCTGCCAGCTGCAGACTCTTCCTAATCGGGGGAAAAGACCCCGAACCTAGGCCGGCTGACCCAGCATCCAGGCCCAGCTCTGTCTACCCAGCTCCTCTGCTGCTAATAACAATAATAATAATGATGGCAGTGACCATTGCTGCAGAGGTTACTGTGTGCCAGGCACCATTCCCAGCGCCACCCGTCATTCTCAGTCCTGGGAGATGGCTGCTGTTTTCCTCTCCATTTTGCCCTGAGGAAACTGAGGCCCAGAGTGGTTAAGTCACTGGCCCGGGCCACACAGCTGGGAAGCAGCCCCTGAGGCTGGCTCCTGACTCCACTGCCTCTCGGCCCTGTGGAGTCAACCCTCTGTCCCCATCGCCGCTATTGCCATCCTCACCCCCAGAGCTCCACACCTTCGGGTCCTACTGCTGACCTCAGACCCACAGAGCCCTGCCAGCCCCCAGGCCTCTGCCTGTGCTCTTCTTTACGCCTGGAGTGCTTTTCCCGTGGCCGGCTCCCCACCCACTCCTCGGGCCTCAGTGGAAAAGCCCCCTCTTCACAAAGGCCAGCCCTGGTGGCCCATATTCTCCCCACATCGGGACCCCGTCTCGCCTTCCTGCTCACTCATTCATTGAATGCGCTGTACTGAGCATGCCCTGGGTGCCGTCTGGGCCAGGGATGAAACAGAGAATGAGGACAGCGTGGTCCCAGCTTTGGCAGACCTGACCTCTGGCACAGGGTGTGCGTTCTTGGTCACAGCTACCAGCATGGCCGGCACTGTCATCTGAACTTCTCCTTTCCATCCTCCTTCTTAAATATTCATGAGCTCATCAGATTGTGCCTGAGATTAGCTGGTCTTCCCGCATGACCCTGGAGAATCATTGATCGTTGTCATCACCCAAGTGAATCCTTGTTGCCCTGCCCCTAGGTCCCCCTCATCTTGGGCTCTCCCCACCCAGCATCTGCCATTTCCACCCTCAGGAAATCCCTCCTACTCCTCAGTGGGAAGGCAGAAACACCAGAGTGGCTTCAAAGGTGAGCCCTCAACTGACAGAGCTTAGGGCCAGTGTGGCAGATGGCATGCCCTGAACTGGCTCCCATGCTTCCCAGAATGGCCGCTATCTGTGGAGTTCTGCGGAGGACAGGCCTAGTTTGAGCCCCTCAAGACGAAGTTTTAAGTCTCCTTATTTTACTGGTTTCTCTTTTCTGAACATTTTCCGACTTGGTGTTTCCATTAAGCTGTGGAGCTCAGAACATGGTATCATTGATCAATGACAAATCAAGCAGGACCATCACCTCCCACATTCTATAGACTATGCCCTTATTAATGTGACCCAAGATTGCAATATAGAAAGATCATCATCCTCTTGCCTCTCCCACTGATCCTAGCTCTAAGGCCCTGGTTCTCCCCAGCCTACACAATGCAATCATTTGAGAATTTAAAAAATCCAGGATTATCATCTCTGGAGATGGTCTCAGGTGATTACAGTGGGTAGCCAGAACCAAAAGATGGAGATGCTGATGTCCCATGGCCTCCTAGTCCTCTGAGCCCCAACAACTATCCCTAACTCCTTAAGTCCCTGGTCTCCAGGCCTTTAAGGGTGACAGTCGGCATTTATGCCAGCTGCTAACCATGGTTCCCAAAGTGTGTTCCAGGGAGCACTAGTGCTGCAGAGTGCAAAGCTGCACATCTCTCCAACTCCACTGTTCAGAAATATTACACTGGTAACGTGAAATTGATCATGGTGGGAGTGTTCACGCAACAGATATTGGCGCACTGCAAAACAGGGCTTTCCACAGTGCCCCCCAAGGCTGGTGGTTGTTTGTTGTTGTTGTTGTTGTTGTTTTCTTGACATGGAGTCTCACTCTGTCACCCAGGCTGGAGTGCAATGGCACGATCTCGGCTCACTGCAACCTCCACCTCTCACATTCAAGTGAATCTCCTGCCTCAGCCTCCTGAGTAGCTGGGATTACAGGTGCCTGCCACCATACCCGGCTAATTTTTGTATTTTTAGCAGAGACAGGATTTCACCATGTTGACCAGGCTGGTCTCAAACTCCTGACCTCGTGATCCGCCCACCTCAGCCTCCCAAAGTGCTGGGATTACAGGCATGAGCCACCACGCCCGGCCCCAAGACTGGTTGTTAAACATTTGCCTACACAGCACTGTCCTGACCACCCCGCTCCTCTCGCCCTCTGAACTCTTGTCACAGCCACCCATTGATCAAACCCAACCGGAAGCCAGCTGGCCAAAGCACGTAAGGGTGCAGAGCCTGGGGCTCAGCCTCCTGTAGCTCAGAGCAGGACAGAGGTAGAAAATGGATGGGGGAAGCCAGTAGAAAATGATCAGCCTGCCCACACCTGCTCTCAGGGAGACATGACACCTGCAGTCACCATGTTCCTCTGCATGAGGCAGACCTGCATGCCAGCACTGAGCCAGGCGACCACCTGGTAGCTGGATGATCCATCAAGGAGGCTCTGGTGCCCTGCTTATGTAATAGACCATGTCAGCCCCATGTACTAGAACCTCTTTTTAATTTTTTGGAATAGTGATAACATCTACTCAAAGAAAGCGATGCTCCATTTTGATTGATTCATCTCTGACACATTCCTAGGCCAGGAGTCAGAAGCTCTCACACTTGAGCATACATCAGAACCCCTGGGTAGGGGGGAGGTTAAGAACATGATTGCAGCTGGGCGCGGTGGCTCAGGCCTGTAATCCCAGCACTTAGGGAGGCCGAGGCAGGTGGATCACCTGAGGTTGGGAGTTCGAGACCAGCTTGACCAACAGGGAGAAACCCCATCTCTACTAAAAGTACAAAATTAGCTGGGCGTGGTGGTGCATGCCTGTAATCCCAGCTGCTTGGGAGGCTGAGGCAGGAGAATCACTTGAACCCAGGAGGCGGAGGTTGCGGTGAGCCGAGATCGTGCCATTGCATTGCAGCCTGGGTGACAAAAGTGAAACTCTTGTCTCGAATTAAAAAAAAACAAACGTGATTGCTGCGCCCCAGAGTCAGACCAGTGTTTCTGATTCTGTGAGTCGGGAGGATGAAGGGTGCCCACGAACTTGGATTTCAAAATCCCCAGGTGCTGCTCTCCTGGCACCCCACTTTCAGAATTCACTGCTGCGTGTAGACTAAACCGTAATACTCCACTCCTCTGAGAAATACAAAGTGGCTGGCTGTGTTATCACCCCAGCAGGCATGGAGTAGGGGCCGGGCCTCCTCCTCGTGGATCTAGGTGGCAGCGTGGACCAGGGTTTGCAGTGAATGAAAGGCCAGGTGTTTGCAAAGAGGGCACCAGACATGGCGAGCCCTGGGCAACCTGCCCAGGAATCCTCCGCGAGGTGCCGGGGCAGTACCGCGGCCCGTGTATTTCAAGGATATTCAAATTCAAATGTCCTGAATGTGAAGGATAACTTGCGGAGAACAAGAAGAAGAGGCCCTGTCTACTCAGAAACCAGGAACTTACAGACCAAGCTCCACCCCGGCAGAGGAAGGAAACAGGAAGTCGGAAGAGAAGTCTAGGGAGAGAAACAGTCACGTCCAGGCTAAGGAAAATGCCACATGTCAAGGCAGAGGAATTTGCCTCTCAAAGTGGGAGTGTGGCTGAATCTCAGAGACACAACATCAAAAGAAGCCAGACGCAAGAGAGGACACTCTGTGTGATTCCATTTATGTCAAGTTCAGAACAGGCAAAACTAATCTGTGGGGACAAAAAGCAGAAAGGGGTCAAAAAACTGAGAGTCCCAGGCCGGGCGCGGTGGCTCACGCCTGTAATCCCAGCACTTTGGGAGGCCGAGACAGGCGGATCACGAGGTCAGGAGATGGAGACCATCCTGGCTAACACGGTGAAACCCCGTCTCTACTAAAAATACAAAAAATTAGCCGGGCATGGTGGCGGGCGCCTCTAGTCCCAGCTACTCGGGAGGCTGAGGCAGGAGAATAGTGTGAACCCGGGAGGCAGAGCTTGCAGTGAGCAGAGATCGTGCCACTGCACTCCAGCCTGGGCACAGAGCGAGACTCTGTCTCAAAAAAAAAAACAAAAAAAAACCTGAGGGGCCCCAAGGAAGCCTTCCAGGAGGCTGGGCGTACTCCCCGTCTTGCCCTGGGTGATGGTCACAGAAACAGGCATCTGCAGAAATTCACGCTGCTGCCCCCTTCAGCGTGGAACTCATCCCTCAGCCTGTGCCCACCCACACTCAGTTTCACTGATTGGCTGCATGTTTACTGAGGCCTCCTTGTCCTGCTGGGCTCTGGGGACACAGCTGGGGAGGAAAAAGTCACCATCCCTGCCTTGACTGTACAGCATCCTCAGCGACAACACAAACCCAGTGTGCTCAGACAGCCCAAACCAAGGTGGCTTCGAGGAGGCAGGTGGGGGCGGCCAGAGGATGCCGGTCAGGGCCTCGGAGGAGTTAGCAGGGTGAGAAGATGCTTTAGAGATCTTAGAAGACAAGGAGGCTCTCCCCAGGAGGGTGAGGGAGGGACCTGTGCTCCAGGCAGAAATGACAGTTTGTGCGGAAGGACAGAAACGGCGTGTCCTCAGAGAACAGTGGGCTTTCAGTACGGCTGGAACATGAGGTCCAAGGTGGGAACGAGCCAGAGGTCCAGCTGGGGAGACCCGCAGGGCTGGGGGATGGGAGGTCTGTGGTTCAGCTGAGTCTAAACTTTTCCTCTGAAGGCCGAGCAGTCATCAAAGTGCTGTAAGCAAGGGAGGGGTGCGGCCTGCTTTGCAGGTAGAAAGCCCACTTGGTAGCAGGGAGCAGGGAGCAGGGGGCAGGATGCTGAAAGGCTGCTGTGGAAACCCCGGTGCAGTGGGGGCAGCCCTCTGGAAAAGTGGGTGCAGTTTCTAATACACATCACCCTCACCTTCCCTGTGTCCTAGAAGTGCCGCTTCTCAGTCTTCACCCAAATGCCCAAATGAAAACAGATGGCACACAAAGACTCCCACGGGAACGGCCCGGCAGCAAGCTGGTGACTGTGAGCCTCCATCCCCGGGAAACAGAGCTGCATGTGTTCAGACAGGGGACCCGTTCAGCAGTGAGAAGGGGGAACCGCTGGTCTGCACATCAGTGTGGTGACCAGCACAGACGCGATGTCGAGCCACAGAAGCCAGGCACAAGAGAGAACGTCCTGTGCGGTTCCATCTATGCCAACATCGAGAACAGGCACAACTGATGTATGGGACGGAAGTCAGAAAAGGGGTTGACTGCTGAGCCGGGCCCAGTGGCTCACGCTTGTAATCCCAACACTTGTAATCCCAGCACGGAAGGCTGAAGCGGGATGATCACTTGAGCCCAGGAGTTCGAGACCAGCCTGGGCAACATGACACGGCGCACACCGGCAGGAGTGCCTTTTTTTTTTTTTTTTTTTTTTTGAGAGGCAGTCTCACTCTGTTGCCCAGGCTGGAGTGCAATGGCACGATGTTGGCTCACTGCAGCCTCCACCTCCCAGGATCAAGCGATTCTCCTGCCTCAGCCTCCTGAGTAGCTGGGATTCCAGGTGCACGCCACCACGCCCAGCTAATTTTGTATGTTTAGTAGAGACGGGGTTTCACCATGTTGGTCAGGCTGGTCTCGAACTCCTGACATCGTGATCCACCCACCTCAGCCTCCCAAAGTGCTGGGATTATAGGCGTGAGCCACCGCACCCAGCCAGAATGCCTTTTTTTTTTTTTTCCAAGACTGGGTCTCACCCAGCCTGGAGTGCAGTGGTGTGATCTCCGCCTCCTGAGTTCAAACTATTCTCCTGCCTTAGCCTCCCAAGCAGCTGGGACCACAGGCATGCATCACCATTTTTTGTATTTTTAGTAGAGACGGGGTTTCACCATGTTGGCCAGGCTGGTCTCCCAACTCCTGATCTCAAGTGACCCACCTGCCTTAGCCTCCCAAGGTGCTGGGACTACAGGTGTGACCCACCGCGCCCGGCCTGGAATCACTTTTTGGCTGGTCTGGTCTGGTTTTCAGAGCAGGAGCCTCAGAACCTCCTAGCCAGGGGTGCACTTACAAAGTTCCTGGTACAAGCCCCACCCACAGCAGGGCCACGGAGATGCAAGCTCCATTCCCCCCGCTTCTCTGGACAGTGGAAAACTAGAGACAAATCTAGAGAGGGCTGCCCAGACCAAGGTAAAGCAAAGAAGGGCCTCCAGGCAGAGCTGTGCAGTGCAGGTGGGGGTAGGCGGCCACAGGCGAGCCCACGCCCTGGAAGGACAGAGCAGAGAAACCGGGTGGGGAGGTCCTCCCAGGTCAGTCCCTGCAGGGGCCTGTCAGTGCTGGGCCATCAGTCTGGAGTGGGCCTGGGGACAGCAGGAACCCCTGCCGGATGTTCAGTAGAGCAGGGCAGGGTCTAATTTGTAGTATATCAGATTCTGCAGGTATCAGAGCCTTGGTAGAAAAGGACAGGACTCTGGAATCCTGCTTTGCCTAGCGACAGGAGCACAAAGGCCAGGAAACTCCCCAGAATGCCAGGAGGCCCAGCACTATGGCTCCTCTGCAGAGAAAGGTGCAGAGTGGACCAGGCATGGCAGCTCATGCCTATAATCCCAGCACTTTGGGAGGCCGAGGTGGGTGGATCACAAGGTCAGGAGTTCGAGACCAGCCTGGCCAACATGGTGAAACCCAGTGTCTACTAAAAATAAAAAAATTAGCCGGGCATGGCGCCTGCAATCCCAGCTACTTGGGAGGCTGAGGCAGGAGAATCACTTGAACCCGGGATGCAGAGGTTGCAGTGAGCCAAGATTGTGTCATTGTACTGCAGCCTGGCCGACAGAGCAAGACTCCATCTCAACAACAACAACAAAAAAGAAAGATGCGGAATGCTCACAGGCTGGGCTGGCCCTGTGTCTGGGGAGGGGCATGGCTCACATGACTGTCAGTTATGTCACTGACCTTACCTATGCCAGAAGTCAAGGCCTCGAATGTTTGTGGAGTCTGATAAGAGCAGCACACAGGGTTTGTTTGGTTTGGTTTAAAACAGCTGTGGGAAAAAGAAAAAAAGGAAAGTGATGGTCCTTCCCCCTCTAGAGGGACAACGACCTCTCTGTCGAGGGCAAGGGACTCATGCTGGAATGGTCACACACTTGTTAGGAAGGAATGGAAGTCTGGGCAAAGGACTGGAGTCTGCAGACCTCCTCATGCTGCACAGTGACCTCCTGGTATGCAGGGGACCCGGGCACTCGCCCTTAGAGCCACTGTCACTCCTGGGTCACAGGAAACCGGCAGGGCCCTTAGGGGCAGGGACACGCAGGTGGGGCTCCAGTTTTCTGCAGAATGAGGGAGGCATGTGCAAGAACCCCAGCCATGGGGACTGACAGCCCTTCCAGGCAGAATTCTAGCACATGCTTATGGGTTAGGATCCTGTAGGAATGGAGAAGCTGTCACCCAGAGGGTCTACCCTGGATTCCCCAGGAGGGCCAGGCCACATGCCTGTCATTCTTTCTGTGCCTATGGACTGGTCCCAAGGAGGGTGTAGGCAGAGAGGCCACTGGTGGAGTTTCTCATCCTATCCTACACTAGCGGCTCTCAAACTCAAGCCAGCATCAGAACCACCCAGAAGGCACATGAAAGTGCAGATGGCCGGCGCCACACCCAGAACTTCTGATCTACTGGGTCTCGGGTGAGCCTGAGAATCTGTATTTCTGATGCGTTTCCAGGTGCTGCTGGTGCTGCTGCTGCTGCTGCTCCAGGGACCCACACTTGCAGAATGATTGCCCTGGAGGGCAGTTGTTGGGAAATGCAGGCTGCATGACAGGAAAGTCACTGGCTGCAGAGAGCTGGATGATTAATACCCACAGGGAAAGGCCCAGGGTTTGGTGGACAGAGGCGGGGGGTACCCACCGTTTACGGAGGAGCTAGGACGTGTCAGGCAACAAGGCACCTTGGGGAACAGGTATTACTATTCCTATTATATAGATGAGGAGATTGAGGCTCAGAGAAGAGAAGCAACTTGCCCAAGAACACCCAGCTAGGAAGTTCCAGAGCTTAGATGCAACCCAGAGTTCCTGACTCCATGGACAGGATCCTTTCCACTCAGCCCTCTTCCAGTAACAGAGCTGTTCCCACTGGAGACAGCATCTCTAATGGTGAACCACAGGGCTCTGTATTCACCTTTGGCCAATTCAAAATTATTACCAAACATGTAAACATATTGACAGGCTCACTCCTGTAATCCCAGCACTTTGGGAGGCTGAGGCAAGCGAATCACTTGAGTCCAGGAGTGTCAGATCACCAGCGTGAAGAACATGGTGAAACCCCATCTCTACTAAAAATACAAAACTGAGCCGGGCATGGTGACACATGCCTGTAATCCCAGCTACTCAAGAGGCTAAGGCACAATAATAGCTTGAACTCAGGAGGCAGAGGTTTCAGTGAGCCAAGATCGCACCACTGCACTCCAGCCTGGGTGACACAGCAAGACTGTCTCAAAAAAATAAAAAGTAAGTATATGAAAGACATGTCAATCCATATGCATACAGTATAAAGCCAAGAGAAGCCACGCCTGCTGAAAAATGTTTTAAGAGTTGGCCAGGCGCGGTGGCTTATACCTGTAATCCCAGCACTTTGAGAGGCCAAGGCAGGCAGATCACCTGGGGTTAGGAGTTCGAGACCAGCTGGCCAACATTGTGAAACCCCATCTGTACTAAAAATACAAAAATTAGCCAGGCATGGTGGGGCATGCCTGTAATCCCAGCTACTTGGGAGGTTGAGGCAGGAGAATCGCTTGAACCTGGGAGGCAGAGGTTGCAGTGAGCAGAGATTGCACTACTGCATTCCAGCCTGGGTGACAGAGCGAGACTCCATCTCAGAAAATAAAAAGTCTATCAGCAAAGTCTGAAAGCAACGGGATTCATTCCTTCATTCAATTAATATTTATGGAGCTACCGTTATGCCCTGGGCCCTGTGCTAGGCATCTGTGATACACCGAGTGAACTCAGCAAAACACAGAAGGTCCTTGTCCCACCGAATTGCCTTTCCTTAGGATTATTGTTCATTATACAAATATAATGGAAATTAGAATTTTTAAAACTCACATAAAATTCCTTGGCCCCAGCAATCAGTCTAGCTACTTTCTTTCTTCCTGATTCCTTTCCAGCTCCTGCCCAGCAGCCTCCACATCAGACAAGGCATCAGCCCGGTCTCATCATCTGCTTGTCTTGTTGCCCCTCTGCCGCCTAGTTCTCTAACTCTGTTTCTTAAGGCTGCATCATATTCCTCTCTGGGCATCTGCCAGTGTTTGCTGAATGGTTCTCATAGTTGGACACGGAAGTTGCTCCCAGTTTTTCACTATTAATATTAATATTCGTATTAGTGCTGCAGTTGATGCCTCCTTGTCTATTGTAACCATTTCTCGATTGGGGGTTTTTCCCCTGGGACTTTTTTCCTTTAAGATTGTAATTTGGGCCAGGCATGGTGGCTCACACCTGTAATCCCAAAACTTTGGGAGGCTGAGGTGGGTGGAGCTCTTGAGGTCAGGAGTTCCAGACCAGCCTGGCCAACATGGTGAAACCTCATCTCTACTAAAAAAAAAAAAAAAAAAAAAGATTGTAATTTGGGGGCTCAGAGTATGGCCACGCTTAGGATGAATGACATGAAACGCCCAAGGGGAAACGCCAAATTCAAAGTCCATTGAGTTCAAAGTCAGTGTTATGGGAACTGAGTCAGGGAAAGGGCTTATCCTGCACGCGGTGAATGAGCAAGGTGCCGACAGGGTTCTCTCTTCCAGGTGGCCGATTCAGTGGCCCTTTGGGCTTCCCATGAGCCACCCCCCCTCCCCAACCAGGGTCACCAGCAGGCCCCTGCCATCCTGCTGGCCTGGCTCCTCTGAAGATGAACTTTTCTTTTAGAACCTGTGGCTGTTCCTTCAATGGGGCAATGAATGTATTTTACAAAACAGATGGGCTGCCGGGTGGAGGGGGGTGTGATGTATGTGGCACCTCCACAGGCCAGGCAATTTCTAGGTTGCATCTCGGCTTATCCTCCAACAGCCGCAGGGACAGAGGCTCTCAGCCCAGGCCATTGCCTGGGACAGAACTCCTCATGTCCAGCCATACCCCAGCCCAGGGTTGTCAGACCCCCTCTGGGCCGGGGCCTGGGCATCAGTGTATTTTAAAATCTCCCCAGCCGATCGCAATGTGCAGCGGAGACAGAGGCTCCGCCAGCAGGCAGGTGCCGCTATCCCCGTCTCACACACGGAAATGGAAGCACTGAGAGGTTCAGCCACAGGCCCGGAGTCACACAGCCGAAAGTGACGGAGCCCAGTCCCAGCTTGTCTGACGCCAAAGTGGAGGGCTTTTACACAGCTGGGCCGGACCTCCTGACCACTTGAACTCTGCGGCAGGCACATTCCCTCTCCCGCCAAGATTCTCCCCTGGGTTTTAGAAAAAAGAGGGACGAATCAGGGAAGACAGGATGTGGCTGCCTGAAGACACGGGAGCCTCCCCAGCCTCACCCCTGTGCGGCCACCCTTTCCCACCCTCGTCCTAGGGCTCCTCACCCCCCTCTACCCCGTTCCCTGGGCCCTGGGTCCCCAGCTGTGACACCATCTTCCTCAGGGGGCAACAGTGACCCTGCATCCCCACCCCCTGGAGCTGGATGATGCTCTCTCTCCCGAGCAGGGCGCTGACAGCTCACACCCGTGCCCTCAGTGGCTTTGCCTCCAGACAGACTGAAGTCTGAATCCCTTTACCCCACTTCATTTCCTATGGCCTTGGGAAGGCTCCTCCGGCTTTCTTCGTCTGTAAACTAAAATCGGTATTGTAAATATCTGCCTACCTCTGTGTGTCGGGGAGAATCGATGACACAGTGTGGGTGAACAGGCTCTGTAAAGCTTGTGGCACCAAACAAATATTAGTTGTTTCATGAGCTGGAACGGCCTGATCTCTTCATGCCACAGCTCCGGGCAGGATGGGCTGACAGCCCCAGCTCTGCCATTGACCATGACTTGGGCCACACCTTACACTCAGGGCCTCCATTTCCTCACCTGTAGTGTGGGGAAAATAATAGCACCGTGCCCTCCTCGCCAGACTGGTGTGCAGGTCTAAAGCATGGGTCCAAGAAATGCACCTACAGTGTGGGTGACCGTGGACATGGGCAGGCCCTTCAGGACCTGCAGGCCGTGGCGTGGCGAACATGGCCGTGTTTCTGGACCCGTGCCTTTGCACTTGAGGCAAGAAGGAGGCTTCCTTCATTGCTTTGCTGTATGTCTTTTCCTGGAGGTGCCCAAATCTGCAGCTGGGCTCGAGCCTCAGCTCTGCCACTCGCACTTTGTGGCCTCAGGCTTGAGATCGGCCTCTCTGAGCCTCAGCTGTGCCTGAAGAACCCTCTGTTCACAGTGCCCCGTGCCTGCAGGTGCCCAGCAATGGCAGAGCTGTGGAAGCCACTGGTTGAGGAAGAGGGAGGCAAGAAACAGAGGTGGGAAGGGATGAGGAGGAGTCAAGAGAGGCCCCTTTGAATAGCTCTGGGATTTCTTAAGCAGAGAGGGATGGTGGTTTTCCAACAGGGGCCCAGGGATCCATTTTGATACCAAGAACACCAGGGATACAACCTGAGGCCACCCCTACCTGCTTCTGCCCTGGCTTCTCAGCTCCTAGGCAGCCTGCAGGGGGGCCGAGGGAGGCCTGCGGAGGGGGCCTGCCATCCAGCACCAGGGGCTGCTGTGTGTGAGCTCCTCCCCAGTGCCAGGCCCCTTCCTTCAGCCTGCACGGATCAGCTGCCACCACCCCAACACTCCACGTTGGCAGGAGCAGTACACAGATGGGAAAACCGAGGCTCAGAAGGAAAGCACCTCTACTGAACTGCCTGGGCACTTGCAGCACTGCAGTGTGACCAACTGTCTTGGCTTACCCAGGCCTGGAGGTTCCTGGGACAGAGTGGGGCTTTCAGTGAGAAACCCTGGAATGTCCCAGCTCCTATTAGCAACAGTGCCGAAGTCCACACCAGCAGTGTCCAACAAAGACCCAACAAGAGTCACGTGTGTGTCCGCCAATGTCCCAGTAGCGAAGTTAAAATAAAAAGAGATGGGTGAAATTAATTTTAATAATACATTTTTTTTTTTTTTAAGATGGAGTCTCGCTCTGTCGCCCAGGCTGAAGTGCAGTGACTCAATCTTAGCTCACTGCAACCTCCACTTCCCGGGTTCAAGCAATTCTCCTGCCTCAGACTCCTGAGCAGCTGGGATTATAGGTGACCGCCACCATGCCCGGCCAATTTTTATATTTTTAGTAGAGACAGGGTTTCACCGTATTGGCCAGGCTGGTCTCAAACTTCTGACCTCAGGTGATCTACCCGCCTCAGCCTTCCAAAGTGCTGGGATTACACGCATGAGCTACCAAGCCTGGCCTAATTTTAATAATATATTCTATCTATCCCAATATGTCAGATATTTTCCTTATTTTCATTGCAACATGTAATCCATATTGAAATTATGAATAAGATATTTTACCTTTTTGGTATTAATTCTTTGAATTCTGGTATGTATTTTACATTTACAACTAGAGTTGACAAAATACAGGCTGCCAGGGAAATTTGAATTTCAGATAAACAAGAAATAAACGTTTAGTGTAAGTATGTCACGTGCAATATTGAAGATATTCTAAAAGTTTGTTTCTTATTTATCTGAAATTCAAATTTCACTGGAACCTCTGTCTTCTTTTGCTGCCTCTGGAAACCCTTTTGTGAGCACACCTGAATTTGGAGGATCACGTCGCAAGCTCTCAATAGCCACTTGAACTCATGGCCTTAAAGAGCACAAGGCAGGTCCAGGGGAACCAGGGCACCCACTGGCACCCAAGACAGCCAGCCCCCTCAAGTCAACCTGCAAAGACCCATTTGGCTCCTGCCCTCTCCACAGCCCCTCTAACCATCGCCCTTTTGCCTGCCTTTAACAGTATCGGTCTTTGTCTTAGTCAAGCTTTCTAGGAGCAACTCAGCAATTCTGTTTCCAATAATCACCTAACAGGTAAACAAGATGGCAGGGAGGAAAGTCCATGTCTCGCCCCACAGTTCTCCATATCAGCAAATCTTCAAATTCTAGAACAAGGTCAGGGTCAGCAGGGGCAGGGCAGGTTTGGAGGAAGTCCAGGCCAAGCCCAGGAGAAGAGACAGGGTCCAGGGAAGCCCACCTCCTTCCTGGGTCTCCCCTCCAGACCCCCAGCCTCGGGCCTTCTCAAGCCCCAGCCTTAAGTAGTTGAGCACTCCAGGGTGGGGGGGTCTCTGATCCTGGGTGCGTGTCTCTCTCTGCCTCAGTTTACACATTCAAAACCACTGGGAAGCCGCAGACCAGGCGCCGTGGGATGGGGAAGTGG